>NC_092175.1:19118458-19437208 GCF_045791955.1 Oncorhynchus clarkii lewisi | reverse complement strand
CATGATTGATACTCACCTCTAATTGGTACCATCTCAGCTGATGTGTCAGCAGGCGGGGCACTCTGGTTTTCTTTCTGAACTGGCTCAGCTTAATTACTTCTAAATGGCATTTGCTTTAAAGCCACTCTTTTTGTGTCAGGAATTTCCATTGACATTAAGTTTGACAAGGAAATGTATATATTGCACGCTCAATCTTAAAACATGCAAATACATGCAAGGATAAAGATTAACACAGACTACAGTGGCTGGTTTTGGTTGTCCTTGGTTTTGGTTGTCCTTTCTTAACCTCTTCAGTCCCGAGATCCCAACAAAAATAGGCTTTTCATTTATCTGACCTTCATTTATCTGCATGTCCAGCCCTTATATTTAGCTTCACAATGAAGTGTTTTACTATTTTATTTTCAGGACAACCAGGGCTACAAGTAGAAAACAAAACAATTTGACATAAAGAGTTGCATTCATGAGTTTTATAGACAAATGTCAATATAATAAGGTCCGTCAAAGCAAAAACATGATAAAAATTAATTTATATGAATGCTGTAAGTACAGAAATCACTGGGAATTGAATGTCCAACTAGTCAGTGACAAGTGTTTGGAGTTTGACAGCAACTATGTGAGCTAATCACAGTGCTATAGACACTATGTCCTGGGATTTCCTATGATCTACAGTGGGGAGAACAAGTATTTGATACACTGCCGATTTTGCAGGTTTTCCTACTTACAAAGCATGTAGAGGTCTGTAATTTTTTATCATAGGTACACTTCAACTGTGAGAGACGGAATCTAAAACAAAAATCCAGAAAATCACATTGTATGATTTTTAAGTAATTCATTTGCATTTCCACCCAACACATTCCAAAGCCATCTGTCTTTCTACAGAGACCCATTATCTTTCACTCCTTACACACTATGTGTCTGATTTATCATGTCTTTAATATCTCAATGTTCAAAGTTTACCCCGAATCCAACACCACTCTGGTGTAGCTTGTGCGCATCATAGCGCAGAACATGTTGCATGTCGGTGAGAGTCTAAGCTTTTCATAGATAGCTACAAACTACTAAAAGCTCAAACCATTAGGACTCTACAGACGTTTTTTGTGGAAAAAAAGACCTGGCCCGGGCCCCTTCGGGATCCGTCATTGTCTCACCAACACTGGTCTCGTTTAGCCCCTGTTAATCCCACAGATTAATGGTTGGTATCTATGGAAGAAATCCAATGGTACAACCCAAACGTCTGTAGCTCAAACACATTATGTTTAAAAGGGGTTAAAGTCAAAAACTCGGTGGGACTCATTGGGTTAATACTGCCACACGTTTCTGCAAATGGTCAGTGGTAAAACTCTTTGCTTTTGTTTCCCAGGCACAACACGAGGGCAAGTGTGAGTATGAGCGAGTACCATGTGAAACCTGCCAGGTCCTTATCCTGCGCAGTGAAAAAGAGAGGCATAATGAGAGAGAATGTGAAGCAAGGACATTGAACTGCAAGTACTGCAAAGTCTCCTTCAACTTCAAGGAAATCAAGGTGAGACGCATATCTATAAAACACCAATGGCCAACAAATGTACAAGTGGACACAGTACTCCAGACAGTCAGATTCTGATGAGATGGTTATGGAATGTGTGGATTCTGAGATGAACTGATATTCTCATACCAACTCCCACTCCTTATCTATTACAGGCTCATGATGAAATCTGCCAGAAGTTTCCCATGCAGTGTAAGGACTGTGGAAAGAAAAAGATCCCACGGGAAAAGGTCTGTCCTCTACTGTATCTTTTAAAAGTCTTCATTTGGCTTGCTTTCTAGGTCAATTAATCGTATCTTATCAGCCGTGGTCCTATACAGTTTCTGCTTTAAATAAATATACATTGTTGCCTAGTCAAGTGGAGTAGGCCAGAGCATGAACAGACTCATTTACCACTCTTTAATAGAAGTAGGTCTCACTATGAAGTCTTCTCATAACAGAACTAAGAAGGTAGTTGCACTTTGTTTGAGTTAGCCCTTTGAACTTAGAGTAAAATAACCTCAACAGTCATCTACTTTCACATTTGAAATGATTGTAATGCGGTGCGTGCTGGTGACAGGGAAGTCAGGCGCAGGAGAATGAACTTGGTAAAAATGGAGCTGTTTAATAAACATTTAAAAATCTCAGAAAACCAAAGTATACAAAAATAACATAGTGTGCAAAACCCGTCGCACACCAGAACAAATAACACACCTACATACAACAAACAATCTCTGACAAGGACATGAGGGGAAACAGAGGGTTAAATACACACCTACATACAACAAACCATCTCTGACAAGGACATGAGGGGAAACAGAGGGTTAAATACACACCTACATACAACAAACCATCTCTGACAAGGACATGAGGGGAAACAGAGGGTTAAATACACACCTACATACAACAAACCATCTCTGACAAGGACATGAGGGGAAACAGAGGGTTAAATACACACCTACATACAACAAACCATCTCTGACAAGGACATGAGGGGAAACAGAGGGTTAAATACACACCTACATACAACCTCTGACAAGGACATGAGGGGAAACAGAGGGTTAAATACACACCTACATACAACAAACCATCTCTGACAAGGACATGAGGGGAAACAGAGGGTTAAATACACACCTACATACAACAAACAATCTCTGACAAGGACATGAGGGGAAACAGAGGGTTAAATACACACCTACATACAACAAACCATCTCTGACAAGGACATGAGGGGAAACAGAGGGTTAAATACACACCTACATACAACAAACCATCTCTGACAAGGACATGAGGGGAAACAGAGGGTTAAATACACACCTACATACAACAAACCATCTCTGACAAGGACATGAGGGGAAACAGAGGGTTAAATACACACCTACATACAACAAACCATCTCTGACAAGGACATGAGGGGAAACAGAGGGTTAAATACACACCTACATACAACAAACCATCTCTGACAAGGACATGAGGGGAAACAGAGGGTTAAATACACACCTACATACAACAAACCATCTCTGACAAGGACATGAGGGGAAACAGAGGGTTAAATACACACCTACATACAACAAACCATCTCTGACAAGGACATGAGGGGAAACAGAGGGTTAAATACACACCTACATACAACAAACCATCTCTGACAAGGACATGAGGGGAAACAGAGGGTTAAATACACACCTACATACAACAAACAATCTCTGACAAGGACATGAGGGGAAACAGAGGGTTAAATACACACCTACATACAACAAACAATCTCTGACAAGGACATGAGGGGAAACAGAGGGTTAAATACACACCTACATACAACAAACCATCTCTGACAAGGACATGAGGGGAAACAGAGGGTTAAATACACACCTACATACAACAAACAATCTCTGACAAGGACATGAGGGGAAACAGAGGGTTAAATACACACCTACATACAACAAACAATCTCTGACAAGGACATGAGGGGAAACAGAGGGTTAAATACACACCTACATACAACAAACCATCTCTGACAAGGACATGAGGGGAAACAGAGGGTTAAATACACACCTACATACAACAAACCATCTCTGACAAGGACATGAGGGGAAACAGAGGGTTAAATACACACCTACATACAACAAACAATCTCTGACAAGGACATGAGGGGAAACAGAGGGTTAAATACACACCTACATACAACAAACCATCTCTGACAAGGACATGAGGGGAAACAGAGGGTTAAATACACACCTACATACAACAAACCATCTCTGACAAGGACATGAGGGGAAACAGAGGGTTAAATACACACCTACATACAACAAACAATCTCTGACAAGGACATGAGGGGAAACAGAGGGTTAAATACACACCTACATACAACAAACCATCTCTGACAAGGACATGAGGGGAAACAGAGGGTTAAATACACACCTACATACAACAAACAATCTCTGACAAGGACATGAGGGGAAACAGAGGGTTAAATACACACCTACATACAACAAACAATCTCTGACAAGGACATGAGGGGAAACAGAGGGTTAAATACACACCTACATACAACAAACCATCTCTGACAAGGACATGAGGGGAAACAGAGGGTTAAATACACACCTACATACAACAAACCATCTCTGACAAGGACATGAGGGGAAACAGAGGGTTAAATACACACCTACATACAACAAACAATCTCTGACAAGGACATGAGGGGAAACAGAGGGTTAAATACACACCTACATACAACAAACCATCTCTGACAAGGACATGAGGGGAAACAGAGGGTTAAATACACACCTACATACAACAAACCATCTCTGACAAGGACATGAGGGGAAACAGAGGGTTAAATACACACCTACATACAACAAACAATCTCTGACAAGGACATGAGGAGAAACAGAGGGTTAAATACACAACGTGTAATGAATGGGATTGGAACCAGGTGTGTAGGAAGACGAGACAAAACCAATGGAAAATTAAAAATGGATCAATGATGGCTAGAAGGTTGGTGACGTCGACCGCCGAACACCACCCAAAGAAGGAGAGGGACCGACTTCGGCGGAAGTCGTGACAATAATGCTGGTTATTTTCAGGGTTAAGCCCCAATTTAATCTCCATAACCCCCTGATCTTTCTCTTTCTGTTCTCTCCCTGCAGTTTCTAGATCACAGCAGATCCTGTGCCAAGTCTAAGACTGCATGTCCGTTCAGTGAGGTCGGCTGCAAGGTTGTGGTGTGTATAGAAGATCAATTATATCTATTCAGATAAGGTTTTATCTACAGTATATGATGATGGCCTTCTTAGATATTTGAAAAATGCATATCTTTGATTGTAATGTCCCAGACAGCTCTTGAATACGGTTTCCTGTTTGTCAGAGGAAACTGGTTTGTTTTTCTCAGTTTTCTCCTATGACTTGCCCTCATCTGACAGTCAAATAAATCTGGCTAAATTTGTAGTCGTTTGGATCAAGAAAAATCCCCTCTTTCCTCTTGTTTTTCTGAGTCACCTTGACTACTCCATGGCATGCAGACAGTGAATAATGTTCTGTTGATTGTTTGGTTTATAGTTAGACCTTTATAATTAGACACTTGTGGCAACTTCTTGGTTGAAGCACAAGTAGTATCCAACCTAGTAGTACGTACAGCATGATCTGACATCTACCTGGCCATTGTTGTGGTGCAAAAATTGTCTGTCCTCGGTTGTAACACTCACCCTAACCCTAACCCTACTGCGTTCCAAACTGCCTCTGGAAGCAACATCAGCACAATAATTGATTGTTGGTGTAAAGCTTGTCCCCATTGAACTCTGTAGCAGTGGAAACGCGTTCTCTGGAGTGTTGAAGTCACGCTTCACCGTTGTGGCAGTCCAACGGACGGATCTGCGTTTGGCGGATGCCAAGAGAATGCTACCTGCCCGAATGCAACTGTAAATATAGGTGGAGGAGGAATAATGGTCTGGGGATGTTTTTCATGGTTCGGGCTAGGCCCCTTTGTTCCAGTGAAGGGAAATCTTAATGCTACATCATACAATGGCATTCTAGATGATTCTGTGCTTCCAACTTTGTGGCAACAACAGTTTGGGGAAGGCCCTTTCCTGTTTCAGCATGACAATGCCGGCGTTCACAAAGCGATGTCCATACAGAAATGGTTTGTCGAGATCGGTGTGGAAGAAATTGACTGGCCTGCACAGAGCCCTGACATCAATCCCGTCGAACACTATTGGGATGAATTGGAACGCCGACTGCGAAGCCAGTCCTAATCTTCTAACACCTCATTAATGCTCTTGTGGCTGAATGGAAGCAAGTCCCCGCAGCAATGTTCCAACATCTATTGGAAAGCCTTCCCAGAAGAGTGGAGTTTGTTATAGCAGCAAAGGGGGGACCAACTCCATTTTAATGCCCATGATTCTGGAATGAGATGTTTGACGAGCAGGTCTCCACATATTTTCTTGGGTATTAGACACAACCTCAACAGAGAGACGTCTCAAAAGAGACATCTAGTGTTTGAGAGTAAATGTTCTGAGCTTTATGTGCATTCCCCTACAATTGAACTCCAGCTTGAATCTCAATATTGAAGGGCATCTGTTGACACTGAACAGTATGATACAGACTAGTTAACTCAATGTGCTTAACGCCTTGTGTTGTGTCAACACAGATTGATAATGGGAAGCACAGTGACCACGAGCAGACTAGTGTCATGGAGCACCTGCGTCTGATCCTGGCGACGATGTCTCTGGTGCGGCTTCAGCGTCCAGAGGCCCCAGGGCTGGGGGAGTGGCAGGAGGACTCTGGGCTGGGCCTGTACCGCGCTCCCGAGGATGGAGCCACAGCTACTGCAGCCACAGATGGGGGAGGAGCCGCTGCCTCTGGACAGACCTTTGGTCTTGACCACAAGGTTGGCTTAATTTGGTCTGATGCATTTGATGAATAGGAAATACTACGGAAGCTATTGTTGTCTTATATATTGTTTTAAAGCTTCCCTTGTTTAACAGGACAATGTCAACCAAGCTGTTAAATGATAAATTGGATTGGCATCCTACTTGTTATTGAACTCTTACAGATGGCCTGAATACTAATCCATACAGAGATGTTGCAGATGCAGTAACACATAATGAAGGACTTGTCTTCATTGTATTCTCTGTGTTGTGGTCCTGCAGGTGAGAGCACTGGAGAATATAGTGTGTGTACTGAACAGGGAAGTAGAGAGGAGTTCTCTCACTTTAGAGGCCTTCTCACGGCAACATCGTCTAGACCAAGACAAGATTGAGAACCTCGGCAACAAGGTACGTCAACTAGAGCGTACTCTCACCATGCGGGACCTACAACTGGCTGAGACAGACCAGACTCTGAGAGAACTCCAGTTTTGCACCTTTGATGGTGTCTTTGTCTGGAAGATCGCCGACTTCTCACGGCGCCGCCAGGATGCTGTGGCCGGGCGAACACCCGCTATGTTCTCACCAGGTTAGATCTGCCCTGATTATTTTATTCTTATGTTATTCACCGGTCCTTAAGGCCTGCAGTTACAAGTTGACTGGCTTTAACTTGAAAATCCTTCTATCTTCATTTAGGAAAATCTGATTTGATATCTTTCTTTTTATGTCCTTGCTCTTTAGTGTATCATAAGTATACCATACTCTATGCACATTTATGGCAATGTAATTCCACAAGCATGCACTCATTTTTACCACAAGTGACTCAATAAGTTACAGATGCACATACTGTGATTCTAATATAGTTCCTCTTATCCCGTAGCATTCTACTCAAGTAAATATGGCTATAAGATGTGTCTGAGACTGTATCTGAATGGGGACGGAACGGGTCGAGGGACTCACCTTTCTCTTTTCTTCGTGGTGATGAGGGGCAAGTGTGACGCTCTGCTCAAATGGCCCTTCAGTCAGAAGGTAAGACTTGAGTAAATATGGGATACGAAGTATATTGAAAGCATGAGCTTTCCAATAGAATTCCAGGCACTGGAATCTATGCCAAGGTACATTGAAGCTGTTCTGGCTCGTAGTGGCCCAACACCCTATTACGACATTTTGTTTTTGTTTCCTTTATTTTGTCTGTTACCTGTGTCTAACATTAGTAACTACAACAAAATGCATTATAGTAAAAACTAAATATTAAATCGCCGTCCTCTTTCCTCGTTCTCTTCCCTGCAGGTGACACTGATGCTGCTGGATCAGAATAACAGGGAGCATATCATTGATGCCTTCCGGCCTGATGTAAGCTCCACCTCTTTCCAGCGGCCAATCAGTGAGATGAACATAGCCAGTGGCTGCCCACTCTTCTGCCCATTGGCTAAACTGGCAGGCAAGAGCTCCTACCTTAGGGATGACACCATTTTCATCAAGGCCATTGTAGACCTCACAGGCCTGTAGTGACTGTGGAAGTCAAAGGCTTGTAGAAGTGGTGGTCAAAGGTCTGTAGAAACAGGAAGGGGTAGTTAAAGGCCCAAAAATGCACAGCAGAAGAACACACACAATGATGACTTATGACCATAAAATACATTAAATTATAAATATATTAAATAATATAATATAATTATAAGCATAATCTAGGCAGTGTCTATTTAGCCAGCTAAAAGCATTTGAATAAACTCAGGTGGGTCAGAAATTCTCTCAGGGAGAGCGCTATCTCAAGCGTTCGGTCCATTCGTCAGATCTGCAGGATTATATAGATATTGTGAATTGTATTCATTGAAGGCACTGGGAGTCACATTTGTGGAACCATCAAGTGTGCAGGATGCACCACCAGTTGCATGATAAGGCATTTACAGGGGATTTCCAACATATTGTTAATCAGATTGCAATGGAGGGTCTAGCCCACCCCATATGGGCCATCTACGAGTGACGTATTGTTCACCATAGTTCACACTGTAATATTTAAAGTGATAGTTACAGAGTCTTATAGTGGATGTCAGAAATAGATCTCGCATATGGGACAATGGAGCGCCCTTCACTGGTAACGAAAAGAGAGATCAGTAGATTGGACACCATTGCCTTGAATTAATAAGTCTCAACATCCTTTACATAAACATGCAAATTGTGGTGGACTGAACCAATGCTTGAATAGAGGACCACAGTATGAGTCATAATACCCATAAAACCTAGCAGTCAAACAGGGAAATGGTTCCAATCATTTTTTCACCATTCATTTTTCCCATAGGGGATTTTAGAAACACTTAAAATAAGGGGTTTGTTTCATGTAGGCTTACCCTGGCATGACGTTTTGATAACTGTGTAAATCTCTCTAGGACAAGGTGACTTTTATAAATATACTCACCTGTATTTACCCCCAAATTCAATGCTAATTAGCTGCTAATGTGGCTATCATAAAGGACTACAAATACCATGATGATCTGGGCGAGACAGCCGAATCGAGGCAAAGGTAATAATGTCTGGATTAACTAATGTTAGCGGAATGTAATAATGAATAAATTGGCTACATTTCTTTAAATGGACAATTCTGTGAACTGTCTTGTGCAAGTTTTAAATTGACACAATACCTGTTAGCAAAGGTGTCGGCTAGAGATGACGTGCAGGAGCTTACAGGGATTTGTCGTTTTGCATTATGTCTACGTTGATGCCAATTAGTAATATATTTTCTGCAAGTAAATAGAGCAGAATATATTGATAAATCACCTTGTCCAACAGAGATTAATGTGGTTGTCAAAATGTCCCGACAGGGTGTGCCTCCACGAATCATCCCTGAGTTTAAGGGTGTCTAAAATCCCCTATGGGGAAAAAAGAATAGTGTGAAAATGATTGGAACCATTTCCCTGTTTGACCGCTATGTTTTATGGGTATTGTGACACCTTCACTGTGGGGTTCTTTTGGCCCTCTTGCTCAGCCTATTTCTCACTGATTGTAAAAGATCCGTAGTGTTATTTGCTAATGTTTTATAAAAATGTTTGCTAAAGTATTTTTCACTAGAAAATGAGTAACCTTACCGGCAAAATATACTTTTAACATCTAATGCTGTTAGCCGGCTAGATAACCACTGCCTCTAAATAATATATACATCTCACACACAGTGCATTCGTAAAGTATTCAGACCACTTGACTTTTTCCTCATTTTGTTACGTTACAGCCTTGTTCTAAAACTGATTAAATTGTTTTTTCTTCTTCATCAATCTACACACAATACCTGAATAATGACAAAGAAAAAACTGGTTTTTAGAAATGTTTGCAAATGTATTAAAAATAAAACTTAAATATTACATTTACATTAGTATTCAGACCCTTTACTCAGTACTTAGTTTGAAGCACCTTTTTGCAGCGATTACAGCCTTGAGTCTTCTTGGTTATGACGCTTACAAGCTTGGCACACCTGTATTTGGTGAGTTTCTCCTATTCTTCTGTGCAGATCCTCTCAAGCTCTATCAGGTTGGATGGGGAGTGTTGCTGAACAGCTAATTTCAGGTTTCTCCAAAGATGTTCAAGTCTGGGCTCTGGCTGGGCCACTCAAGGAAATTCAGAGACTTGTCCCGAAGCCAGTCCTGCTTTGTCTTGGCTGTGTGCTTAAGGTTGTTGTCCTGTTGGAAGATGAACCTTTGCCCCAGTCTGAGGTCCTGAGCACTCTGGAGCAGGTTTTCATTAAGGATCTCTCTGTACTTTTCCCCGTTCATCTTTTCCTCAATCCTGACTAGTCTCCCAGTCCCTGCCACTGAAAGAGCAGATGCAGCATGATGCTGTAGTGCCAGGTTTCCTCCAGACGTAATGCTTGGCATTCAGGCCAAAGAGTTCAATCTTGGTTTCATCAGACCAGAGAATCTTGGTCAGAGTCCTTTAGGTGCATTTTAGCTAACTCCAAGCAGGCAGTGGGACCTTACCAAATCATGTCCAATCAAGATGTAGGAACATCTCAAGGATGATCAATGGAAGCAAGATGCAGCTGAGCTCAATTTCAAATCTCATAGCAAAGGGTCTGAATATTTATGTAAATCAGTTGTTTCTGTTTTTCATTTTTTATAACTATGTTTTTTTTTAAATATCTAAAAACCTGTTTGTCATTATGGGGTATTGTGTGTAGATTAATGAGGATTTAATCAATTTTAGAACAAGGCTGTAACGTAACCAAATGTGGAAAAGGGGAAGGGGTCTGAATACCTTCCGAATCCACTGTATATACACTACTGTATGGTGTGCATAAGTACACCACAGCATAGACATATAAAGTAAAGATATGATTCAATACATTATCATATTATAAATGAATTATATAAGATAACTGTTATAAAGTGATAAGCTGAGGAAGCTCCTTCTCTTTTCAAATACTAAATGCATCTTTACTTTCAAATAACAAGCTTATTTTTATATAGTGAGCTCACTCATAAATACCCTTTAGCAAGCTATTATATATGCCAGGGATGGGCAACTGGTGGCCCGCGGTCCCCTTTTGTAGGCCTGTGGACCAATAAAGAAAAAAATAGGTTCGGGTGGGGGGGTGTATGGATGTGGGTACGCAGAGTCACAAGGAAACTGTGGACCCTCATTAGTTCTGTTTTTTTGTTGGCCTCATCCAAGTTGCCAATCCCTGATATAAGCAATTGTATTGAATATAACAATGGAGTGTTTCTGAATGTTATTTACTTGTGACGGGCTCTCTTTCTTGTGTAAAGTGAAGAAAGACAATATAGATCTAACATTAACACATGCTACAAGTAGATCGCCTTCACATTATTCTGGGTCATTCATTATCCGTGTGTGATTTACTGAAGCATTTATGGTTAAGCTTTTATGATTACGTTTCTGCATGTGTTCATGTAGATCTAGTATGAATCTTTAATTATCACATCCATTAAATTGACAGACTAAGATTTTTTTTAATGTGCGTGTGTGCGTGCGTGTGTGTGTGTGAGAATTATGTTCCAAAAAAATGTATGACATAGTACTGTTGTACCTGATTAGGGCTGTTGCAGTGACCTTATTACTGCCACACCAGCAGTAAAATCCCACATGACCATTGAATCACCTCAAAGTGTTTTCACACTTGGTCCCTTTCAGACAATTTTTGTGAACTAAGTGCAGTTTGCTTAATTTTTTTTTCAGTGTGCACACTCCAAAGGAACGCATACCCCTCTAAAGAGCCCCAGAAGCGAGCCGAACTGAGACCATCTCAAGATGTGGTCTGAGTTCGGTTCCCTTGAATTCCTCAGTCCGGTTCCCTTTTTTAGGGCAATGTGAACACAAAGCCACTCCGGTTCGCTTGTCATTATTCTCACATCACACACTAGAATACTGCAACACCGTTTCCTCTGCCATAACCCAAGGAATTAAATCATCAACATGTATTGATCACATCTTTACTAATGCTGCAGATATTTGCTTTAAAGCAGTATCCAAATCCATCGGATGTAGTGATCACAATATAGTGGCCATGTCTAGGGAAACCAACGTTCCAAAGGCTGGGCCTAATATAGTGTATAAGAGGTCATATAAGACATTTTGTAATGATTCATATGTTGATGATGTAAATAATATTTGTTGGTCTGTGGTGTGTGATGAGGAGCAACCAGACGCTGCACTTGACGCATTTCTGAAAATACTTATTCCAGTTACTAATAAGCATGCACCCATTCAGAAAATGACTGTAAAAACTGTTAAATTGCCTTGGATTGATGAGGAATTGAAAAATTGTATGGTTGAGAGGGATGAGGCAAGAGGTATGGTAAATAAGTATGGCAGCCCAACTGATTGGCAAACGAACTGCAAATTTAAGAAATCATGTGACTAAACTAAATAAAAAGAAACTACACTATGAAACAAATAAATTATATAAAGCAAGATAGTAAAAAGTATTGGGGCACCTTAAATGACATTTTGGGAAGAAAAGCCAACTTGGCTCCTTCATTCATTGAATCAGATGGCTCATTCATCACAAAGCCCACTGATATTGTAAACTACTTTAATTACTTTTTCATTGGCAAGATAAGCAAACTTAGGGATGACATGCCAACAACAAACGCTGACACTACACATCCATTTCTATCGGACCAAATTATGAAAGAAAATAATTGTACTTCTGAATTCTGTAAAGTCAGTGTGGAAGAGGTGAAAAAATGGTTGTCTATCAACAATGACAAGCCACTGGGGTCTGACAACCTGGATGGAAAATTACTGAGGATATTAGTGGACAATATTGCCACTCCTCTTTGCCACATCTTCCATTTAAGCCTACTACAGAGCGTGTGCCCTCAGGCCTGGAGGGAAACTAAAGTCATTCCGCTACCCAAGAATAGTAAATCCAATCAAAGTTTATTTGTCACATGCGCCGAATACAACATGTGTAGACCTTACAGTGAAATGCTTACTTACAGGTCCTAACCAACAGTGCAATTTGTGAGTAAAACATAGGTATTAGGTGAACAATAGAAATAAAAAACAACAGTAAAAAGACTGAAAAATAACAGCCAGCGGTGAGGCTTTATACAGGCACTGGTTAGTCGGGCTAATTGAGGTAGTATGTACATGTAGGTATGGTTAAAGTGGCTATGCATATATGATAAACAGAGAGTAGCAGTTGCGTAAAAGAGGGGTTGGTGGGTGGTGGGGGGGACACAATGCAAATAGTCCGGGTAGCCATTTGATTACCTGTTCAGGAGTCTTATGGCTTAGGGGTAAAAACTGTTGAGAAGCCTTTTGGTCCTAGACTTGGCGCTCCGGTACCGCTTGTCATGCGGTAGTAGAGAGAACAATCTATGACTGGGGTAGCTGGGGTCTTTTACAATTTTTAGGGCCTTCCTCTGACACCGCCTGGTGTAGAGGTCCTGGGTGGCAGGCAGCTGTTGCAGCTGTAGAACCTTTTGAGGATCTCAGGACCCATGCCAAATATTTTAGTTTCCTGAGGGGGAATAGGCTTTGTCGTGCCCTCTTTACGAAAGCCCCTTTTACTGGCTCAAATAGCCGACCAATCAGCCTGTTACCAACCCTTAGTAAACCTCTGGAAAAAATTGTGTTTGACCAGATACAATGCTATTTCACAGTAAACAAATTGACAACAGAATTTCATCACGTTTATAGGGAAGGACACTCAACATGCACAGCACTTACACAAATGACTGATGATTGGCTGAGAGAAATTGATGATAAAATGATTGTGGGGGCTGTCTTGTTAGACTTCAGTGACTTTGAGTAAAGCCAGAGTGTCTATGTATGTGGATGACGTAAGCTACTGCAGCGACTGAAATGACTGCAACACTCAACAAAGAGCTGCAGTTCGTTTCAGAGTGGGTGGCAAGGAATAAGTTAGCCCTAAATATTTCTAAAACTAGAAGCATTGTATTTGGAACAAAACACTCACTTAACCGGGCAGCACGGCTGTCCCTTGGATGTACACAGAGAGCTAATATTAATAATATGCATGTAAATCTCTCCTGGCTCAAAGTGGAGGAGAGATTGACTTCATCACTACTATTATTTATGAGAGGTATTGACATGTTGAATGCACTGAGCTGTATGTCTAAACTACTGGCACACAGCTCGGACACCCATGCATACCCCACAAGACATGCCACCAGAGGTCTCTTCACAGTCCCCAAGTCCAGAACAGACTACGGGAGGCACACAGTACTACATAGAGCCATATTCCACATCAAGTAACTGACGCAAGCACTAAAATTAGATTTAAAAAACAGATAAAAATACACCTTATGGAACAGCGGGGACTGTGAAGCAACACAAACATAGACACATACACACACACACACAATAACACACGCACTGTACGTACACATGGATTTAGTACTGTAGATATGTGGTCGTGGTGGATTAGGGGCCTGAAGGCACACAGTGTGTTGTGAAATCTGTGAATGTATTGTAATGTTTTTAAAATTGTATAAACTGCCTTAATTTTGCTGGACCCCAGGAAGAGTAATTGGGATCCATAATAAATACAAATAACCCCTCACATTGGAACCACACGAGGGAAGATGATGTGCCGGCTCTCAGAAAAAGTCATGCTGTTTTGGGATATTGATTAGCGATTGTCAAGGAAGCACAGAAATTCCAAAATATGTGTGTAGATTTTAGTTCAGATTATTTATTTGCAATATGTGATCTATAAAGAGAGCTACATAAGCTGTTTTATTCACTTGTGGGGTTTGAATAGTGTGAGAAGACAACATATTTGGTGAGAATCACAACATCAGGTACAAAATCAATTCTAGCTCTTAAAGGGCCAGTAGCCTATGGGTGTACAACTTTCAATGGAATCTGCAGTTATTCTTTTGCTATGTATTCTGTTAACAATCATATTTACATGTTAATAGTATCTTCTGATTACAATTATGTCTCATCTTTTAACTAAATGCAATCTATTAGCTTCCAAAATGTTGTTTTCAAGCTAACAACAATGCCATCACGCACAGATGCGCGTGACTCTTGGCGGCAGTAAGAAAGCCATCGCCATCTGCACCCATTCAACATAGCCTTGATTTATTACTTCTAAATAAAGTCACTTTTTGTGGTTCTTATATGCTTACAATGATTTTTAAAAATTCTTGCTTGAACAGTCGGTAAGGTTATATTTGGTTATGATCTTTGCAAAATAACTATTTTGGATGCAGCGGTTATTAGCTAGAATGCTAAAGCTCATTGATATAGGCTGTAGCAAAAGCTTGCCAAAGAGCCATTTTACTGTTTTGTTTTTTTAAGTATAATGTACACTCAGCAAAAAAAGAAATGTCCCTTTTTCAGGACCCTGTCTTTCAAAGATCATTTGTAAAAATCCAAGTTTATACACTGTTTCCCATGCTTCAATGAACCATAAACAATTAATGAACATGCACCTGTGGAACGGTCGTTAAGACACTGACAGATTACAGACGGTAGGCAATTGAGGTCACAGTTATGAAAACGAAAGAAACACTAGAGGCCTTTCTACTGACTCTGAAAAACACCAAAAGAAAAATGCCCAGGGTCACTACTCATCTGCGTGAACGTGCCTTAGGCATGCTGCAAGGAGGCATGAGGACTGCAGATGTGGCCAGGGAAATAAATTGCAATGTCCGCACTGTGAGACACCTAAGACAGTGCTACAGGGAGATCGTCCTCGCAGTGGCAGACCATGTGTAACAACACCTGCACAGGATCAGTACATCCGAACATCACACCTGCGGGACAGGTACAGGATGGCAACAACTGCCCGAGTTACACCAGGAATGCACAATCATCAGTGCTCAGACTGTCCGCAATAGTCTGAGAGAGGCTGGACTGAGGGCTTGTAGGCCTGTTGTAAGTCAGGTCCTCACCAGACATCACCGGCAACAACGCCGCCTATGGGCACAAACCCACTGTCGCTGGACCAGACAGGACTGGCAAAAAGTGCTCTTCACTGACGAGTCACGGTTTTGTCTCACCAGGGGTGATGGTCGGATTCGCGTTTATCATCGAAGGAATGAGCATTACACCGAGGCCTGTACTCTGGAGCGGGATCGATTTGGAGGTGGATGGTCCATCATCATCTGGGGCGGTGTGTCACAGCATCATCGGACTGAGCTTGTCATTGCAGGCAATCTCAACGCTGTGCATTACAGGGAAGACATCCTTCTCATGTGGTACCCTTCCTGCAGGCTCATCCTGACATGACCCTCCAGCATGACAATGTCAGCGGCCATACTGCTCGTTTTGTCCGTGATTTCCTGTAAGATAGGAATGTCAGTGTTAAGCCATGGCCAGCGAAGAACCTGGATCTCAATCCCATTGAGCATGTCTGGGACCTGTTGGATCGGAGGGTGAGGGCTAGGGCCATTCCTCCCAGAAATATCCGGGAACTTGCAGGTGCCTTGGTGGAAGAGTGCTGCAACATCTCACAGCAAGAACGGGCAAATCTGGTGCAGTCCATGGAGGAGATGCACTGCAGTACTTAATGCAGCTGGTGGCCACATCAGATACTGACTGTTACATGTTCTGGTGGAATGACTTGTCCTGCACTTAGTAAAAACCCAGAGTGTATTGAGTGAATGTTGGAAAAAGATGTTGGTCCCTTAACATAGCAATATGAATGCAAAGAGGACTCGGAGCACAAAATAGATGAAGTGACCTGGTAAGAGTTTAAAGTCAAGGGGAGTGTGAATATGAAAAGAACAGAGTTCTTTAGCTTTTCTTTTTACCCCTTAGTTCGGTTCATTTTTTAACCTTTATTTAACTAGGCAAGTCAGTTAAGAACAAATTCTTAACAATGACGGCCTACCAGGAACAGTGGGCTAATTGCCCTTTGTTGAGGTGCATAATGACATTTTTACTTTGTCAGCTCGGGGATTTGATCTAGCAACTTTTTGGTTACTGGCCCAATGCTCTAACCACTAGGCTACCTGCTGCCCCATTTAAAGAGGACTATATGTGAAAATACCCTTAATCTCTTCTTATGCACTCTGGACATGCGTTGTTAGTACGCAACTCACTTAAGACCGTTGTAGTGGAAGAGTGAGAGAAGGTGATATACTTGCAACGTGCACTGAGACCCAGCATGATGACTCATAGCCACGATTAACTATATGTATCTCTTAATAACTGCATAATGGTGCAAGATAGACATGCTCATTATAGTCATACTGAGATGTGATGTAAGGCTCACTAGATTGCTCCAGAGATGTGCAGGGCCTGTTGCATGTATTTACATATTGGAGTCAGATTGAGACATTTAGTTTATTATATTCTACATAATGGTTGGATAATTTCCACACATCTACAGAATGATGACCCCCTCATTCTCAGTGATGGGGAATTCCACCAACTTACACAGATGCCATTATACAAGTAATAGCCTACCTCACAGTACACGTGACAGAAAACATTTTAAGATGTCTTTGGTACATACTTTGTCTAACCTATACTCAAATTAAACAAATTCTAGTAATCGCCTTTGAGTGTGGACTGTATTATGATGCATACTGGATGGACTGGTTACCTTATGCTACGCTCCAAATGTTCTATCCATGAGTCTGGGAGAGAGCATGTAGGCCTAAGTGATGTTGGTTCATTGACTGTGCAGGGAGGCTTAGTTAGCCTACAATTATAGTAAATGAGTATTTGATTTTGAATAGCTCAGTAATAGAGAATTATTATATTTCTAAGACATTTAAGTTTTGTATCATTCACAACACAATCTAGTGTGTAGGACCTGTTTCAAATAATCATTTTCACACTCAACATTGCCACTTCATATGCACACTCGCTCTGGAATGGGAAAAATATCCTTTATTTTATTCAGCTAAGTTCAATTATATTCTTACAATAAAATAATGTCATGGAACTTTAGCATTTCCGGTCTGCTAAATCAACTAGCCTACATCCCATAGCCAAATAACCCAGTAGGCCAACTCATTCTGTCCTTCTGAAATACATACATTTTTAGACTGGTCTAAAGGAAATGTATTGTGATGTGGTATATTAAATGGATTTGTTACTTTTTTTAAATGAAGATTTTTTAAATGTCCCAAAGGCTTGCATCAGCGGCTTGTAGCAGGTTGTTTTCATGGAGATGCTAAACGTGTTTTCTAATTAACAGGCCATTACCATGAGAACAGCAGTCATTTGCATGACAACCAGCTGACTAAATTGAATGACTGCCACAGTCCTATAGCTGATACAGCTAAATAACTGACTGTGGAGAAAATACAAACTACCTGAAACATAATGGATCTTTTGACAAAACTTATTTTGCATCTGTCCTAAAGAAATTGTGGTAACTTAACCAAAGACAGTCAACATATTGAGTACTTGTGTGTTTGGCTCTGATCGTAACTGAAGACAAGGATCTCAGATTGAACCTATCATGAAAGTGATAGAAATGTCTTATTTATTTTTTAAAAAGTCACTCAAAGCTGGCGTAAAGTTGCAGAATAGCCAGTGAAAACAAAACAAAAAACAGACATTTAAAAACAAACTTTTACATGTTTTTATGCATGACGAGAGCTGGGATAGGTCTCTCCAATCAGAGGTCATTTCAGATGTCATGATTGCAGATCTGCGGACATCACTAATGTGATGGTACAACCCAACATAAAAAAAACGTGAGAGAATATATAATTACTCGTATTGACAGAGCGAAATACTTAAAAAACCGAAGACAAGAAATGGGGTGGTCTTTGACCATATTTTAGTGTCTCCTTTTCCTTTAGTGAACAAACTATCATTTTCTCTTCTGAAGTCCTCTCCAATGTTTCTTCTCCAGTAGTTCATTCAATAATTGGAAACATGATCATTAAATAAAATGAATGTCACATCCCCCCCCAGACTTTGCAAAGGTCCAGGAGGAACTTGTCTGATCTTCACTGTAGGAGCGTGTCACCTTAAATAATGACATTTATGGAGAGGACTGTTGCACCTCCTTCTGGCTTACCCCAGCTCTCACATGTACCACAATGTGTAGGCAGCCATAACACAGTGAGTTCAAGGTAAAAGTGTGATTTACCCACACTGAAGATAACTACTGGAGAGTGCGTGCGTCACCCATGAGTCTTTCCCCCCACTATCTCCAGTCCCCTTCCGCCTGTCTTAGGGTTTCCCGTTGACAGAGGTGGTCTTCTTGTTGCGGCCCAGCCAGGAGAGGAGGCTGCGTGGGCGTGGGGGGTGGGCGGGCGTCTGGGCCAGGCGGACCATGCGTGGCGAGCGCCAAACCTTGATGGTGGAGTCGTCGCTGGCGGAGAGCAGCAGCTCCTGGTCGGCCGGGCTGAAGGCCACAGAGTTGACCACGTCGTCGTGCTGCAGCCGCGCCAGGCAGATGTTGTAGTGGCGGTCCCAGATGTAACCGTGTTTGTCCTCTGCGCCACTAGGGGGAGAGCGATAGACCAGTCACTGGTGAATGACTAAAGTAGGTGATTTCTGTGCTCAGTTCAACTTCATAAAACTAATTCTGAACAGGATTATGGTGTTATCAAATCAGAAAATCTGCATATGGTAAGACATGTCCTTCATATAATCCACACAATTTCTCCCTGTTAGTATCGGACACAAACGCCCAATACCTTTACACAGACAACTTTTAAAAAGGGATCCGAAATTCTTTATAAAACACCACCATAGCGACCCCATACTGCCTGTAAATGTTAGAGCAGACTTGACATACGTACCTGGCCACAAAGTCTCTGCTGACGTCCAGGAAGATGAAGAAGCACTCGTCGTTGGGCGTGAAGGCTCGGTGGGCCCTCAGGCTCCGTCTCTCCTCCCGCAGGCTTTTCAGGTCAATAACGTGCAGGTCGATCTCCTCGGCAATGGGGGGCGGAGACATGGGGTCAGAGATCACGCAGCCCGCCGGCCAAGCCCGACTGTTCACATACAGATACCTGGACAGACGGACAACAGCATGGACATACTTGTTCAGCATTATAAACAAAGTGAGGAAAGCAAGGTGATTTGCAAGACAAATAGTTACTATGACAGTCATTCAACGGGTTTCAGGTACACTCCTCCTGCAACATCTTTGCCCCTGTAGCCATGCAACCAAGTTATCCAGCCTCTTCACGACTAACACTCACTCACCTGTGGTCTGGAGACAGGCCCATGCCGATGATGTGGCCGTGAATGTCGATCACATGGTCCAGAGAGTCAAAGAACTCATCAGTGCTGCGCTCCTCCCCCAAAACAGGTCCAGACGTGGTCATCTGGTCAGGCATGATCCGCTTGATGCCGATCTGGTGGGGGGAGTAGGTAAGGCTGCCGGTGGTGAAGAGCAGGTAGGTCTTATCCTCTTCGTCCCCAGGGGCCGAGGAGAGCACGTTGGGGTCTGGGGCCTTGGTGTGGGTTCTAGCCATGAGCCGGGCCCACTTGGTCTCCAGCTCCCTCGCCTCTGAGGCCTCACTGTGACGACCCTGAGGGCACCAGAGGGAGAGGGGAGAAAGGATCAGCGAATACCAAATCAAGATTAGGGATGGGCACAGTTAATCGAATATCCGAACAGATGTTAGTATTCGATTACTTGAGTTGGTCATTTTTTTTTTTTATCTATATTTTTTTGGCCTATTTTGACAATGAAAAAGTTGTTACAAATGTAATTATCCTTGTGACATTGTTACCTAAAAGGATATACCATGACATTTTAAATACTTAAAATGGCTGCATTGCACTTTTTATCTCAAAGTCAAATCATTTCTGGATAACAATTAAAAGGGGAAATCAGGAGTTGCTACATCCATTTTTGGACTTATGAATTAATTGTACTCATTGATTTTTAAAAGAATATATAAAACGTATAAATGTCTCATGAGCTTAGTTCCACTGTCATTACCCATCAGAACCCAAAATATAAGCTTGTTTTACTCCAATGTTTGTTTACAATTTCTTACAAACTATAGCCTCAAAACATGGTTAAAACTATCATTTTGATATAATGGATGGTCAGTCCTTGCATCCATAGCGTTCTATGAACTTGAGTGGTTCAATTTCTCCAGGCCCAGCCATCAGCTTTTTACTGAACCAGGGAGACAACTTTGTTATCGTTTCTACTGCAGATTGCCGTGTCGAGTACCTTACTGTGATTTTGACCATTTCAATTGAAAACAAAAGAAACACAATTAGCTTCTTAGCAAAGAGCAATATCTCAAGCATGAATTTTGCTAGGACTGTCGGAGTGGGGAGGGGGAAACTGAAAACTAGATGTTATTGGTAGAGAGGTTTGGAACTCTTTCTTATCGGTCTATTAATGAATTTACCGCCTGGTGACATCACAAGACAGGCAAAACAGGCTAAAATTTCAAGCAGCATTTTCAAACAGCTCTTTCACCAAAAGGGGATCATTTTCGCAGTATTATTCAAACCTCATTGTGAAAATATACACAGTGTACAAAACTTCAGGAACAACATTCTCTTTGCATAACAGCTTTCACCTGGTCAGTCTATGATCCCTTATTAAATCCACTTCAAATCAGTGTAGGTGGGGAGGAGTTGGCCTCCAACTACTCTTAAACACAAGTAAAACTAAATGCATGCTATTCAACCGATCACTGCCCGCACCTGCTCGCCCGTACAGCATCACTACTCTGGACGGCTCGGACTCGGAATACGTGGACAACTACCTAGGTGTCTGGTTAGACTGTAAACTCTCCTTCCAGACTCACATTAAGCATCTCCAATCCAAAATTAAATCTAGAATTGGCTTCCTATATCGCAAAAAAGCATCCTTCACTCATGCTGCCAAACATACCCTCATAAAGCTGACCATCCTATCGATCCGCGACTTCGGTGATGTCATCTATAAAATAGCCTCCAACACTCTACTCAGCAAACTGGATGCAGTCTATCACAGTGCCATCAGTTTTGTCACCAAAGCCCCATATACTACCCACCATTGCGACCTGTACGCTCTCGTTGGCTGGCCCTCGCTTCATACTCGTTGCCAAACCCACTGGCTCCAGGTCATCTATAAGTCTCTGCTAGGTAAAGCCCCACTATCTCAGCTCACTGGTCACCATAGCAGCACCCACTCGTAGCACATGCTCCAGCAGGTATATTTCACTGGTCACCCCCAAAGCCAATTCCTTCTTTGGTCGTCTATCCTTCCAGTTCTCTGCTGCCAATGACTGGAACGAACTGTAAAAATCTCTGAAGCTAGAGACTCATATCATATCACTAGCTTTAAGCAACAGCTGTCAGAGCAGCTCACAGATCACTGCACCTGTACATAGCCCATCTGTAAACAGCCTCCATCTACCTACCTCATCCCCATACAGTATTTATTTAGCTCCTTTGCACCCCAGTATCTCTACTTGCACATTCATCTTCTGCACATCAACCATTCCAGTGTTTAATTGCTATATTGTAATTACTTTGCCACCATGGCCTATTTATTTCCTTAACATACCTCATTTGCACTCACTGTATATAAACATTTTGTTTTCTTTTGTTCTACTGTATTATTGACTGTATGTTTTGTTTATTCCATGTGTAACTCTGTGTTGTTGTATGTGTCGAATTGCTATGCTTTATCTTGGCCAAGTCGCAGTTGCAAATGAGAACTTGTTCTCAACTAGCCTACCTGCTAGCGTCCTACCTGGCTAACATCCAGTGAGATTGCAGAGCGCCAAATTCAAATACAGAAATACTCATTATAATAATTCAGAAAAGATACAACTATTTTACATAGGTTTAAAGATTAACTTCTTGTGAATCCAACCACGGTATCGGATTTAAAAAATGCTTTACGGCGAAAGCATACCTTACAATTATTTGAGAACATAGCTCAGCAGACAAATCATTACAAACAGTAACCAGCCAAGTAGAAGAGTTACACAAGTCAGAAATAGAGATCAAATTAATAACTAACATTTGATGATCTTCACATGTTTGCAATCAGAAGATATTAATTTATTCAATAAATGTTCCTTTTGTTCGATGAAGTCTTTTTATATCCGAAAACCTCCATTTGTTTGCGTGTTTTCTTCAGTAATCCACAGGCTCAAACACAGTCACAACAGGCAGACAAAAAAATCCAAACTGTATCCGTAAAGTTCATAGAAACATGTCAAACGATGTTTATATTCAATCCTCAGGTTGTTTTTAACCTAAATAATCGATAATATTTCAACCGGACAATAACGTCGTCAATATAAAAGGTAAACAAGAAAGGCACTCTCTCGGTTGTGCGCATGAAAAAGCTCTGACACAGCATGGTCCACTCATTCAGGCTGCTCTTACTCCCTCATTTTTCAGAATACAAGCCTGAAACAATTTCTAAAGACTGTTGACATCTAGTAGAAGGCATAGGAACTGCAATTTGAGTCCTAAGTCAATGGATACTGTAATGGCATTGAATAGAAAACTACAACAAAAAATCCTTCTTCCTGAATGGATTTTTCTCAGGTTTGCGCCTGCCAAACCAGTTATGTTAATACTCACAGACATTATTTTAACAGTTATGGAAACTTTAGAGTGTTTTCTATCCAAATCTAGTAATTATATGCATATCCTATCTTCTGGGCCTGAGTAGAAGGCAGTTTAATTTGGGCATGCTTTTCATCCAAAATTCCAAATGCTGCCCCCTACCCTAGAGAAGTTAAATAAAGGTGAAAAAAAAGAGACAGGTTAAAGAAGGATTTTTAAACCACGAGACACAGATTGTATACGTGTGCCATTCATTTGATTGAATGGGCAAGACAAAAGATTGAGTATCAAGACTGGTCCACCATCCAAAGGACATCCAGCCAACTTGACACAACCTTGGGAAGCATTGGAGTCAACATGGGCGAGCATCCCTGTGGAACGCATTTGACACCTTGTAAAGTCCATGCCCTGACGAATTGAGGCTGTTCTGAGGGCAAAAAGGGATGCAACTCAATACTAATGTAATGTCAGTGTATATAAAAGACAGTAAATCACATTTGACTGCACTGGGCCTTTAATAAAAAAAATTTAATGTAGTTTTTATAACGTGCGTTGAGCTACTGCTGCGCATTTATTTCACGTTCACATGCTATCAGAGTTATCGGAAATTCCTAGTTCCAACTGGGAAGTTTCACTTGAACGACCCTCCAAATTAGAATTATAAGTGGACTGAATTGCTACGTTTCACCACCAACTTTTTCAACCAAAAAAAATGAAACATTTGACTGCTACTACCTAATCAATATGGATAACGTAGCTAGTTTGACCATATTGTCAATGTGAAGCAAGCTAACTTTATTATTAGAAATGTTACCTAGCTTATCAAGTTTGCTAGAATCTTATTGGTTGAAGAATTGTTCCTGACAAAAGCATATGAATGAAACAAAGTCACATTTCCGACATCACCACTAGGAAATGGGAAGTTTGGACGAGCATGTGAACGCGGCATTAGCCCCCCAGTCTGCCCTGACATTGGTATGCTATTTTGCCAGTTCCAAATGGCAATTACAGACGTGCAAACTCTGTTAGGTGCGCAAGACTTGAGACCGAGCAATGCAGAACACTCACCAGAAAACCTTGACTGAATCAGTTCCATCATGGCAAAAATCTGACTTTTCACTAGCGGAGAAAGGCAGCCTGTTCTCTGCCATGTGCATGTGTGTCATTTTGATTGGTCAAGAGAGTCCAGAGCATTTATTTCTATTACATTTTTTGTAATTTCAACTATCCGGATAGTGAAATAATGTCAAATGCCCATTCCTCATCAGGATGAAGTTGTAAAGTGCATGTGGTCAAATGACTATTTTGCAGACTTTCCATTTGTTACATAGAAAATCCATGTTTTCATACTGGCCTTCTCTACTGTAACACACAACCTTTGGGAGTGCCCACCTGTATGACATGCTCCAGCCCAGAGGGGGTGAGCTGAGGGAGGTGGGCTGTTGACAGACCCTGCAGTCTCATCTCCCGCCGGCGCTCTTCGTCGTCCTCCTCATCCTCCTCGCTGTCAGTGGTGCCCAGGTCAAAAAGCAGGGGTTGGTGACTCAGGGGCTGGCTCTGACCCTGGGCCTCGTAGTCAAGCAGCAGGTCTGGGGAGTCGTGGCGCCGGCAGTGGGCCACCATCACGGTGCGGATGGTGCTGGCGTTGATGTTCTGGATCTTAAAGAGCCGCTTGACCACGTTGACATTTTCAGACTCCACATCCTGTGGAGAGAAAGGCTCATGCATGAACACACATGGCACAGTGAAATACATACAGGTCATTAGACTGGAAGGAACTTAAGCAAATATACTTATGGGGCTGATAGCTCTGACTAGGGGAGAGCGAGGGGGAGCTGACATGGGCCAAAGACAAAGAAACTGATTCATTCACATTAATTCTGTGCGAGACATCCACAATTTAGCTCAATGATCCAGTCAAAATGGTCAATATATAAATTGTTCAAGAACTGTTGTCCTCTACCAACCATAACATTTTGACCATGTAGGGGACCGACCTGAAAGGCTTTGTTGAGCCAGAGCACAGAGCAGGAGGTCATGTTGCCGATCCAGTGCAGGTTGCCAGAGATGAGGTGGGTCTCGTTAAGCCAGCAGCCAAACACATCATAGGGCTTGTTCCTCACACGTGACAGGAGGGTGTAGTTCTCTGTGGAGGAGGACAAGACAGTTATGGTTCTCCATGTTTTCCACATCGGATAATGAGCCCTTAAACTCGATCACCGCATGGGCCATATTGAAAAAAAAAAGAACTAATTTGCGGGCCAGACAGACTGTTTACAACTGCAACCCAAACTGGACATTGTTTTACTATTAAAAAAAATAAATATATATATATATATGCCCCTTCATAAAATGTCCACTTATGTACATAGGACGTTGTATGTAGCATTAACAAATAATAAAAAATAGCCTACCGTAAAACTTCCATTTATAGCCCCAGCACTTATTTACTTAAATCACTGAACACAACAGGCGCTTAGACAGGTTTTTAGAGACAGGCAACCATTTCCTTAATGCATTTCCTAATTAGCATAGTTAATTGTTTAATTTCAGCATTTTAAATAAATTTCTTCATTTCCTGCACCAATGTGTCACGCTTATTTGGTCGTTGTATGCCTTTAATTATTCTGTCAAGGAAAGGTTTTTTTTCTTCTCCTCAAACTTTGGCTTTTTGGCCAGTTCTTACTTTTGCCACTAGAGGGCGATCAGACAATTTATACGGGTTTGCACCAGACATGTCATGTCCGCAGTTTTTCGGCCAAATAGGGCGACTTTGAAAACGAAGTTGAGGGTAAAAATGTATTGCTCGCGGGTTTCGGGTTTTTGAGCTACTTCTAAATTGCATCGCGGCCGCCATGGCATTTCTCATTATTATATTTCACTGTGACCTGCTGCTGCTGACTATCAGGCAGTGAGAAGGTTGTTACTGAACAAGTGGTGGGGAAGGACGGAAGGGTGTGTGTTGAGATCACTGGTTGAGAAAGCGCTGTAGCTAAGTCACGGAGACCGAGCAGCACGCGCGCATGTCGTGACAACTTTTTACCATTTGTAGGTAGGCTATTTAGATTGTCGTTATGGAGACACCTATTACCAACCATTTTTCCAGAAAACATTAACGCGGTAGAACTGATATAACAGCGACAAAGCACTGGAGAATGACTTTAGGCTCACTAGAGCGCTTTAGATACATTTGCTCTGTGGTGGTGGTTTAAAGTAAACTGCATTTTAATGTCGCCTTTTCTGATGGAAAACCGTATCAAGCGAAGGGTTTTATGCGTGCTCACGAGTTCTAAGGTCTCAAGAGCTGCGCGAGTGGAAACTTGAAATTAAAGTTATGGAACTCCCTCTTGAGCTTCTGTTATGGGGAATGACATTGATTAAAATGTGGAGAATGATACATTTGCATCTGTTGGCCATCAAGTCGGCTATTTATTTATATGCCATTGTAGACTACTGTAGTCTACCATTTGATACAATAAATATGTTGAAATTACAATATGCTGGAGTCATTGCAAATCAATTTGTGCCACTTGTGTAGCCTACATGGAGCAGGAGAACGGATTTAATAAATAGTTTATAACTTCAGTTTGTTGTTGTAGGCTTGTGTTATTATGCAGTTATGAAATGGTCATGTTTAATTAAATTGGAAGTTATCGATTGTGATCATGGTGACAGATCTATCGCAAATGTATAATTCTCCAAATTTAATGTCAGTTTCATTGTGGATTTTTCCCTGAAATAGATGTTGGCCTATAGGCTACCTGCATCTAGCGCAGCAAACCACGGCAAAGCTGAATTGCAATTATAAACCCCGATTTTAGTCAGTAGCCTATGCCTATTAAAATAAATCTAACAAATAGGCCATTTATAATGGTTTGTAGTCTTAACATCTGACTGCCAGAAAATAGCCTAACAATCAATCATCCAAGTGATTTTTTATTATTATTATTATTTATTTTTTTCTTGCTCAGAGATTGACATTCTCTGTCCAACTTTCATCACTCAATTTCTCCTGTTGGATTTATCTATAGTAATGTACATGCAAACAGGATTATCAACGTAATTAGAGCAGTAAAAATAAAAGTTGTGTCATACCCGTGGTATACGGTCTGATATACCATGGCTGTCAGCCAATCAGCATTCAGGGATCGAACCACCCAGTTTATATTTATGAATGCTGATTGGCTGTCAGCCGTGGTATATCAGACCGTATACCATAGGTATGACAGATCAAATATTAAAGATGCACTATGCAGAAATCACACCACTATTTCCTGATTGCAAAAATGCTAATAGTTTGCCTTATTTTAGTCTGTGACATAATCAAGTATAGTGTAGAGAATCATTGCACGACGTAGTGGTAATTTACCCGTGTGTGAATCCTTTATCAAATAATTTTGACAACCAAGATGACATTCTCTGTAGGCTACAGCAATGACTGTTGCAACTGAAACTTGGCATCTACATTTAGCCTACAACACATTTCAACTCCTCTAAAAGAGGACAGGCTCATTGTAATGGCTGGATGGAATAAATGAAACAGTATCAAACATATGGAAACCACATTTGACTCCATTCCATTTATGTCATTACAATGAGCCTGTCCTCCTATAGCTCCTCCCACCAGCCTCCACTGGTAGTAGTAGCTATGGTCTGGCTTGGGTGTGTCAGAGCAAATATGTAACTTTAAAGACCTGTATTGCATGTAAAAAGACAGTGTGAGGAAATGTTTGTTGCCTAACTGTTAGGGTGAAAATTAAGGTGCGCCTGCGTATGTCATTTAGTGCGCCTGGGTATATGTCATTTCTTCCACATTATGTCTCACATGAGTCACAATGTCAGTGTGTCGTAACAGCATTTTGTGTCCCAAAACATTTATAATGAGGATAACTTGCATTTTGAATTAAGTCATTGGTCTTTAAAAAAATTTAATTGGGGTTTGTGATACACATTCCAGAAAAATGACCAATGAAAGCACAAGAGAAAGAGCGAATAGAGGAAGAGAGACAAGGAAGGAGACAAAAGCGAGTGAGAAACAGCAGGAGAGAGTGTGTGTGTCCTACCCAAGCTAATGACAGCGATCTCCCCAGAGGAGGAGTGATGAGAGCCCAGGTAGACTCCAGACACCAGTAGCAGGGTGTCGTCAGCGTTGAACTGGGAGAACTGGGTGTAGCCCCAGTTGAACTGGCGCATGCTGGAGCTGTGCACCATGGTGATGGTGCCATCGGGCCGCTCTGTGTCCCAAAGCTGACCAGCACAGGCAGGTGAGAGGAGGATGTTAGATAATGAGAAAAGCAGTATATTGGGGTTGTTAACTGGATTCATCCTGACATTCGTGATTTATAGTTGTTGATTATTATTAATGTACTTATTTGACATTTTTACGTCACTGCTAGGAGCTAGAAACAAGTATGTCACTGCACCCACTATAACAAGTGCTAAACTGTGTACGCGACCAATAACCTTTGATTTGAGATGTCAAATCTACAGCTACGATGTGCAAATCTCAACAATTACATTTGTTTCCCCTACATCCCATTTTTGGGCACTACAAACTTGAAACTAAGG
This sequence comes from Oncorhynchus clarkii lewisi, assembly GCF_045791955.1. Lineage (NCBI taxonomy): Eukaryota > Metazoa > Chordata > Actinopteri > Salmoniformes > Salmonidae > Oncorhynchus > Oncorhynchus clarkii. The sequence continues at coordinate 19,408,336 of NC_092175.1, read as the reverse complement.
TCCACAATGGCTCCTGTGCTGTAATATTGACAAATAGCTATATTTTAGTTTTTGCATTATAGCAGACAATGATCCATTTGGGCCATTATGCTAACATTGGTCTTGGTGCAAAAATGTATCCTTGCAACTGTTATTGTGGAACATCTTTATTTGGCTTATCCCTGGCACTAGGCTAAAACTACGGTCTTCTCCAGTCATATAATGTGACGGACCTTGACGGTGCAGTCTTTGGAGCAGGAGGAAAAGCGGTGTCCGCGATGGGAGAAGGCCAGGTGGAGGACCTGGTCATGGTGCTCTTTCAGAGTTTGGACCTCCACACAGGGGATACAGTCAAACAGACGCTTGAACTCCCTGTACCATGACAGAGAAGCTAGGGACAGAGATAGGAGGAAGAAGTCAAACATCTATGCAAATCGGCGACAACAGTACTTCAAGCCACTGCGCAACAGTTAACACGAGAACACAAGATAGTGACTCAGTACTGCAATAATTCATACCTCAAGTAGGAGCTGGACAAGGGCACTGTGTGCTGGCCTGGCACATTCATTTTTTACAGTACAATACTTTCCTTCTTTATAAGTTGAAATATGTCCATCCTTTCCTATGATGGAACCATTAATTTGCTGAAATCAACATAATTTCCTGTATTGTTGGGTTTAAAATGGAATTAACCCAACCCTACTGCCTGGTGTTCTATGTGACCTACCAGGGTGTCTGGGCACAGAGCGGGGGATCCTATAGTAGCTGTAGAACAGCTCCCTCCACAGGAACTCATCTTTGGACACTGCCAACCACTGTCTGCAGGCCAGGCCAGCACTCAGCACAGTGTCATGAGGGAGACGCAGGAAGATCTCAAGCACCAAGCTGTCTGGCAGGGCTGGGCCATCATCCATCCTGACATCCTGCATGGGAATAGCACAGGTAAAAGTGTTCTTCTGATACACACTTTAGGTCAAAGTATTGTTATTAGGCTATACTGTAACACATGCATGACCGCAGCACCCTAAATGTGTAAGACCCTGCCCCACAAAATAACCCTACCTCCCACTCTCTCTCATTCTATATTAAGTATGACAGCTGAGAGTTTGACAGGAGATCACCACATGGCATGTTTTCCCACTGAGGCCCAACAACCACTTCACTGGACTGGTTGCATGATATCATGAGTTGATTCAATGAAGTGGAATGAACCAGTCATGTTGATCATTAATATGGAATAATGACAACAATGAATGGGGGCTATATCTATAAATGTGTCGTTTCCTGAAAAGCTGCTAGTTAACGTTATCTTGCATTCGCAAGTAAAATAACACCCTTCCTGTAACGTTAAACGATATCTAGATACTGTAGCTACCTACATTACCAACAACAGACAGCAATTTTCAATGTAACTAGCTAGTTAGCTAGCGAGGCTAGTTGAGAATTATCAGTTGCATATCGTCCGAGTTCAGAATTATCAGCGATGATGTTAGCTAACTCGCTACATAGGCTAGCTAAAAGGAACAGTCACATTAACACTGACAACACCGTTACTGTTTGTTTCGAAATATGTTAGGAATAATACACATCATAAAAGGTAACGTTACCTCGCCAGCTTAGCTACTGGTTAACGCTACGTCACGGGATGCAAAACGGTCACCTCACCAGTTAGCTAACGTTAGCGACCTTACGCAAAAGCTAACTTAGCTAGAAAATAGCTAATCTAACGTTACAAGCTAGCTGTCATTCGTTCCTAAATGTTACTTTGCCAGTTTGTAACGTTCTTTCCATTACCACATTATTTCAGTATAAACTATTCTGGTTTTATTTCCACAAAATAAATTCGAACAATAATATAAAATCGTGACCCACCTGCCCTTTGACAATCTGTATGCAGACAAATCAAATGGCCAGCCGAGGATAGCTAGTCAGAAGCGAGTGAAAAAAAATTCAACAACAATCTTCCGCCCCCGGCGAGACGTCTGGTCGCCCATTAAAAGAACCAACAAGTCAATTGCAGAACCCTCGCTACTTCATAGGAAGGGTAACTCAATCAAATACAGAGCGACAGCCTGCCAGTTCCACTCTGTGGACAACGAATCCCATTGTTAGGGTGGAGACATACAGTGCCTTTAGAAAGTTATCAAAACCCTTGGTTTATTCCACGTTTTATTGTGCTACAGCCCGAATTCAAAATGGATTAAATATATATTTTTCTCTCACCCATCTACACACAATAACCCATGATGACTAAGTGAAATCATGTTTTTTTAAGTTTTTCCAATTTTTTTTGAAAATGAAATATAAAAATATTATTTTTTATAACTATTCTCACCCCTGAGTCAATACATTTTAGAATCACCTTTGGCAGCGTTTCCACCTACGAGTCTTTCTGGGTAAGTCTCTAAGAGCTTTGCACATTATTCTTAAAAACAAATGTCAAGCTCTGTCAAGTTGGTTGTTGATCATTGCTAGACAGCCGTTTTCAAGTTTTGCCATAGATTTTCAAGCCAATTTAAGTCAACTGTAACTAGGCTACTCAGGAACATTCAATGTCGTCTTGGTAAGCAACTCCTGTAGATTTGGCCTTGTGTTTTAGGTTTTCGTCCTGCTGAAAGGAGAATTTGTCTCCCAGTGTCTGTTGGAAAGTAGACTGAACCAGGTTTTCCTCTAGGATTTTGCTTGTGCTTAGTTTTATTCAGTTTATTTTTATCCCCCAAAAACTTCCTAGTCCTTGCCGATGACAAGCAGAACCATAACATGATGCAGCCACCATCATGCTTGAAAATATGAAATGTGGTAGTCAGTGATGTATTATGTTGGATTTTCCCTGAACATGATGCTTTGTACATCACAGATGTCTGCACCAGTAATTATGGATGAATAATGCAGAGGACACTCACTCTGGCTGTCAACAAATTCCTCTATTAACAAATAGCTACATGGTTTTGCACATTCCATTTTCCTGTACCCAAGGAGACCTTGAGTAGGCCCTCCTTTTACACACACAACAGATAGTTTATTTTGTTTACTGCTTACTATTGATATTTTGTGTTTATAAATCTGTGGTTATTTTTATTTAACCTTTATTTATACAGGGAATCCCAATTGAGACCAAGGTATCCTTTTTTTTTAAAATTTTTTTAACTCTGTTTATTAAGTTTTACACACACATGACAACACAAAGCAATATAAATAATATACTCAACTAGAAAAAAAAAATACTAATAAAAAAAATAGCTTTAAAGAAACCATACTTTAGACAAGTTAAACACACCAGGGAGAAGGCTACAAAGGTTAAAGGGCAATCTATAGTACAGGGACAGAACAAACACCTCACCATTGTTCCTGTAAACAGTCAAGGGATAAGGGTGGAGAAATGCTTTCAAATAAAGTTTACAATGCTTAAAACAAAAAAAAATAGAATGATTATTCATGTAGGCGTGAACAAAATGTAAAAATAACTGGGAAAAACAAGCTCACACTTCAGTCTCTGCCCGGGCAAGATGAACAAGGCATCCATGGGTCACAATCAATAAGCACATGGACCTTAATGCCCCCCTGCAAAAAAACAGAGAGAGGCTCCTCCAACCCTTAAGTCACAGGGGGGTCAAATACAGACTTATTTTAGTTTTAATTGGAATGCCATCAGAGGATGGACTGTTTAAAGTAAGACCGGAATGGAGCCCAAGCCTCATTAAACAGTTTGGGGTTCCCACGTGAATTTAATTAAATTTTTTCTAGTTTCAGAGTGCACAACACATCTCTCACCCAATATTTACAAGATGGGGGAGCTGCCATCTTCCAGTTCTGTAGTATTAGCCGTCTAGCTAAAAGAGTTGTATAAGCAACAGTGTCCGACTGGATTCTTGATAGGGGGGTACCCATGGGCAGTACTCCAAAAAGGCTGTAAGGGGAGACGGATCTATAACAGTGTAATATATAAATCAGAGAAACATTTAAATATTAATTCCCAGAAACCTGACAGTTTATGACAGCCCCAAACATATGCAACAGTGTGGCTGGTTCCACTTTACATCTGACACAGGTAGGATCAAAATCAGAGAATATTCTTCCAAGTTTGGCCCCGACCAGTGGATACGGTGAACCACCTTGAATTGAATGAGGCTGTGTCTAGTGCTAAAAGAGGACGAGTGCACCCTGTGCAGCACAGATTCCCAGGCATCTTCCCCAAGTTCCTCCCCCAAATCCTTTTCCCATCGAGTCTTTAAAAGGCACCAAAGAAGGGTTCTGTAAGTCATGAATGATTGCATATACATCTGAAATTGCGCCCCTAGGAAGCTTGTTCAACTCCAAGATGCTCTCTATAGCTGTATTTGCAGGCCTATGGGGAAATCCAGGTGTGTTAGCTCTGACAAAGTTTCTAGTCTGGAGATAGCGGGAAAAGTGGGATTGGGGGAGATTGAACTTTTCCTGCAGCTGAGAAAAAGAGGCAAATGTATCATCAAAGAATAATTGGGCTAGCGAGGAGAGGCCTAGTGAGTGCCAAATGCCAAAAGCCCCATCATTCAAAGATGGAGGAAATAAAATGTTCTGATTGATTGGGCCTGATAAAGAAAAGCCTCGGAACTGATTCCAAATTTGAAGAGACTGCTTTACAATTGGGTTGACACACCTTTTGCCTAGGGACACTAGGAGAGACGAGCACAACACAGAGGAAAGTGCTGCAGGTTTACACAATTCAGACTCCATCTGGACCCAGAGTGGTCTAGGGCCAGTAGGATCAGTCTGCAGCCAGTACAGAAGGGCTCTGAAATTTGCAGCCCAGTTGTATGTCTGAAAATTTGGTAGAGCTAAACCCCCCCAATGACCTAGGCTTCTTCTTCTACCAAGCTGTGGTACCTTGCCATCCCAAATAAAATGCATGAATGTTTGATCCAGTGAAATAAAAAAAGATTTTGGAATAAAAATGGGTAAACATTGAAATAAATATAAAAATTTGGGCAACACATTCATTTTAATGAAATTAATCCTTCCGATAAGAGAGAGGGGTAGCGAATTCCAAAAAGTAAAAGATCGTTTCAAACTGTCTGCTAGAGTAACAAAGTTTTCCTGAAACAAATTTGAATATTTCCTTGTCACTTTAACTCCCAAGTAGGTGAATTGATCCCGGACAATCTTAAACTGAGAACTTGTAGAAGAGCACTTTAAAGCAGCCTTGTTTACCGGAAAAAGCTCACTCTTGCCTAGATTCAGCTTGTACCCTGAGATTGATCCAAACTTTTTAAGAACAGATAGGGCACGTGGCAATGAGGTATCAAGGTTGGAGATAAACAAAAGGAGGTCGTCAGCATATAGCGAGACTTTCTGCTCCCAGCCCGCCCTGATTGTACCTAGAATGACATCATTAGAGCGTAGTGCAATGGCGAGAGGCTCGATTGCCAAAGCAAACAACAAGGGGGAGAGTGGACAACACTGTCTGGATCCGCGGTGCAAGGGAAAATAGTCAGAGGACAAGTTATTAGTCCGTACCGAAGCCATGGGGGTCTCAAGGTCTCGGAGCGAGTGACGTCAATCGCGTTAATAGCGTCGATGGTGTCTCTGGGTTTGCAGGACTGCACGAGGTGCAGTGGAGACGCCAGGGCTGGGCGCACTCAGCTCTTACTCGGCTGCAGCGCCACCGGGCACTCAGCTCTTACTCGGCTGGAACACTCAGGGACTAGAAACAAAGTCACAATTGTTTCTGTAAATAAAATGTTGAAACAACTTGAATGCATTTGGTTTACTCTTTTCAAACAAGGGGATACTAGCTACATACCTGGGTCATCCCGTCCTGCATGTCCGTGTCCTCCTCCGTCGCTACTCCACTCAGGTGGGATTCCCCTATAAAACTGGCAAGTCGCCCATTAAGGGGGTTGGGCTCCGGTGTCCCCTTTCCCCCGCTCGTGGCACAAACACTGTCTGTGTACGGCTATGTGCCTTTCGGCCTCCACTTGTCTGACCACGTCTTTTTTTTTACCTCCTGCATTCACAGCGTCCGCCACATGCTGCCACTAACGCTTTTTGGCATTTGTAATGCCAAAAAGTATATTTGTTCTTGCTTCAACCTCCCCTTCAAGAACTTCGTGAAATTGCTTTTTTTTACCCTTCTGTCGTGCTTTGCCGTCATGCAGTCAGTATGGCTGAATATTAATTAGGGGCGTTTCACTGACTATTTATAGGCAACTATGAGCGTTAAAAGGGTGGGACAAGACGCTCGCTCACGTGCGCCAAATGTCGAGTTAATTGTGATTTGTGAAGGGAAACCGGCGTGGGACATGCGTGCGCACTGTGTTATAAATCATGCGCGTAAGCACATTCTGTGTTTTGTCCGTACGCCACCTTTTGAGTGAATCCTCCGCACAGTTTTATAAATGAGGGCCCAGAGGTGTCAGAACAGAGTACTCGGGTCGGGGTGTAAACGGTCTATAACCCATACAGTCTATGACCAAAACCATCTTCTGAAGCCAAGCCATGTTGTGACTCAGCAAAATTACGATTATACTGCAAACAAGTCTAATATACCAGTTTGGTTTACTCAATATTTAACCAAAATAAGAGTTATGCACTATTAAATTAATTCAGTAATTTAACAGTGTTCATTGCTCATTAAAACAAGACACCTATAAGAGAATGGTTTGTATTTTTTTCTCCATTGGCCAAGGAGTTACAACCTAAAACGTGATCGGAGTGGTATCTTACCAGGCTGTCATATAGCTATGCTGGTGTAACGGATGTGAAACGGCTAGCTTAGTTAGCGGTGCGTGCTAAATAGCGTTTCAATCAGTGATGTCACTTTCTCTGAGACCTTGAAGTAGTGGTCCCCTTTGCTCTGCAAGGGCCGCAGCTTTTGCAGAGCAAAGGGAACCACTACTTCAAGGACTGGTTGTCCTTGTAGGTAGACAAATTTGCAGGATTGTGTTAATAACCTGAACTGTGATCTACTGTAAAGGTCTACTACACAATTGTGTGTATGAACATGTAGAAGGGGCAATTATAGATGACAAATAGACCTTTGAATTTCACTGGGTGCAAAATAAACATATTTGCTGTCCTAGTGAAGGGCCCTAGTATATATTCTATAATAATGTCAAACATAGAAAGATGAGCTTAAAACTGTTTAGGGCTGCAATCCCGTTAACAGGATCGATATGACAACAGCCAGTGAAAGTGCAGGGGACAAATTCAAAACAACAGAAATCTCAATTAAAATTCCTCAAACATACATGTATTTTATACCGTTTTAAATGTAATCTTGTTGTTAATCCCACCACAGTGTCCGATTTCAAATAGGCTTTACAGCGAAAGCACCACAAACGATTGTTAGGCCACCACTAACTCACAGAAAAACACAGCCATTTTTCCAGCCAAAGAGAGGAGTCACAAAAAGCACAAAGAGAGAAAATGAATCACTAACCTTTGATGATCTTCATCAGATGACACTCATAGGACTTCATGTTACACAATACATGTATGTTGTTTGATAAAGTTCATATTTCTATTTAAAAAATCAGAGTTTACATTGTCGCGTTACGTTCACTAGTTCCAAAAACATCCAGTGATTTTGCATAGCCACATCAAATTTACAGAAATAGTCATCATAAATGTTGATGCAACCGCTGTGTCAGATTTTTAAAAAACTTTACGGAAAAAGCTAAACATGCAATAATCTGAGAATGGCGCTCAGAATTTATTTTTTATCCGCCATGTTTGAGTCAACAGAAAAAATATTATAAATATTCCCTTACCTTTGATCCTCATCAGAATGCACTCCCAGGAATCCTAGTTCCACAATAAATGTTTGATTTGTTCGATAATGTCCATTATTTATGTCCAAGTAGCTACACCTCGACAAAAATAACACCTATGTGAGAATGCTATTCATTGACTACTGCTCAGCGTTCACCACAATAGTGCCCTCCAAGCGCATCACTATTGCTAAGGAACCTGGGACTGAACACATCCCTCTAACTGGATCCTAGACTTCCTGACGGGCCGACACCAGGTGCTGAGGGTAGGCAACAACACATCTGCCACACTGACCAACAACACGGAGACCCCTCCTGTACTCAGTTTACCCACAACTGCGTGGCTACGCATGACTCCAACTAACAGAGCGGCACGTCTTGCTCTTCATTGTAATCAGAGGGCTAATATAAATACTATGCATGCCAGTCGCTCTTCGCTAAGAGTTGAGGAGAGACTGAATTTTTAAAATATTTTTTTACAAGAAATGTTAAATTCCAAATTGTTTGCATACTCAACTTACACACAGCTCTGGCACACACACTTACCCCACATGCCACCAGGGGTATTTTCACAGTCCCCAAATCCAGAACAAATTCAAAAAAGTGTACTGTATTATATAAAGCCATTATTGCTCAAATGAACAGAATCTGGTTTAAAAAAACATAAAGCAACACCTTACGGCACAACGCCTCTCCCCTATTTGACCGAGATATTTTGTATGTATTTATATGTGGACTATGTGTGCTGTTTTGAAACGTATGTAGTTCTGTTGTCTATGTCATGTTACTTGTTTTGTGTGGACCCCAGGAACAGGAGCTGCTTTTGCAACAGCTAATGGGTATCCTAATAAAATACAAAAATCATTAAGCTTGCTAATGACTCCTGGTGGTAGGCCTGATCACTGACGACGATGAGGGCCTATAGGGAGCAGGTCCTGTCATGGTCCAAACACAGCCGTAAAGAAGGCATGACAATGCCTCTTCCCCCTCAGAAGGCTGTAAAGATGGGCTCTCAGACTCTCAAAGTCATACAGCTGCACAATTGAGAGCATCTTGACTGGCTACATCACTGCTTGGTATGGCAATTGCTTGACATCTGACCGTAAGGTGCTACAGAGGGTAGTGAGTGCACACGTTCCAGTACATCACTGAGGCCTAGCTCCCTGCCATCCAGGACCACTATAACAGGCGGTGTCCGAGGAAGGCACTTAAAATTGTAGTCATAGACTGTTGTCTCTGCTACCACATGGCAAGTGGTACCAGAGAGCCAAGTCTAGGTCCAAGAGGCTTCTAAACAGCTTCTACCCTCAAGCCATAAGACTGCTGAACAGTTAATCAAATGGCTACCCAGACTATTTACATTGATCTCCTATTTATTTAGCACTAGCTCTATGCACTCAATGGACACTCAAACACACACACTTTTACATACGCTACTTATACTCTTTATCTATCCTGAATGCCTAGTCACTTTTACCCCTACCTACATGTACATATTACCCCAATTACCTCAACTACAAAAGTACCCCCTTGCACATTGACTCAGTACTGGTACTCCTATATACTGTAGCCTCATTATTGTATTATTTCCTTTAAGTAAACATTTAACGGTAAAAAATTGAACAAAGTTATACGTAATAAAACCAAAGTAAGTCTATGGACCATATTTTAAACTCAATTGTAGCTTTATTGTTGTTATCCAAAAAAATGTGGATATTGGATAGGTCCATTTACCCTGGTCAATAAGAGCTTTACAGGTTTCTTAACCCAACCTTACAAACACTAGTAAATATCAGTGCTGAAGCCAGAGTGGCTATTACAGAAGGCACAGAATAAAATAGAAGTAAAATAAAAGTCCATAATTACTCAATTTGGAAAACTATAGAATAGTAAAAAATACCCATAAACCCACCAAGACAATCAACAGATATATGAAAAAACAGGACTGTAAAAGCTAACATTAGGCTAACCCTTCAAACCTTATTTGATATGCTGTGGTTACGAGCTAGAAGAATACCATCTTTGGTGAGAATTTGTGGTTGCTGCACATGATAAAAAAAAAAAGAGTCCCAGAACAAAATATCAATGTTATATAGAAAAATAAACTGTAAATTAATGTATGAAGATAGATTGCCTGTTCTCACATGTCAGTTTGGCTTCAGTAGACCCCATTTGTCAGTGTCGTTCAGCATTGAACAGTTTGGTAAAAAGGAGCTAATCGCATGTCAATCCGTAGGTCCATCCTTCTGTCTGTTACTCTTTCAGCCAGGTGAGCAGTTGAGGTGCGTAGTAGGTGATGATGATGTCAGCACCTAAAGGGAAGAATATAAAACTAGAGCAGTAGAACTCATTCTTTCTCTATAGAGAAAAGAGCACTGCTCCTCCAGACCCAATGACTTCCTTCCCCTCTCACCTGCCCTGCGGAAGGCGGTCATAGACTCCAGTACAGCGGTGCGCAGGTCAAAGGCTCCAGCCTGAGCTCCATGCCACAGCATGGCAAACTCCCCTGACACGTTATACACCGCCAGTGGGTGATTGGGGTGCTGGAAGGGAGCAGAGGAGGGTGGTGAGAAAAATATGGAGCAGGTAAAAGCAGAAGGGTTTTGGAGTCTTCATAACAACTAATGATAGGCTTGTGTGTGTACCCTTGGATGTGAACTTAATGTTTGGTTATTTCGCTGAAACTATCGATACTGATCCTGAAGCCTGAAACTCTAACCATGCAGAGAGAAATGAGTCAGAACATACTAACCTTGTCTTTGACCTCCCTCACTATGTCCAGATAGGGCAGTCCTGGCTTCACCATCAGCATATCTGCCCCCTCCTTGACATCTCTGTCCTGAGAGAAAAACATAAACAAAACCTCAACCACCTAGGTAAATTGACTAGCTCTGACAAAAACACACTCTCTCTACCTTTCATACACATGCATGCAATTCAGACACTCTTACCACAGCTCGCAGTGCCAGGCCCCTTGCACCAGGTGGCAGCTGATAACAACGCCTGTCTCCAAATGCTGGTGTGGACTGTGCTGCATCTCTACACACACAAAAAAAACAGAGCTTCCTTAGAGCATCCTGTCAAATAATAACTGGTAAGTAAATGCCTTTTCTGTCCATACTTGGTTTTACAATCATTAGTTACCTGAAGGGACCATAGTAACAGGAGGCAAATTTAGCACTGTAGCTTAGTACTGAAACCTGGGGGGGAAGGAGGAAAAACATAACTTTTTTTCCCCAGGAGATTCAACCTTAATGGCTTCTTTACTAAGGGTTTCCTTATGGCAAATGCTTTCCTTTCCTTATTGAGTTCATATGAATATAAGGTTATGTACAAACTAGTGTTACCTTGTTGCCCATGTCATTGGACATCAGTGATTGTTTGATGGCTCCCACTCGCCCATCCATCATATCAGAGGGTGCAATGATGTGACAGCCTGTACGAGACGAACAAGAGATCCCATTGACATGGGTGTGGTGCCCCATTGAGCAGTATCAACATCGGTCCAGTACCCTATTTTTAGAAGTGAGAGTAGATAACAGAGGGGGGAGGAGTGACCACTCACCAGCACGGGCGTAAGCCAATGCCACTTCTGCCAGACGCTGGCAACTGGCACCATTGTCCAGAGTGCCATCCTCCCGCAAGATTCCTGAGGGCGAATGAGAGTGCAGTCTTATAACACTGTAGTGTTAATCAAAGGAAGTTCGATTTGCATTTGTTGTAGGCGAAAAGATGTGATAGAGAGTGACTGACCACAGTGTCCATGTGAGGTGTAGGGACAGAGGCAGACGTCACAGGCCATCAGCAGGTCAGGGAACAGAGAGCTTATCTTCTTCACAGCCAATACTGCCGGAGTATCACCTGTGTCTGCACCCGAACCCCTCTCATCCTGAGAAGAAAGGTCAAAGTTATGACAGTGTGCAAGGTTGCAGTCATAAGCCCTTCGGAGTTGATGTGGTGGCAAAAAAAATATACACATTTTACGAGTGCATATACTTTATGCACCTTAGCGATTTTGGCAGGCACGCCGAAAATCAGCACACACTTCAAGCCTTTCTCCACAAGGGGGCGTAGCATGCCTTCCAGTTTATTCACTCCATATCTGTTGGGAGAAAAAGAGATTGAGGGGGACACAGGGAATGGACAAACTAAAGTGCTAATTCAATACCACTTTGAGGCAAGCAATTACAAAGTGGCACTTCATTATCAATGCACTGGGATGCATTTGATCTCTATAGCCTAAAATAACATTTGTTTTGGTCAACAAACCAAATCAGACTGAGTGAGAGAACTATTAGCAGTCATTTCAACACTGACACATAATAGTTTAACCTTTATTTAACTAGGCAAGTCAGTTAAGAACAAATTCTTATTTTCAATAACGGCCTAGGAACAGTGGGTTAACTGCCTGATTTGTACCTTGTCAGCTCAGGGATTTGAACTTGCAACCTTCCAGTTATAAGTCCAACGCTCTAACCCCTAATACCAAGGCTTAGGCCTCAGTATTATATTACAGCCTATTTTATTGTAACCAAATGGTGCATGAGCAGGGAGGGTTGTGTGGGACAAACAGCTAACGGATTCTCTCCTTATCTGGATCCACCCTGCCTCACAGTACTTATCTGGAGGTCACAGCCTTGATCTCAATGGTTCCCATCCCCCACTCATTCCCACTCTCAGATCACTTTGAAATAAAGACTTGATGATGAAAATGATCTTTCAAAGTAATTTATGTTTTAAAATTTGATTACAACAAATGACACATTAACAGGACATTATGGGTATTCAACTACTGTACCTAGTGTAGATAAGCAATTACCATAGATGAGATAATCAACCACATGAACAGGTTATCTGGAGTCATTACCTGGCCTGGCCTGGTAGACTAGTGATGGGCTCCACAGCATCAGGACTGTCACTGTTGGAGAAAAGAACAAGAAAGCTGCCATGTCATAAAAACACATAGCCACTCAGATATAGCCCACAGTATAACTGACTTTGACACGGGGGAATCTGGCATTTGTATCACAACATCAATGCGACATCCTAGTGTCTGTGTGGGAGAGGAGACATTACGTGACGAAGATGGGGTAAATAAGATTCTCAGGTCTCAAGTCTGAGGAGCAGCTCTGCCAGCATCTGAGTGTTGCGTGAAAATAGCCACTGTGGAGGAGAGAATCAACCGTCTGCATCTTTGCGCTGAGAGAAAGAGAGAGGTTTGACAGTGTCACCTTTATTCACCCCCACATTTCTGAGATGCATTGGAATGAGAGAGTAGTTTAGGCTATAACCTGACTTAAACTAAACAATTGGATGATCCTGAGTGACAGCAGTGATAATGCTTGCTTTCACACAGCTGGAGGCAGAATAATTGCTCACATTTATGAAAGCCCATTGCAGATCCCTTTAATTCTATAATTTCAAGATCATTGACATTCAAGGTCTACATTTATGAGAACTAAGCAAAATCCGATGTAAAACAACAGTTTTATATCGGGATGTGACGAACGACAGATGTAATGAACGACAGAAAGCTAACTGACTATCAACAATCATGTGCTCAAATGGGCCAATGATATGCTCCATGCACCACACGACTAGAAAACACACTTGCAACTCCTCCTGGTCATATTCCGCAGATTTGTAAACCTTGCAACATAAAAAAACGTAACTTGTCGGCATTAATTTACATACAACAATGTTAACTCTACTAAAATAAATACATGGATTTCGGTGTTCTTGCCTTGTACAGTACGTCCGTCCGTCCGTCCGTCCTCCTTGGCTTGCACTAGACGCAGACAATAACCAGCCACCTCACTGCACAAATTTTTCCGTAAACGTGCAAGTTCCCGCGATAGTACACGGTAGATTTAAATGACGGAATGAAAACATTATGAAAAGGCTAACCTGACACTTGAATCGGAATTGAGGTTTTAAAAAAAATATGAAAAAAAGTTAAACCTTGTCATGTCCTATAATAACCCATATTACTTGACACATGAACAGATGGATAACGTATCTGTAGCTAGTATGAGATGGTAAGGGCTACGAGGTAACTTTAGCTAGCTAGTTGTTGTTTGTGCGAGCACTGTAACCACGTACTTTGCTGTAACGTTACTGTAGCTCAGCTAACGTCAACCTAATGATCTGACAATACAGCATTTTACCAGCTAGCTAGACTGTAACATTATCGGGAATCGTTTGTGAGCGATTGTTGTCAGTTAAAACCATGAATGTAGCCAGGCAGTTAGCTAGCTGGCGAACGATTTCAACTGTCACCATAGTATAGTCGTCTTTGATCACGACTCAGTCCCATTACATTACAGATAAGTAATTGGACAAAGGCGTCTTGTAGGGGGGAGTTTTGTGACCAACGCTCGGTCTGAACATTAACATGCATTGCTTGCGGTACGGATTTGGACGCTTAAGGACTTATCTTTCATATCAGCAAGAAAAAAAAGGTTAGTGTTGGGCCAGTAATCAATAGGTTGCTAGGTCGAATCCCCGAGCTGACAAGGTAAAAATCTGTCGTTCTGCCCCTGAGCAAGGCAGTTAACCCACTGTTCCCCAGTACACCGTCATTGTAAATAAGAATTTGTATAAACTGACTTGCCTAGTAAAATAAATAAAAAAATACACACCTTGATAGGGTTAGTGTTCCCACGTGACCGTATCTCCACGTTACAGCGCTTGTTTACGGAAGACAGTAAGCGACCGCCTGCGCTAATTAGCTATCTATAGCATGCTCCGAACAGCTTTGTAAGCATTGGGCCGTATGTCCACCAGATGCACATGTATTTTGCCATATGTTGTTTTTGCCAGATGTCTAGCCCACATTTTCCGTACTTGATGCACATGTGCTTCGCAAGGCTGGAGAATGGTTTTCAGCAGGGAGCACATCTTCGACCAAATCTAGCTAATAATTAGAACAGATGAAAATTATTCTCCTATTGACCTACTGGTTTCATTGGCTGGCAGAGCTGCCGACTGATTGGGGCGCACAAAGGCTCATTACGACAGTTAATCTAGTTCGTTTCTATTCTTCTATCACATTAATCTCTAGCAACATCAATACATTTAACTGGTTGATCCCAAATAGAGTATTACTGATTTCACTAGTTTACCCTCACATTTCTATGTGAATTTGGTCGGTTCGTCCAAAAAGTTACATATTGCAGCGTTAAATTAAGACCTGTTTTCATGAATTTTTACAATATAACGGCAGCAATACTCCCATCTGATGTTGACATTAGGATAATATTTGAGAGCACTAGTTTGCTCTAAAGTGGTTATAGCTTTGACTGCATGCTGACAGTGAATTCAGTGGCTAACTACACTACAAACATAATTTTGCCAGGCTCCTGTGAAGCAATTGTAATGTCCATCACAACGTACACAATAGTTTCAACTACTAGACTAACATTAGGTCAACTACTAGACTAACATTAGTCTAGAAGACAGAATGAGATTGTAACAATGTTTGCAACTTTTGGTAGTTGTTCCAATCAACTTCAAGCTTGTTACAATATAGCTTGGTAAAAGGGAAGTGAAGTGAATACTGTCACTTTGTTGATGTTTACAGTGTAACATTAGGTCAATTTCAATACATTGTAAACTGTTGTCATGCTCTGAATAAAATGTCTATGTTTCTAAATAAAGGCAGAACAACTTGATTCCATGAAGACATCCTCCACATGTGAAGCTCTTCATTGGCTCACAGTATTTCGTCCTCTCTGCCCCCACTGTCTTCAATGATGTAGGTGTGCTTGATCGTCTGTGCAGCAGTTCCTTGTTAAGGGCCATTTCCTATTGCCTTCTAGTTTCCTGATGAGCAAGGGGTAGTCTGTTTTAATTTAATTTTGTATTAGAAACATTGTTTCGGATCATTTTGAGGGGATTTCACTAATTATTTAATGGGGAATTGGGTTTACCTGGAAAATCTTTTCCGAGTGTTTATTGAGAATCGATTCACGTTTAGATGGAGTATTTGGCTGTTTTGGTTGCCAGAACCAATTAGATTCTAACAGAACATGTAAGGTCCTTGGACTATAAGGAGTAACGATAGGTTCCTTTAGTCCATTATTGGGATACTGTCATCAACCCTTGATATATTGTAGGCTATTTGTGAAGGACATTGACCTAATTGACCTAATGTTACACTGTAAACATCAACAAAGTGACAGTATTCACTTCACTTCCCTTTTACCAAGCTATATTGTAACAAGCGTGAAGTTGATTGGAACAACTACCAAAAGTTGCAAACATTGTTACAATCTCATTCTGTCTTCTAGACTAATGTTAGTCTAGTAGTATGTTCCTATTGCCTTCTGTGGATTTCTGCCCAGACCTCAATGTCTCCCTTCCCTCACACTTTACCACCCTGAGTCTGGAAACGTCACATCTCCTGAGTAGAACCAGTGAGTCTACCCCATTCAGTCCCTGGTTGAACAGTTCACCTGAATCCACTCCCTCCACCCTAAGGCCATGCTGTTCTCCCTACAGGAGCTGGTCCAATGGCTGGGCTTTGCCACGTTCGAGCTCTTCCTCCACCTGGGGGCTCTGCTGGTCTTCAGTGTGCTAGTAGCGCTGCGAGCTGACCTGTTTACCCCTGGCATGAGCTGGTGGCTGGTCTTCGTCCCTCTGTTTGCCGCTGATGGCCTCAGCACCTACTTCACGGCTATTGTATCCATCCGGCTGTACCAGGAGAATGAGAAAAGGCTAGCAGTGCTGAGGCTGCTGTGGGTGCTGATGGTGCTCGGCCTCAAGCTGGTGTGTGAGGTGCTGCTGTGGCAGAAGTTGGTTGAGCAGGAACAGGCACGCGACCTGTGGTTTGGTCCTATAGTCTCACCGCTCTTCATCCTCCTGCAGCTACTGATGATCCGCGCCTGCCGTATCAACTGATTCCAAGGGCGGTGTGATGAGGGCAGGAGTCGTTTATCAGCCGTAGAAGATCCAGGTTTATTCATACTAGGTGACTGTTTTAATTAACTGAATATTGAGAAATAGTTTTGGACTAATGGCTGGAGAGATGAGGGTCACAGGCTTCCCCTCCATTTCTAA
Organism: Oncorhynchus clarkii lewisi; assembly: GCF_045791955.1. Taxonomy (NCBI): domain Eukaryota; kingdom Metazoa; phylum Chordata; class Actinopteri; order Salmoniformes; family Salmonidae; genus Oncorhynchus; species Oncorhynchus clarkii. Next base: position 19,391,549 of record NC_092175.1, on the reverse strand, counting down.
CCTTGTCTGAGGACAGTGTGACAGAATGTGTTTTCCATGAGCAGTCCTTTGTCAGTATGGCTCTCCTGGACATTGCTTCCTGTGGATACCTTTTTTTTGTATTTGATCTGTTATGGACCTCTTGCTCAAGCATGTATTGATGGCCTCATTTTATCCTTCATTGTAATATATTTCCTGATGTGATGCGGGAGAGGGACATTTGAGAATTGAAGTAATCTGTCTTTTGAATTTGGTAAGACTGTCTGCAGCTTTGTTTGTTTTAGCCCATTTATTATGTTCTTGTTTTTCTTACCCTTGTTGTGTTTCTCTATACAGTACCAATCAAAGTACCTTATCCTCTGCAGCAGATGTAACTCTGGGTCTTCCTTTCCTTTGGCGGTCTTCATGAGAGCGCTTGATGGTTTTTGCGACTGCACTTGAAGAAGCTTTTCTGGATTGACTGACCTTCATATCTTAAAGTAATGATGGACTGTCGTTTTTCTTTGCTTATTTGAGCTGTTCTTGCCATTATATGAACTTGGTATTTTACCAAATAGGGCTATCTTCTGTATACCACACCCCTACCTTGTCACAACACAACTGATTGCCTCAAACGAATGAACTTTTAACAAGGTACACCTGTTAATTGAAATGCATTCCAGGTGACTACCTCATGAAGCTGGTTGAGAGAATGCCAAGAGTGTGCAAAGCTGTCATCAAAGTGTGGCTACTTTGAAGAATCTCAAAAATAAATTGTTTAACACTTGTTTTGGTTACTACATGATTCCAAATGTGTTATTTCATAGCTTTGATGTCTTCACTATTATTCTAGAATGTAGAAGATAGTAAAAATAAAGATAAACCCTTGAATGATTAGGTGTGTCAATTTTTGATTGGCACTGTATGTGTAAATAAACATGTGAGCTGGTAAAGTTTATCATGCAATATTATTTCAGCTCCTCAAAAATCTATGAAACATTAATCAGTCAATTTTGGATCAATTCTGAACAGACACAATACCGTTGTGTCTTTTGTAGACTTGGATATTTGGTACAGTATGTTCACTGTTATCCCTTGTGATGACGAAGTGTGACCACGGTGTGTCGCTATTTACATTGAAGATGGGAGTGGTGACCGACTCATCCATTTCCGATGCCCAAGTCAACATTGGGAAGGACATTCAAGTTATAAAACTAAAGCAAAGTTCACATGGGCGTGAGTTCATGGAAGGAAAAGTCATAAGCGTAATAAAATAAAATATTTTATTTAGCTGTTTGACCATTTTGGGCTCATCAAGCACTAATCTACATTTTTTTCTCCTGTTACGTGGATGACAGTGAATCGAACATGATCCACTCACCAACTATAGTCTAACAGGATTCCATCTAATGTTCTTCCTAAATAACTTGTAGATTAGTAGCAGGCATAGCCTGTCATAATTAATTATATTATATCTAAGACATTTTTCTTTAGAGGCAACAGCAATAACTTTTTTTTGTGTGTCTTGGACTTTCCTCAGATGAAAACCTCAGAGCTTTGTTCTTTTTAAGCACAGCATATCAAAAACAAGTTTAAAATATGGAATTGAACTATTTTGCGCTCTTTCTCTAGGCACACCACAGATAAAAACAAATTACTAAAAAAAATCCATTGCATATAGGATGCATTTTTACAAATCATTCTATAACAGAATTTACGACTGACTGAGACTGCTCCATATAACACACGACTTTCTTCAGTGTCCGTCCGTATGTTAATGTCTCCTTGGGATTCACGTTTCGTAGTGGCAGTGCAGTGATGAATGTTTGATGAGGAACAATAGTAATCTCGTACATGCTGTACTCAGAATAGACCTCTGTAATACCGCCTCATTTATTTCGTAATGCATTTATCTCAGGATTATTTGTCAGGTGGTATCATCAACCTCTTGCTGAATAGATATGAATAACTATGCTATGACATGGGTCTTTCCATAGGATGCTACAGCAAAGCCTACACGTAAGTAACGAGTGACTGATAGGCGACAATTTTCTCACCCTGCCTCACAATCACTATCTTTACATAGCCTTTCTTCTTTTCAAACAATTTGTTGGTTTACTTTCCATGTTTAGTTCATGAATTCAATTAAAAATGAAATCCATAATGTTATTATTTTAAAAAACAATTTAGTGGTCGATACGGGATCTTAAAATAACATGTATTCACTGAAAGGGTTAATCAGTAAAAGGGGGCTGAGCTGAGTTTCCTTGACTGACAGGTCCTCTTTGCCTACTCAACAATAGAAAGAGGAGGGATTTCCTTTGGTGGGTGTTCTGTGAAAAGGGGGTGTATTCTAAATCGATATGAGCAAATGAGGTTGCTTCTTTGGGCGCAGATCTGAAGAATGACGTAGGTTTACAGGTGCTGAGGGCGGGTCAGGAGTCGCGGAGGGAGGGAGAAGAACGTAGAAAGACTGAAAAAGACCGTGGGGATGTATGTGTGTATACTATAATCGGCGCTGCAGGTACAGCGACAGACAGAGGATACAGCTTTCCGTCCCATTCGGGGAACACAATCTCCCAAACCCCGGAGATATTACATTTCTCCCCAAAATGTCTGTTGGAGGAGAAGTCCGTGTGCTCCGCCAGGAGGCTGGGCAGGAGAGCCCGAGGATGCCGGCCTGGAAACGAGAGATTCTCGAGCGGAGGAAAGCAAAGGGCGGCGCGTCTGGAGCAGGTGCAACTGAGCCTTGCCCAAGCGCGATCTTATCGCGGGTTAATGGCGAAGTAACGGGAAACAGCAGCGCCTCAAAAACAGACAATGGAACCAGTGCTAATTCAGTTCGGAACTACACCATCACTCCAGCGAGCCAGCATTTTGCAGGCAAGCGTGGCAGCGCCCCCACGTCCCCAGAGCTCTCGCCGGTGAAAACAAACAAAGACCCCTGGACTGCCACCGACCCTTATGACTCGGAGAAAACGGTAAGCGATGGCGAGGGACAGGAAAGCCTGGTTCTGCAGGACAGTCTAGGCCCATTGCAGGAGAACCCCTTCATCAAACTGGAGAAGGAGCGAAAGAAACAACAGGACAGGGAGAACGCCACTCGTCCAGTTCAGCACATACTGGAATTGTATGGCAGTGTTCCTGGAATTCGGACTATACGCGCTGAGAATATCATTATCATAGAATCCGATCCGGATTACTTTCCGGAGGCGAGTGGAATAAAAAGCGAGTCTTATCTGCAGCAGAATGGGAGCAGTTACAGCTCCCTCAACGACCTCTTGGACCGGAGAGGCAGTGGGGTTACCGAGATACGGGCAAAGGAGGTGGTCATTTATGACACCGCACTAAGCCGGAGCGAGGAGAATTTGAGCACGTTGGGTCGTCCTGGTCACGAGGCCGCATTCGAGACAGGAGAGGGTCATGGCAGGGTGAGCCGCATGCTGCAGAAATTCGACAGCAACTATGGAAAATTGCAACCTAAGTCTCGCAGCACAGAGAACCTCCTGGACTTGGAAACCAGTTCAAGCAGGCCAAGACAACGACCCAAGCCACAGCCAGATCTGGTGCCAAAATACAAGTCACAAGCCCAGCCTAGCTCACCAGTCCGCACCCTAGGTAACGCACAGTTGTCATCCTCAGTCTTCCTCAGCTCCCAGTCTTCCAAACCAAAGCCACAGCCCCCTCTCTGTGAGCCTGACAGCACCACTTGCTCTGCTGGACCCGCTCAGTCAGTGTCTTCCTACCGCCAGCATTTTGAGGTGAGTGGGGGCCGCAGTGTGGTGGTCAACCCCATAGAGGAGGCAGAGGGGTCCCAGACCAAGCCTTTCCGAGAGAGAGACTGGGAGAGCACAGAGGTGCCCTCCAAACCCAAGGTGCCATTCTCTCCGGATACCAGCCATGTCGAGTCCCCTGCCAGTCCCACCACGCCCCCGATGTCTCCCCCCTCGCCTGGATTTGAGATCTGCCCCTCACCCCGCCCTGACCTCTCCCTGCTGCCTGCCGGGGACATCCAGGCCCGTGCCCTTGCCAACCTGCGTCTCCAGTCCCGCAACTCCTTCACAGTCTTCCCCAAACGCCACAGAGCCGCCGCCTCCCCGGGCAGCACGGCCCCCTCCAGCCCGATTAAGTCTCCTCCCTCCCAGAGAGTGGCAGAGATGCCCACTCTAGGAGTGCCAACCCCTGTCACCCCTCCACCCAACCCAGCAATCTCCAAGAGTAAAGCGGAAGAACGGGATGAGGTGAGGGCAGCCGGGCTAACCAAACCAGACCCACCCACCATCACTGCGACCCCCTCCCCTCCAGCACCCTTCCCAGTCCCCTCTGTCCAGTCGCCACCTCCAGAGGAAGCCCCTGCTGACCAGCTACCTGTCACCAACATAGATGACATAGACGTGGACCCCTCGCAGCCCGTTGCCCCCAGCCCCACTCCAGTGGTGCAGAGGCGGAAGGGGAATACCTTCACTGTGGTGCCTAAACGTAAGTCAGAGCCTCAGCCTGGCTCTCCAGAGCCCCAGGAGCCCTCCGGAGGGACCCAGACGCCCTCCACGCCACCACAGGCCCCTTACTCCCAGTTGGGCTCCCTGCTGAAGAAGCGCTACCCTGCCGTGGAGGATATCGAGGTCATCGGTGGGTACCAGTCCCTGGGACGCTCCTGCCTGACCAAGACAGGCTCCACTGGCAAAAAGGTGAGAGATGATGCCCAACTGAGTACTTCTATTATACATCAAGTGAACATCAGCAGAGCTCTTTTTACACCAATAATGTAACACTCATTAATTAATTTCTCCATTCAAGATTTGTCATTTAGTATAATTCAACACAATATGTGTGTATGCAAATCAATGGACTAGGCTAAGCATAGAATTTAGGGCTGTTTTTCTGCCCATCTCATTACGGCATGCCTTTGTAGATTGTTTAGTGTGTGTGTGTAGCTAAAACGGGTTGCTGAAATGTGCGATATTCAACATGACATTCTCCTAACGCTACAGGATCTATTGCATCTTTAGTAGTACGATTGAACAAGGCAGAAGCCACTGTTCATAGCACCAGCCTTCAACATGGTTTGCAGCATGGAGATGGTGGTGTTTTTGTGACCAGGGTTGGAATCCATACTATTTCCTTTCATACCCCTCCTATACATTTCAATTTATGAATTGAATGTCCCCCCCAAGATGGAGATCAGTGTTTATTGGCATTTACCTGAGATCTATCCTATGTACTTGGCAGTGCAGCACTGTCTCTGTCGTATCCTAATCCTTTGGTGTCTAGGTATTACCAGTCTCCTGCCCTCACTCCTTTCAACCTCAGCTCCGGTCACACCCAACCAGGTCGAGCGTGTGTGTCGTTGTTTGTCCCTGGCCAGATAGAGAACACAGGCAGTAATGAGGCCAGGCCCCTCGGAAGCATTCAGTGTTTTTGTCCTCTGAACCCTTTTGAATTCATTAGGCGTACTAAGTTTGGGTTCACCGAATTCCCTCGCCTTTGTTGTTTGAGCATGCATGCTTCTCCTCCCGGTCATCATTTCACATGACCAAGGTTTCTCTGGTTTTAAAGCTAGGGCAGGGCCGGAAGCAATTACAAAAGCATCAAGTGTAGGCCTATGTTATTTGTGTGGAATTCCTTGGCTATGTGAAACCAGCCTGGCTGAGTTTGGTTTCCTTTTCAGTATATATATAAAAAAAAAATGTATGCTCTTTTTCCCATTCAAATTTTAAGAGGTACTGAGCTTGCCGGATATATTTTTTCAAATGCATCAATATGATGAGAGAAGAACTTGAACAGAGTGTATCGCCTCCTACTAGGCTCTTAAGTTTCTCAAAATAACTTCCACTCCCTCATTTATTGGCCATGGTTGCTGGTTCAGTTCTAAAGGTTGTACTTCTGCTATTTTGTTGTTGATTCCGCAGAATGTTGGCGTTAAATCTCTGCTGCGCTCTCAGATCTTTGACTCACTCAAATAAGGCCCTTACGTGTACCTAGTCCAGCTGTGACCATGTATTCTTTGTGTTGGATTATCGATCTTGTCCTCTGCTCCTTTCCTGTTTTGTTTGATCTTCTCTTCAAGGAGTGATAGTTGTTTATGAAGGTCAAGTGGAGCTTTTACACTGCACCAGTTTGATTTGCATAAGGAGAAATCTAGGAAGTCCTTAAAGTATGGTGCATGCCTAGATTGAGTTTATAATTCAACTGGCCTAGATTCTCTAGGAATTATAATGGATTGTGTTACAAAGTGTCTCGCCCTAATAACATGGTTATAGACTAGTGTTCAGTACCTTTTGTTGTATTTTCTCGTAAGGTCTACTACATGGTACTTCCCTGTCATTGAATAGAGATGGAGCTGGCAGGAAGACATGACAATGGAAAGGGGAGGAGTGGCTGGTTGTTTGTGAGGTTGGTGACCAGCTAGTATGGGAAACAGGAGACAGCCCATGTGTTTGTGACGTAACAGGCAGAGACCATTCTTGCCGTTTATGTTCTTTCTGCATATCCATGTTGCCATTTCCATGTGTTTGCTCAGTGGAAGGCCTGGGCCTTGCCCTGCTCAGCTGTGTAATTGATACAACACATTAGGTAATTATGTCTTCAAGTTGATGATTTAGAGGTTTGGTGACTGTGCAGTTCTGTCAAGTACTGTTGTGTGGTAGTAATGCCAGTCATTCCAGACTACAAATACTGTATTCAACTTGTGAATAACCTTGGTTCAAACGGAAAATAGCCTGTGACAAGCTGATAATACCCAATTTAACCTAAATACCCATAGAGGTAAGCTCCTGGCTGTACTAACGAGATGTTCTGGTCGTAGCCTAAAGGATTCGTCTATTTTCAAATGTACATGCCTCTCATAAGGCCTAAACCTTTTCCAGAAACGTATCGCTGAAAACGTATAACCTTTTAAAATGCTTTGATCCCTGTCTCTTTTGCACTGAATTCCATATTTATCGATCAGTAAACATAAAATAGCAGTCCCACTTAAAACCTCTAGCTCGCTTCCCCATTTCTAGAGGAATCATCATATTGTTGTCTCAGCAGAAGGCCATGTCACTCGGCATCAGGAAGTGAGTGGAGGGGCCTGTGACTGTCAGCTGTGTTGGCTGTCTGATGGTACACTCATAACGTCTGTTTGTCTTCCAGGCTGATCAGGTAGCAGCTGTCTGTCAGCCCGGTTTGTTTACTGTTCATTACTGTTGAGTTTAGGGCCTGTTATCCGGATATGGGATTGCTGATGAGTAGTATAGGCTACTATAGTTTAGACCCATGCTGTCGGCAGCAGGTAGCCTAGTGGTTGAGAGCGTTGGGCCAGTAACCGAAAGGTCGCTGGCTTGAATCCTCGAGCTGACTAGGTGAACCATCTGATATGCACCTAAGCAACGCAACCCTAATTGCTCCTTTTTAAGTTGCTCTGAATAAGAGCGTCAGCTAAATTAATAAAATGTAGTGTGTGTGTGTGCATACGAGAGGTCGACCGATTTAATCGGAATGGGGGCCGATTTCAAGTTTTCATAACAATCGGAAATCTGTATTTTTGGGCGCTGATTAAAAAAAAAATATATTTTTTAAATTTTTTTATTTTATACCTTTATTTAACTAGGCAAGTCAGTTAAGAACACAATGACGGCCTAGGAACGGTGGGTGGGTTAACTGCCTCGTTCAGGGGCAGAACGACAGATTTTCACCTTGTCAGCTCGGGGGATCCAATCTTGCAACCTTACAGTTAACTATTCCAATGCAATAACGACCTGCCTCTCTCTCGTTGCACTCCACAAGGAGACTGCCTGTTACGCGAATGCAGTAAGCCAAGGTAAGTTGCTAGCTAGCATTAAACTTTTCTTATAAAAAACAATCAATCATAATCACTAGTTAACTGGGTAGCCTAGTGGCAGGGTAGACTAGTGGTTAGAGCGTTGGACTAGTAACTGGAAGGTTGCAAGTTCAAACCCCTGAGCTGACAAGGTACAAATCTGTCGTTCTGCCCCTGAACAGGCAGTTAACCTACTGTTCCTAGGCTGTCATTGAAAATAAGAACAAATTCTTAACTGACTTGCCTAGTTAAATAAAGGTAAAAACATTTTTTTTAAAACTACACATGGTTGATGATATTACTAGATATTATCTAGCATGTCCTGCGTCCTACTTAGATACAAGTATCTAAGTATCTGAATGAGCGGTGGTAGGCATTCATTCAAACAGCACTTTCGTGCGTTTTGCCAGCAGCTCTTCGTTGTGCGTCAAGCATTGCGCTGTTTATGACTTTAAGCCTTTTTTTTATGACTTCAACTCCCGAGAGGGAAATGGCTAGCTAGTTAGCCCACGCTAATAGCGTTTCAAACGTCACTCGCGCCGAGCCTTCTAGTAGTTGTTCCCCTTGCTCTGCATGGGTAACGCTGCTTCGATGGTGGCTGTTGTCGTTGTGTTGCTGGTTCGAGCCCAGGGAGGAGCGAGGGGGGGGGGGGGGACGGAAGCTATACTGTTACACTGGCAATACTAAAGTGCCTATAAGAACATCTAATAGTCAAAGGTTAATGAAATACAAATGGTATAGAGGGAAATAGTCCTATAATTCCAATAACTACAACCTAAAACTTCTTACCTGGAAATATTGAAGACTCATGTTAAAAGGAACCACCAGCTTTCATATGTTCTTATGTTCTGAGCAAGGAACTGAAACGTTAGCTTTCTTACATAGCACATATTGCACTTTTACTTTCTTCTCCAACACTTTGTTTTTGCATTATTTAAACCAAATTGAACCTGTTTCATTATTTACTTCAGGCTAAATTGATTTTATTGATGTATTATATTAAGTTAAAACAAGTGTTCATTCAGTATTGTTGTAATTGTCATTATTACAAATAAAAAATAAAATAACATCGGCCGATTTTTAATCGGTATCGGCTTTTTTTGGTCCATACATACATACATACATACATACATACATACAGTACCAGTCAAAAGTTTGGACACCTACTCATTCAAGGGTTTTCTTTATTTTTACTATTTTCTACTAAATAACACATATGGAATCATGTAGTAACCAGATAAGTATTAAACAATCAAAATATATTTTTAATTCTTCAAATAGCAATCCTTTGCCTTGATGACAGCTTGGCACTTTCTTGGCATTCTCTCAACCAGTTTCACCTGGAATGCTTTTTCAACAGTCTTGAAGGACTTCCCACATGCTTTTCCTTCACTCTGCGGTCCAACGCATCCCAAACCATCTCAATTGGGTTGAGGTCAGGTGATTGTGGAGGCCATGTCATCTGATGCAGCACTCCATCACTCTCCTCCTTGGTCAGATAGCCCTTACACAGCCTGGAGGTTTGTTGGGTCATTGTCCTGTTGAAAAACAAATGATAATCCCACTAAGCGCAAACCAGATGGGATGGCGTGCCGTTGCATAATGCTCTGGTAGCCATGCTGGTTAGGTGTGCCTTGAATTCTAAATAAATCAGTGTCACCAGCAAAGCACCCCCACACCACCACCTCCATGCTTTGCGGTGTCTCACAAAGACACAGCAGTTGGAACAAAAAATCTAAAATTTAGACTCATCAGACAAAAGGACAGATTTCCACTGGTCTAATGTCCATTGCTCGTGTTTCTTGGCCCAAGCTAATCTCTTCTTTTTGGTGTCCTTTAGTAGTGGTTTCTGATTCACACAGACTCCTCTGAACTGTTGATGTGTCTGTTACTTGAACTCTGCAGCAGAGGGAACTCTGGGTCTTCCTTTCCTGTGGCAGTCCTCATGCGAGCCAGTACTATTTTTGTAGTAGCCAATTGGTAGTTAGTCTTGTCTCATCACTGCAACTCCTGTACGGACTCGGGAGAGGCGACAGTCTAGAGCCATGCGTCCTCCGAAACACAACCCAACCAAGCCGCACTGCTTCTTGACACAATGCCCGCTTAACCCGGAAGCCAGCCACACCAATGTGTCGGAGGAAACATCGTGCGATCGTGTCAGCGTGCATGCGCACGGCCCGCCTCAGGGCATCCCTGCCGGCCAAACCTTCCCCTAACCCGGACGACGCTGGGCCAATTGTGCGCCGCTCCATGGGTCTCCCAGTCGCGGCTGTCTACTACAGAGCCTGGACTTGAACCAGGATCTTTAGTGGCACAGCAAGCAACTGTTATGCAGTGCCTTAGACCACTGATTTAATGCGTTTGAGCCAATCAGTTGTGTTGTGACAAGGTAGGGGTGGTATACAGACGATAGCCCTATTTTTGTAGAAGACCAAGTCCATATTATGTCAAGAACAGCTCAAAAAAGAAAAATAAAATCAGTCCATCATTACTTTAAGACATGAAGGTCAGTCAATAAGGAAAATGTCAAGAACTTTGGAAGTTTTTTTTTAAAGTGCAGTTGCAAAAACAATCAAGTGCTATGATTAAACTGCCACTCATGGGCCTCGAACCTGGATCTGTAGTGATGCCTCTAGCACTGTGATGCAGTGCCTTAGACCGCTGTGCCACATGGGAGGTCCCTCACTCCTACATTCTTATTGTGTTCTTGGGCTCGAAGTGTGAAAGTCCATTGTATTTTAATTATTTACCACATCGAGTCACTCCTCGTCCCTCATCACACTTTCTGTAACCACACCCTTCTCTCCTTCTTACCTTAACTCTACGTCTTCATTTTCTCCTGCACTCCTCCCTGTTTGTTCTCTCCATGCTCCCTCCTTGACTGTGTGTGTGTGTGTACCTTTTTTGTGTGTTTCTCATACCCAAGAGGCGCAGTGCAGTTTAGATGAATTGTTTAAGTCACTCTCCTCAGCATCTTTTTGAACAGTCAACGTGACTGTGTCTCACTGTCTCAAGCATGCCGGCCTGTGCTTCTCCAGTAGGTCTGTGTTTAATGTGCAGCTACTGCAGCGTAGAACAGTGTTTCCCTCCGGACACATGGAGAGGTGTAATTACGCCATTGATACTGGGGCTACAGCTTAATTCTGGTGTGCCTGTGACAAGCGTGACATATCCAGTAAGTGTTATCTGGCTGCAGGGTTCTTCTGTGAGCCTGAGCGGGCAGAGTGAGAAACGGGACGATTAAAATGGGGACATGCCAACAGGATGATGGCGCACACACACACACACACACATATCACATGCATAACCTTCACATGCATAACCTTCACAAATTCTCTATTATAGGCTTCTTATTGTAATGAAAGATATCCGCAAAATGTCTGCGATGTATGGTCGGTGTCGATAATTTTACGTTTATTGTCCCACTTCTAGCACAGACACTCACACACTGACTCATACAGCCCCATGTCACTTTTACAGCCCCGCTAGTCACTGTAATTGGATTTGTCAGCAAAGTGCCCTTGTCATGTTTTAATTCAGGCCTGACCCCTGTGTGTGTGCCAGAGATTTTAAGAGGGGAAGAGAAAGTGTTTGAGAACAGGATGGACAGAATTCTGCAGAGGTGGTTTCAGAGGTGTATAAATAAAATAAAAAGATGGCGAGATCATGTCAGGTGGGTAGATGGAACGGCACCTATTAATATCACCACCTCTGAGGGCTGTATTTAACAAGCCTAACATAATGGTATGTCTTAGCTCTGGCGGTGTGTCAGAAAAATGTGGGCTATTTTCACTGCAGGAATTATGAGCGCAAAGGCTGGCGGTGGTGCGAAGGGGCTGGGTTTTGATAATTAAGTGATAGGTGTGACGAGGGCTTGGCCACTCACTGGCCAATCAGCGTGTTTCATGGCTTAATTCTGCATGCCGTTGTCTCAAGTTCTGTAGGTTATTGATGGTCTTCGCATTGTCATCCACTCCAATTCGACTGGGGGCACGGAATATTCTCTTCCTAGTCCATTGTGGATTGACACAGTTTATTAAATAGCATCGGCTACAGTAACAAGCATCACGGCTGGATAGGTTGCGCTTCCGCTGTAAAAATCGGTCATAGCCAGTGGGGATTTTAGCATGTAAATCTTGGTCGGGCAAAAAAACAACTATGTTTTAGATGCATGCCAGCAAAGCCACACATCTAAACAATACATTAATTGCACTATAACAGTGACAAATGGTGCCCACAAACTGTTAGGGACTACAAAAAGCTGTCGGGACTACATAAAGCTGTCCCAACAGCAGATCTTTCTTTTAAGCACAATGGAGTGGATCCTTACTGCTACACCTGGCTATCAGCGGAGCCTTGTCTGGCATCGAAACAGCTCATTCAGCCTCATTTACTGACTTTAAAAAAAGATAGTTGATATGGCTGACTTGCTAAAACAAATGTGGTTTCTAATGACAATTGAGATGTACCAACTAAGGCATAAGGGGACGACGAGCAGCGACGAGGCAATCCGTAATTTAGATTAAGAAATGAATGAGTGAGCTAAGACGGACGTAGTCAATGTAACTATTTTGAAATGCACATCGACAGAATTCAGGACATGGGCCATTCTTAGTGTTCTCCCTGTACACCAAGTCAGAACCGTAGGATAAAAAAGGGAGCATGTAAGCAGACAATGAAAGCTCTTACAATATTAGATGATTACATTTCTATAAAACAGGTTATAGGCTACATGTGCACCACCAAGTCAGAACAGTAGGCTAAGTTATGAGGGGAAATATTCCAAATTATTAGTGAGGCACATGGGCTAATAACAGCTTATTACACAACATACACTTAGTTCTACTTTCTTAGCTACAGTATACATATCTCCCTTGCATATAACATTTATGCAGCAGCATACAATATATTTTTGGACTGACTTGAACAGGAAGGTGGCGCGGCGGTCCTTTGTGGGCAGATTTTGGGGGGGGGGGGCGGGCAAGGTTGAAACATGACGTCAGTGATCTTCAGGTCGGAGCTCTAGAAAGAGGCCTGAGTTCCCGACTTGGAATTCTGACATGGATGACCGTTGAAAATGTATGTTCCCGGTTGGAGCTCACTGCAAGCTTGCAGTGCCTGCAAGCTTGACAACTAAGATCAGTCCAATCAAAGCTACTGTAGATTTAATGTCATTTTATCTGTGGCCAATGAGCTTGAGCTTTCTTGGATGGGCACTTCCAATGTAACTCTATGGCAGCACCCAAGGGGCTTGAATTCTTTAGCTTCCCTGTAGACTTTGCAGTGACTTAGTGTCCCCATGAGTGACAGAACAAGGAACCAATCACGGCTGTGCCCCACCTTCCTTGAATGATGGGTCACAACCAACCGCGTTACTGCTAAGACCAGCATTTGATTGATTTGAAATATCCCCACCAGCGCTGTCTAAAATTGGCACTTTGGCACGTTTTTAAGGACACACCTCAGATATTGTCACATCTGTGCAAGTGAGCTCATATAAAGGTAAATTACCCGTCCTGGCGCTAGGGTTTTAAAACAGAAGAGATCTGGCTTTAACAGGTCGAAATAGCAAGCGAGCGTGTGTGACGATTGCGCTGGCTTACTGCCAGCCAAAAATAGAGCCCTCATTGTGTTCTTGTAGATAATCGTGCCGGACTGTATATGTCACACTGTGGGTGTTCAGTTCTAATGTCTATTTATATACAAACAAATAATATTCAAATTCCCCTCTAACCCACTGACAGCTACAGCGCCAACCACATGTAATTAGTCTTTCTCACCCATGTCTGTGGTGCCATTGTGTGCTGTGGGTTATTCTTGTACTAAGTGTTTCTGTGTTAAGTGTATGATCACACTGTTAATGCTCTCTCACACTGCCCTGTTTCTCCCTTTTTCAATGAGCATATATAATACGGTCTGTCTGTCTCTAGGAGCATGCCTGTTCCTCTCTTTCGTTCCCTCGCTCAGCCCTGTACAGCCTGCTTGTACTCCACTTCCGCTCTCCCATTTCTCTCACTCCCTCACACACAGTGCCTTGCAAAAGTATTCAGACCCCTTGGATTTCTTCACATTTTTACTGTGTTACAAAGTGAGTGTCAACAATCTACACAAAATACTCTGAAATAACAAAAATCTAGTCGCTGCATAAGCGTTCAACTCCCTGAGTTAATACATGTTAGAAACACCTTTTGGCATCGATTACAGCTGTGAGTCTTCTTAGGTTGTCTAAGAGCAGTTTCATTCAATAGTTGTCTGAGGGAACTTGCAGATGTATGTATGGGTAACAGGAAGGGGTTAGTCATTCTAAAATCATGTCTACCCCTATTATACATTTTACTCCTTAACTAATTTCAGCTTGCCTAGACAGGGGCTAAATACTTACGCAAAGACTATTTTATACAGAACAAGTAAAGTGTTGGTCCCATGTTTCATGAGCTGAAATAAAAGATCACAGAAATGTTCCATACTCACAAAAATATTACACTACATGACCAAAAATATGTGGACACCTGCTCGTCGAACATCTCATTCCAGAATCATGGGCATTAATATGGAGTTGGTCCCCCCCCTTTGCTGCTATAACAGCCTCCACTCTTCTGGGAAGGCTTTCCACAAGAAAGATGTTGGAACGTTGCTGCAGGGACTTGCTTCCATTCAACCACAACCATTAGTGAGGTCAGGCACTGATGTTGGGCGACGAGGCCTGGCTTTCAGTCGGCGTTCCAATTCAACCTATAGGTGTTCGATGGAGTTGAGGTCAGGGCTCTGTACAAGCCAGTCAAGTTCTTCTACACCAATCTCGACAAGCCATTTCTGTATGGACCTTGCTTTGTGCACGGGGGCATTGTCATGCTGAAACAGGAAAGTTCCTTCCCCAAACTGTTGCAACAAAGTTGGAGGCACAGAATCGTCTAGAATGTAGTGTTAAGTGTTAAGATTTTCCTTCACTGGAACTAATGGGCCTAGCCCGAACCATGAAAAACAGCCCCAGATCATTATTCTTCCTCCCCAAAACTTTACACTTGGCAATAAGCATTCGGGAAGGTAGCGTTCTCCTGGCATCCGCCAAACCCAGACTGCCAGATGGTGAAGTGCGATTCTTCACTCCAGAGAACACGTTTCCAGTTCTCCAGAGTCAAATGGCGGTAAGCTTTACACCACTCCAACCGTCGCTTGGCATTGCGCATGGTGATATTAGGCTTGTGTGAGGCTGCTCGGCCATGGAAACCCATTTCGCGAAGCTCCTGACGAACAGGTCTTGTGCTGACGTTGCTTCCAGAGGCAGTTTGGAACTCTACTGAGTGTTGCATCCAAGGACATACAATTTGTACGTGCTTCAGCACTCGGCGGTCCTGTTCTCTAAGCTTGTGTGTCCTGCCACTGTGCGGCTGAGCCATTGTTGCTCCTAGACGTTTCCACTTCACAATAGCACTTATAGTTCACCGGGGCAGCTCTAGCAGGTCAAAAATTTGACGAACTGACTTGTCGGAAAGGTGGCATCCTATGACGGTTGAAGTTGAAAGTCACTGAGCTCTTCAGTACGGGCCATTCTATTGCCAATGTTTGTCTATGGAGATTGCATTGCGCTAAACATTTGATTTGACCTTTTATCTAACTAGGCAAGTCAGTTAAGAACAAATTATTATTTACAATGACGGCCTAACCCGGACAACGCTGGGCCAATTGTGCGCCGCCCTATGGGACTCCCAATCTCAGCTGGTTGTGATACAGCCTGGAATAGAACCAGGGTCTGTTGTGACATCTCCAGCACTGAGATGCAGTACCGTAGACTGCTGCGCCACTCGGGAGCAATGTCAGCAACGGGTGTGGCTGAAATAGCCGAATCCACTAATTTGAAGGGGTGTCCACGTGTATGTTCAAATTTTGTGCACACATTTGTTTACACTCCTGTGTTTACATCACTTTGCCAAGATAATTCATCCACTTGACAGTTGTGGCATAAATGAGCTGATTAAACAGCATGATCATTACACAGGTGCACATTGTGCTGTGGACAATAAAAGGCCACTCTAAAACGTGCACGTTTTGTCTCACAACACAATGCCATAGATGTCTCAAGTTGAGGGAACAGTGCAATTGGCATGCTGTGACTGCAGGAATGTCCACCAGAGCTGTTGCCAGATAATTTAATATCAATTTTTCTACCATAAGAGATTTGTTTTAGAGAATTGGGCAGTATGTCCAACCAGCTTCAAAACCGTAGACCATGTGTATGGCGTCATGTGGGTGAGCGGTTTGCTGATGTCAACGTTGTGAGCAGAGAACCCCACCGCCACAAGGGGGCAATGGTATGGACAGGCATAAGCCACGGACAACAAGGTCCTGAGGTCAATTGTCGTGCCATTCATACGCCGCCATCACCTAATGTTTCAGTATGATAATGCACGGCCCAATGTCACAAGGATCTGTGCACAATTCCTGAAATGTCCCACTTCTTCCATGGTCTGCATATTCACCAGACGTGTCGCCTATTGAGCATGTTTGGGATGCTCTGGATTGACGTGTATGACGGCATGTTCCAGTTCCCGCCAATATCCAGCAACTTCGCACAGCCAATGAAGAGGAGTGGGTCAACATTCCACAGGCCACAATCAACAGCCTGATTTTTTTTATTTATTTTTTTATTTTATTTTATTTATTTTTTTTAATAAAAAAAAAATGCACCTTTTATTTAACCAGGTAGGCTAGTTGAGAACAAGTTCTCATTTGCAACTGCGACCTGGCCAGGATAAAGCATAGCAGTGTGAACAGACAACAGAGTTACACATGGAGTAAACAATTAACAAGTCAATAATACAGTAGAAAAAAGGAGAGTCTATATACATTGTGTGCAAAAGGCATGAGGAGGTAGGCGAATAATTACAATTTTGCAGATTAACACTGGAGTGATAAATGATCAGATGGTCATGTACAGGTAGAGATATTGGTGTGCAAAAGAGCAGAAAATAAAATAAATAAAAACAGTATGGGGATGAGGTAGGTAAAAATGGGTGGGCTATTTACCGATAGACTATGTACAGCTGCAGCGATCGGTTAGCTGCTCAGATAGCAGATGTTTGAAGTTGGTGAGGGAGATAAAAGTCTCCAACTTCAGCTATTTTTGCAATTCGTTCCAGTCACAGGCAGCAGAGAACTGGAACGAAAGGCGGCCAAATGAGGTGTTGGCTTTAGGGATGATCAGTGAGATACACCTGCTGGAGCGCGTGTTACGGGTGGGTGTTGCCATCGTGACCAGTGAACTGAGATAAGGCGGAGCTTTACCTAACATGGACTTGTAGATGACCTGGAGCCAGTGGGTCTGGCGACGAATATGTAGCGAGGGCCAGCCGACTAGAGCATACAGGTCGCAGTGGTGGGTGGTATAAGGTGCTTTAGTGACAAAACGGATGGCACTGTGATAAACTGCATCCAGTTTGCTGAGTAGAGTGTTGGAAGCAATTTTGTAGATGACATCGCCGAAGTCGAGGATCGGTAGGATAGTCAGTTTTACTAGGGTAAGTTTGGCGGCGTGAGTGAAGGAGGCTTTGTTGCGGAATAGAAAGCCGACTCTAGATTTGATTTTCGATTGGAGATGTTTGATATGAGTCTGGAAGGAGAGTTTACAGTCTAGCCAGACACCTAGGTACTTATAGATGTCCACATATTCAAGGTCGGAACCATCCAGGGTGGTGATGCTAGTCAGGCGTGCGGGTGCAGGCAGCGAACGGTTGAAAAGCATGCATTTGGTTTTACTAGCGTTTAAGAGCAGTTGGAGGCCACGGAAGGAGTGTTGTATGGCATTGAAGCTCGTTTGGAGGTTAGATAGCACAGTGTCCAAGGACGGGCCGGAAGTATGTAGAATGGTGTCGTCTGCGTAGAGGTGGATCAGGGAATCGCCCGCAGCAAGAGCAACATCATTGATATATACAGAGAAAAGAGTCGGCCCGAGAATTGAACCCTGTGGCACCCCCATAGAGACTGCCAGAGGACAGGACAGCCTGCCCTCCGATTTGACACACTGAACTCTGTCTGCAAAGTAGTTGGTGAACCAGGCAAGGCAGTCATCAGAAAAACCGAGGCTACTGAGTCTGCCAATAAGAATATGGTGATTGACAGAGTCGAAAGCCTTGGCAAGGTCGATGAAGACGGCTGCACAGTACTGTCTTTTATCGATGGCGGTTATGATATCGTTTAGTACCTTGAGCGTGGCTGAGGTGCACCCGTGACCGGCTCGGAAACCAGATTGCACAGCGGAGAAGGTACGGTGGGATTCGAGATGGTCAGTGACCTGTTTGATCAACTCTCTGATCAACTCTCTATGCGAAGGAAATGTGTTGCTCTGCATGAAGCAAATGGTGGTCTCACTTTTAAGGACTTGTTTTCTGATCCACGCCTTTTTTTAAGGTATCTGTTTTAGAGGTCAACCAATTTTAATTAGGGCCGATTTCAAGTTTTCATAACAATTGGAAATCTGTATATTTGGACACCGATTTTTGCCAATTTTTTATTTTTAGATATATATTTTTTTTACACCTTTATTTAATCTTTATTTAACTAGGCAAGTCAGTCAAGAACACATTCTTATTTTTAATGATGGCCTAGGAACGGTGGGTTAACTGCCTTGTGAAGGGGCAGAACGACAGATTTTCACCTTGTCAGCTCGGGGGATCCAATCTTGCAACCTTACAGTTAACTAGTCCAACGCAATAACGACCTGCCTCTCTCTCGTTGCACTCCACAAGGAGACTGCCTGTTACGCGAATGCAGTAAGCCAAGGTAAGTTGCTAGCTAGCATTAAACTTATCTTATGAAAAACAATCAATCATAATCACTAGTTAACTACACATGGTTGATGATATTACTAGATATTATCTAGCGTGTAGTGTGTTGCATATCTGACTGAGTATACAAGTATCTAAGTATCTGACTGAGCGGTGGT
Source organism: Oncorhynchus clarkii lewisi (assembly GCF_045791955.1). NCBI lineage: Eukaryota > Metazoa > Chordata > Actinopteri > Salmoniformes > Salmonidae > Oncorhynchus > Oncorhynchus clarkii. The sequence goes on along the minus strand of NC_092175.1, from coordinate 19,372,851 downwards.
AGGCAGAAGCAGGCGCGTAAACATTACTTTCGTGCGTTTTGCCAGCAGCTCTTCGTTGTGCGTCAAGCATTGCGCTGTTTATGACTTTAAGCCTATCAACTCCCGAGATGAGGCTGGTGTAACCGAAGTGAAATGGCTGGCTAGTTAGCGCACGCTAATAGCGTTTCAAACGTCACTCGGTCTGAGCCTGTGGTTGTTTCCCTTGCTCTGCATGGGTAACGCTGCTTCGAGAGTGGCTGTTGTCGCTGTGTTCCTGGTTCGAGCCCAGGGAGGAGCGAGGAGAGGGACGGAAACTTTACTGTTACACTGGCAATAGTAAAGTGCCTATAAGAACATCCAATAGTCAAAGGTTAATGAAATACAAATGGTATAGAGGGAAATAGTCCTATGATTCCTATAATAACTACAACCTTAAACTTCTTAACTGGGAATATTGAAGACTCATGTTAAAAGGAACCACCAGCTTTCATATGTTCTCATGTTCTGAGCAAAGAACTGAAACGTCAGCTTTCTTACATAGCACATGTTGCACTTTTACTTTCTTCTCCAACACTTTGTTTTTGCATTATTTAAACCAAATTGAACATGTTTCATTATTTATTTGAGGCTAAATTGATTTTATTGATGTATTATATTAAGTTAAAATAAGTTTTCATTCAGTATTGTTGTAATTGTCATTATTACAAATTATAAAATAAAAAATTGTCCAATTAATCGGTGTCGGCTTTTTTGGTCCTCCAAGTATCGGTATCGGCGTTGAAAAATCATAATCGGTCGACCTCTAATCTGTATTCCCGCTTGTGTGAAATCTATAGATTAGGGCCTAATGACTTTATTTCAATTGAACGATTATTTATATAGATTTTAACTCCGTAAAATCATGGCCATTTTTGCAGAAAGTGTTCACACCCCTTGACAAAAAAAAAAAAACGAAGTGGGATGAAAATGGATTTAATTGTCTATTTTTCCAACTATACCTTGTCCACTGAGTAACATTCACTGTCTTCGTGGTAACAGACTCCAGTGTACATTACCTGTGAAAAGTTTTAGAACACCTGCTCATTCAAGGGTTTTTCTTTTTACAATTTTCTACATGGTAGAATAATAGTGAAGACATTTAACACTATGAAATAACACATGGAATCATCTAGTAACCAAAAAGTGTTAAACAAATCAAAATACATTGTATATTTGAGTTTCTTCTAATAGCCACCCTTTGCCTTGACAGCTTTGCACACTCAGCTTCACCTGGAATGCTTTTCCAAAAGTCTTGATGGAGTTCCCATATATGCTGAGCTCTTGTTGGCTGCTTTTCTTTCACTCTGCGATCCAACTCATCTCAATTTGGTTGAGGTTGGGGGTGATTGTGGAGGCCAGGTCATCTGATGCAACACTCCATCACTTTCCTTCTTGGTAGAATAGCCCATATACCACCTAGAGGTGTGTTGGGTCATTGTCTTGTTGAAAAACAAATGTTAGTCCCAATTAGCCCAAACCAGATGGGACGGCGTATCGAATGCAGAATGCTGCGGAAGCCGTGCTGGTTAAGTGTGCCTTGAATTCTAAATAAATCACAGATGGTGTGGGGATGATTTTCTGGTGACACTATAACACCTCTTCCTCCATGCTTTATGATGGGAATTACACGTGGAGGTCATCCGTTCACCCACACCACGTCTCACAAAGACACGGCGGTTGGAACCAAAAATCTACAATTTGGACTCATCCGACAAAAGAACAGATTTCCACCGGTCTAATGTGCGTTGCTCGTATTTTTTGACCCAAGCAACTCTCTTCTTTATTATTAATGTCCTTTACTAGTGTTATTTTTTTCCCCCAGCAATTTGACCATGAAAGCCTGATTTCACACAGTCTCCTCTGAACAGTTGATGTTGAGATGTGTCTGTTACTTGAACTCTGTGAAGCATTTATTTGGGCTGCAATTTCTGAGGCTTGTAACTCTCTAATGAACTTATCCTCTGCAGCAGAGGTAACTCTGGGTATTCGTTTCCTGTGGCGGTCCTCATGAGAGACAGTCATCATAGTGCTTGATGGTTTTTGCGACTGCACTTGAAGAAATGTTCAAAGTTCTTGACATTTTCCGGATTGAGTGACCTTAATGTCTTAAAGTAATGATGGACTGTTGTTTCTCTTTCCTTATTCGAGCTGTTCTTGTCATAATATGGACTTGGTCTTTTACCAAATAGGGCTATCTTGTCACAACACAACTGATTGGCAAAAATGCCATAAGAAGGAAAGAAATTCCACAAATTGACTTAAGAAGGTACACCTGTTAATTTAAATGCATTCCAGATGACCTCATGAAGCTGGTTGAGAGAATGCCAAGAGTGTTGCAAAGCTATCATCAAGGCAAAGGGGGGCTATTTGAAAAATCTCAAATATACTTGATTTAACACTTTTTTTTTGTTGGTAACTACATGATTCCATATGTGTTATTTCATAGTTTTGATGTTTTCACTATTATTCTACAGTGTAGAAAATAGTAAAAATAAAGAAAAACCCTTGAATGAGTAGGTGTGTTAGAACATTTGGCCTTGTGTTTTAGGTTATTGTCCTGCTGAAATGTGAATTTGTTTGTTGGAAAGCAGACTGAACCTGACTGAAACTTTTATTACTTTTATTTGTATCCTAAAGAAACTCACCAGTCCTTGCTGATGACAAGCATACCCATAACATGATGCAGCCCCACCATGCTTGATAATATGAAACTGGTACTCCGTGATGTGTTGTGCTGGATTTCCCCCAAACATAACGGTTTCTATACAAGACAAAAAGTAAATTTCTTTGCCACATTTTTTGCAGTTTTACTTTAGTGCCTTGTTGCAAACATGAGCCATTTTTTTAATACGTTTTATTCTTCTTTTTCCTTCCTTTTAACTCTGTCAATTAAGCTCGTATTGTGGACTAACAGCAATGTTGTTCATCCACCCTCAGTTTTCTCCTATCACAGCCATTAAACTCTGTTTTGAAGTCATCATTGGCCTCATGGTGAAATTCCAGAGTGGTTTCCTTCCTCAACAGCAACTGAGTTAGGAAGGATGCCTGTATCTTTGTTGTGACTGGGTGTATTCATACAGCATCCAAAATGTAGTTAATAACTTCACAATGCTCAAAGGGATATTCAATGTATGTTTTTTTATTTTTTTTACCCTTCTACAAATAGGTGCCCTTTGTGAGACATTGGAAAACCTCCCTGTTCTTTGTGGTTGAATCTGTTTGAAATGCACTGCTCGACTGAGGGACCTTACAGATAATTATGTATGTGTGGGGTACAGAGACGAGGTAGTTATTCGAAAATCATGTTACTCACTATTAGGGAGTCCATGCGAGTTGTTAAGCACATCTTTACTCCTGAACTTATTTAGGCTTGCCATAAAATGGGTTGAATACTTATTGACTCAAGACATTTCAGGTTTTATTTTGAAAACATTGCTAAAAACATAATTCCACTTTGACATTATGGGGTATTGTGTGTAGACCAGTGGCACAAATCTCAATTTAATGAATTTTAAATCTAGGCTGAAACAACAACAATGTGGAAAGTCGAGGAGTGGGAATACTTTCTGAAGGCACTGTGTACACATTCTTACTCCAGTCTTATATTCACCTTAGCTTTGACATTGTAATTAAGTAGTGGATGATTCATCTTGAGACTCATATTTCTGCATTTCATTCCTCTTAATTGGGGCTGGGCACAGTAGCTCACTTTTGTCATTCGTTTGACATCTCTCACCCGTACACTCACTCTTTCTTCGACTGTATCTAAGAGACAACTCACACTGCGGCAAACAAACACTTTGTAATATCTTCCCTCCCTCTCTCTGTCTGACTCACTTCAGCTTCATAACACTGTAATCCCTCTATGATAGCCTGGAGAGAGACACCTTTATTCTCTGCCCAACAGGTGTACGCACACAAAAATGGTCGGACCGACCGACCGAGACGCACAGCTACAAAGGGCAAACTGTGGAGGAGTGACTCACACTCTTGAGTAGGGTTGTCACGATACCAGTATCGCAATCCTACGATACCTGATTTTCCTTAGAAAAAAGGAAAACACAAAGCAGACTAAACTCTTTTGGTCCTTTAAAAAACATACTTTATGTAAAATATTGTGCGCTATAGCTTGGAAAAGAAACTGGATTCTGGGTGACAACATAAAGCTGCGTGTTTCCAACATTAGGACTGTTTTCCTCACAAATGCCCACCGTCCAGTCTTCAGTCAGCTGTTCGTTCCACAATAATTTTTTTTTAAATAACCATTTGAACTTGTTATGTTGGTTATTTTATTTTCATCACTGTCTTCATCAGAAATGGTTATTTACATGATTTCTACAGTAATTCTACCAGCCCTAAGATTTTCTAATGCTTGTTTGAGTTCAGAAACAAATGATTCCTGCTGCTATTTTATACTCTGTTTAGTAGAGATGGTTTTCCTTTTTGAGTCTTGTTCAAAATTGGAATTGAAATGAACATTTTTAGGTGGGTGATTTAGTAGAGTAACTCCAATCCATGCTCAATCTCCTCTTTCCTTATGTGACAATGTATGTGCGTGGCTGCCTGGGTCCTCGAGTGTAGTAGGATTCTAATTGCAACTGCCTGGCAGGAGATTAGCTTTAATCAGGCATCTGGTCAGTCTGTCCCACACCTCAATGAGAGGCATTAACAAGGCAATCCCTCCCTCCCCTCTCCTATCACAACACACACCCACACAAACCCTGTACTTACTGCTGCTGTAGCTCCTTCCCAACATCCACAGCAGCGCTCCCCTCCAATCTGCTGCCAGACTGGAGGAACTCGACCAGACTCTACCCTCGCTTGTGTGTGTTGCTGTGCGTCTGTCAGTGGGCAACATGTCTCTCTCTACCCTCAACCAAACTAGGACAGAGCATGTTTGGGTGGCCTGTAAAACTTAAATTCTGTCTCGATTCCCATCTCGCCTATTTGCCAAGGCACATTCATACAGACAACCCACGCTCTCCCTCTGTTGCTTTTTCTCTCCCTCTCTTGCTTTGTTACTCCTTCTCTCGCTTGTTCTCGTTTTCTCCCGCACAAAGATTTGCAAACAAAGAAACATGATATTCAACACACCACAATTATACACTCACTACTGTCTTGAGGGAAAAGAATCACGAACAACCAACACCAAACATACTCAAATTGGCCATTTCTCTTCCGCTGAGTCATTTCTTGATCATTGTCCCATTATTGGAGAGCGAGAGTGCTCAAACAATCCGGTTCTGTGGTCTCCGTCCTGCTGAAGTGTGCATTGGTGAATTGGAAGAGTCTGGGGCCTGAATCAGCCCTCTGTTGGCCTGTTTCAGTGCCCAGAGAGGAGGAGGGCAATCGCTTCTGCTTCAATAATACAGGCCTTCATAGCCACGGGTGGGCAGAGCGAGAGAGAGGGGGGGCAGCCTTGAAGTCTCAGCCCAGATCTACACAGAGAGGAAGCTAACCCAGCGGCTAGTCTGATTTTATTGATACACTCCTCTGGCATGGAGACTCCTAAAGCAGGACATTAATCTCACCAAAATGCTTTGGTGAGATTAAGTTGAGCAGGAACCTTGGAGGGTTTTAGACAGAGCTGATGGTGTTTTGGGGGCTAGAGATCCAGTGATATGGTTTTAGACTCCAAAGGAATGGATTTATGTGCCCCGAAATAATAGTATTTGTGCACCTCATTTGGTCGTTGTCACTGATAGGCCACGGCTGTCATTTTGGATCAGCCATGGCCATTTGAGGCCAAACACACAGCAACTGTATGATAGGATCACAGAATTAAAAAAGTGTTTTTGGCTTGGACGATATACTTTAATGCTGGGGTATTTTGAAATACCCATGTTATCGTTTTCAATACAGTTTTGGTTGGGGCCTTCCTAAAGCTCAGGGGCCCTTGCCTCACTGGAGTACAGGAACAAATAGTGCCCCTTGTGTGCACTGACCTTTTAATTTTTTTAAATGATTATTCAAAAACATAATCCTCTGCCATCATCAATGTGAAAAATATTGTGATATATTTCGGCCTTGTCGCCCAGCCCTATAAAACCCCAGTTTCGAATCGCAGTACATATAGCATTGTGAGAATAGCAATACATATCATGTCTGCACCTAAGTATCGTGAGGGCCCTGGCAATTCCCAGCCTTATTTTCTAGGTATATATCTACAGTATTCCTAACAATACATTTTACAAATCTTTCTCTTCTTAGTCATACACTGACACATCCAGAAGAGTGTACTGACAACTACATCGAGTCACTATCAGTCAATACTTTTTAAAAAATGTCCATTCTTTAACATTTACCTTTAAAAATGACTGTTTTACCCGACCTCTGCCAAGGTGTCTCTGTTAATGTATTTTTTGGGTAGTAAAAAAATATGGATTCCAACTCTCACTGACCACTCTATAACAATCAGGACAAGTATAGTTATAGATTGTCTATTAATGCAGCTGCCACTGTATTGAAGCTATTGGACACTGTTTATCGTAGCTTTATTACGGGCGATAGGTTCAGTATACACCACAGCATTCTGTACCAGAAAGAAGGCTGGCCCTACCTTGAAGTCTCGTAGATCAATGCATTGTACTCTTTTTGTTTATACAGCCGTCTTGCATAAACCTGCCATACCTTACTTCGTTATTAATCTACAGACGTACGAGCTACCAGACCCGGTCTCGGGGATGGCTAACTCTTCGATCTCTATTGAGTTAGATACATCTGCTTTTAGTTTTAGTTTTTTTCACCTTACTTGTGGAATAATCACAAACTCTGATTTGGTGCCACTAAGGCAATTCAGATGGCTCATTGAGGACCTTTTTTCCTTTACTGAGGAATGTATTTAGTTTTCTATGATTTTGAATCTGTTTTGCCTTTCTTAATGTAAAACAGTGCTTTTTCGTATCTGTAAAAGAGACCTTTTCAGCACGCCTCTGTCAAAGTACCGGTTAAATACCATTAAGTATGGAGTGGTAGTGCACGTTTTGAAGTCACTCGTTTTTTATAAAGAACTAAGGATATCAGCACCCAAAGAAAAGTTCTGCAGTTACACATGACAAGCGTAGGTACAAGGTACGTATTAAATAAGTACAAATGTTCAAAGTATCCACTGATAGTGACTCGATGTAGGTGGTGGTACGCTTTTCTGGACGTGTCACAACTTAACTCTGCTAGCTAGCCCTTTCCTGACGCTGCACAATTGATCAAATTCACATCAATATCCATATCGCACGCAATATTTTGAAACTCATCTCAGCAGCATGTCCATTTTTCTAGTATATTTTCTTCTCCAAGCCCCACCCACTCAAGCAGCGCAGTTACTACTCCTCGCTGTTAGTCACTATAGCATGTTGTTCTGTTAGGTCAACTGATTGTTCCAACAAGACAATGCCGCATTCCACTTCGCTTGTTAAGACAAGTCATTCTATTTCTGTGATTTCCAACAGTTCACCCAAGTGTTTTGATCGATTATTGCACGTCAAATCGCAATGTTTTGCCCATATTCTGCAGCCCTAGCCTTTCCCTTCACTCAAAGCACGTGTTTTAATGATTAGCTGAATGCACCACAAGTAAATATTTTTAAAGCACTTCCCAAATTAGCGATGACCTCTAAGGCAATAAGAATCAAATGATTTTCATGATTTTCATCAAATGACAAGTTTGAGAAAGCATTGAGTTATTTGAATGGGATGAGGTAGAGCCTATTCTCAATTTGATTCAACCAAATTATAATATTGATCAAAAGGAAGCCATTTTACAACAGTTTAATCCATCTTGTAAATTCTGTCAGTAGGAGGAGAAAAGTTTAAATCTTTTGTGGTTGCATTGACGCAATGCTTAGCCCGTGTACATTTTAGATTTCCCTGTCTGGCCCCTATATCCATAAGTCTAGCAGGCCAGACTGGAGCTGGGGTAGGGGCTAGGGAAGGGTAAGGGCTGGGCTATGTGATGGAGATTAGGGGTGATTTAGAGCAGTGCCTACTGAAGGGGATGGGGGAGAGGGGTACATCAGATCCTCAGCACTGATATCAGCTGACTCCTGGGAGACACAGCAGTACACTGTGTGCACTGTCTGCATTGTACTCTTAATTGTCACAACTTATTGGACGTTGAAGTTGAACATTCTTTAGAACTTCTTTAAGCCTTAAGACCATTGTTTGCTGTTGTGAAGTTGACAGTCGTGTTCCGCAACATATCGCAACAGTCTCACCCCACAGTGGCATGTTTGTAGAACGCTGGAGTGTTGCCAAATGGAGATTTTTTTTACGAGCTCTCCAGCCGTCAATCACAATGCCAGCAGCCCCTGCAAGGCTGCCACCTGCCCTGTGCTATGGTACTAGAGACAGAAACTGGGAAATTAAACTCACAGGTCAAGAACAGATTATCATAAATGACATGTGCCTTTTAAGGTAATCCCAATCAATAAAGATATTGTGCTTGGGTTCAGTTTGGTTCATGTACACATGCATACATATAATGCTGGTGTAGAAATGCATCCAATCAAAGTAGGCCAGCCTGATTTTAATGATTAGTAATAAGGAAACAAAATGCTTTATTGTTTTGTGGTCATAAAATGATTCTGTCATCATAGGCGGGTAAAGTTAAGTATGCACAATAAACCGGTGGCACTGTCATTACTGAACTAATGCTTCTTGTGGCAAGCTATGGGAAATCCCAAGCATCGAGTTAGCCTAATGATATCAGGCTTTGTACATTAAACTGAAGCAGACATTTTCCCTCTGCTGCACTTACTATTAAAAGTGCTGAAATGACCTGATATATTCAATGCATAGCACTAAATCCTAAAGAGAACAACAGTCCTAGCATTTAACCACAGTCTTTTATGTTTTGAATGTTTAAACACTGAGTCACTTCTCCTCCGTTCCCCCTCTTTCAGCTGAATATCTCGTTCAATGAGTCGAGCATCCAAAGCACCTATGAGTACCCCTCCGAGAGCAGCGTATGGGACAGCGAAGAGGAGGATGAGGAGGACGTGAAGGGAGGAGAAGAGGAAGATAAGCCCAGCATGGTGGGCCGTATCCACCTCCCTCGTCCAAGCTTCACCAGTTCCCCATCTCACACCAGCAACAGCACTGGTGAGAGAACTAGAGGGAATGGGGGAGGGGGAAAGGAAAGCAGGAAATGGATAGGATGAGAGAGGGGATGGAATCGGAGGAGTGAGAAGGATAAATGGTTCGAGGAAAATGAATCGAACAGACTAAGTGAAACATATTCTCATGGTAAGGAGGGTAAGATAAGGAAAGGGAGAGAAATTAATTCTGTCCAATTTATTAGTAATCTGGAAGTGGCTGAATGGTGCTGAACTGCTCATGGTTATGTAGCATGGGAGACACCTACTGGTCAGAGTTAGCTTTACATCCAAACACATAGGAACTCTGCTTTTATTTGTTATTTCATTTTTATTGAACCTTTATTTGCCTAGTCAAGTCAGTTAAGAACAAATTCTTATTTACAATAACGGCCTACCCCGGCCAAACCCTAACGACACTAGCCAATTGGGATTCCCGATCACGGCAGGGTAGCCTAGTGGTTAGAGCGTTGGACTAGTAACAGGAAGGTTGCAAGTTCAAACCCCCGAGCTGACACGGTACAAATCTGTCGTTCTGCCCCTGAACAGGCAGTTAACCCACTGTTCCTAGGCCGTCATTGAAAATAAGAATTTGTTCTTAACTGACTTGCCTAGTTAAATAAAGGTAAAATAAAAAATGATATAGCCTAGAATTGAACCAGGGTCTGTAGTGACACCTCTAGCACAGAGATGCAGTGCCTTAGACCGCTGTGCCACTCAGGAGCAGTCAATTCAGCAGGCAAGAGCAATCTTTTAGTGAGATGTAACTGAACAAGTTTATCTGCTCTCCCATAAAATTGATCAACAGTAAACAGTAGCCATGCAGTATGTCTCTACATTAGTTATTCATTACACAGCTTATTGCCAATCTTTAACTAACCCGTACATGAGCTCATGCTTATGTTCTTGCAAGAATTCATGCAGAATATGTATTCCCATTGTGCTACAGATTTACATTGGGCTTTGCCCCGTTTCCTATGTCTTCAGATCTGTCCAGTTACATTCCCAGGCACACTGTGGATTTTAACACCTGGCAGGAACATAAGCTTGATGACCCTGTTTACCAGGGGGGCTCCAATTCCCAGCACGCACAGATGTCAGAGGAAGTTATGGTGAGGCTTCTTTTTAAAGTATATGAACTGACGCATTCATTCATCAACCTTAACTTGTACAGGGATACTTGTACACTATAAGATTTACCTACCAGCACATGATTTACAAAGGTAGCTAAATGTTTTCCCACCCGTTCCCTGCTCTTCATTCCCTATCTATCTCTTAGCTCACCCCAGCAGATAGCTCCTCTCTGTCAGACTTCAACAGTGAACCTGCGCTGTACTTCTGATTTGCCTGGACCAAACAGGACTGACCACTGCCCTCCAGAACCAGCAGCCGGAACCACAACCCCCACCTGGGACCAGTGAGACTTAACAGAACTGGACATCAAATCGCACTTCAAAGCACTCCTCTTTTTCAAGTTTAGTTTGACACCGACATCAACCAACCAACCAACCAATCAACCACCACAGATTCAAGCAGCTGGACTGTCCTCACCTTACCTGTACAGTTGATCTGTCTTTCCTCTCGACCTCCGCCTACTTTCATTGACTGCCATTGAGCAGTGAAGTCTGAACCAGATCTGACAGACTATTTGATTGTCAAAATAAATCTTGTTTTCAAGATAAACATGCATTATAATGCGGTTTCCCAGGCTTACGGTCCCCAGAAGAAGCCAATCTGTCTGCCTCAATGTCTCTATAAGGCTGTGTTTTACGGGCAGCCCAATCCTTCTTTCTTTTCTCCATTTAATTAGTCTTTTGAACAATCACAGATCTTTTTCAGAGCTGATCTGATTGGTTGAAAGACCAATTTTAGTGAAAAAAAAGATCAGAATTGGGCAGCCTGTTTAAACGCAGCCTTTGTGTCTCCCATCAATAATGTCATAATATACATAATGTGTTTTATGGTCTCCATGTGTCCTTCTGAAGGGGATGTATGTAGTGGTGGAGATCACCTTGTAAAGGTAAGTGACCAAATTCCTTCAAAACAAGGAAGCCATCAGTGCCCGTCCTTATCATGGTGAAGAAGAGACTCGGCGTTATCGTGTCCTGGAGTCCCAGGACGTAGGCCGAGGACTCCACATTCCGTAGGGGATGGCAGACAAATAAAATAAAAAAACTGAAGACTGAAATAGTGAAAGGGTGCCACAAGCCTAGTTTATTGTTGTTTTGTACCTGCATGTTCTGATTTCTATTGACTTGGTTCCTCGTACTGTATGCTTTTAGTTTTGTATGTTTCCTTACAACAATGCTGTGTTGGAGACTTCAGGAGCAAGCAAACTTCAACACTTCCCCCTTTTAAGATTATGCAAAGCTCTGTAGACCTACTCAATTTAATGTTTTATCATCAAAGATCTGTAGACCTACTCAATTTAATGTTTTATCATCAAAGATCTGCGATGTACTGCTTAAAAGATTGCCTTGGCAGGAAATTTTATACTATGAATATCTTCTGAGAGAAGCTTCATGTCAAGAAGCATAGAGTATAAATGCCTTGGTGTTAGACTCACTGTCTACAATGTTATTAGAACAATTTCCCCTTTTCAGTGTTAATGTTTGAACACCAAGTGTGAAAGATAAAAATGTCCAACATAAACCACGAATAGCAAATATTGAGAGAACCCATTCGCCAGCACGTTGGTTTGTGAAAGCTTGAGTTATCCTCTTAATGTTGAAGTTTGCATGCCAGAGACTCGTTCGTGTATAGTATATGGATCAAATAGCTGGTATAGAAGGGAAGGGTGCGTCCTCATGGCCGTGTGTGTTTCCTTCACATTGACCATTGAATATCTTTTGACCTTTACAGCCTGACCTCATAAACCTTCACGTTCCATAGAGCGTGAGCTGGTCCATTTTAGTAATGAAGACGACATTAATTATGAAACTAATGATTGTGTGTATATCTAAGACCTGTGGTGAAAGATTAAGAAGTAAAAAGCTATTTTTATTTTAAGGTTGCTCCTATGTCTTCGAAATAATTTTTCTTAAAATGCCAATTGACTCAAGTGTTCCACCTATTGCTGTGGTGGCCACCACTCGCATAATTTCCCAATGTTCTCCTTTGGCCAGTATTGATGTCGTTTCTATAATCTACAATGATGTTTTCATACGAATAATTTATTACTTGCATCTCTTAGGGCTTTTTATTTCTTCATATCTTCAATCAAAAGAACGGGTTTAGATTGAACAGACACAAAAGCACTGCGCTATTGGGAGGCTACATTTTTCTGTATACTGTATCATGATTAGACAGACTTGGATTATGTTTTATGTCAAGATTGTATTTCCATTTGCACTGTCATTGTATTAGCTTTGTTTTGCACCTCAGAAGAAATACAGTGAAGGTGCTCATCAATCCATATATGTATCATCTCATCAGATAGAAATAGGTGAATATGAAGAATGCACTGCCCAATAATGCCATGATCTCTTAAAATCTTTGCCACAACCTTGAAACGTTATTGGAAGACCAGAGAATGATCCCTGGTTAGTGTCTACTGTTAGTCCTTCGATCTATCTCACACAGCATACAGAGCACGCATGCCATTCATCTGTGCTAACTGCTGTCTTTGAGGACCAACTCCCTAAGGAGGCCGACAGATTTTCCTGGGAATCATGCGCTTCTAATGTTGGCTTTCATCAAAGCGGAGGCCCAAAAGCCAAGGCTGTATCATTGGATGTTCCAGTGGTCATACTGTATGTGACACAAGCAAGACTGAGATGGCTATTATCGTGTTGAAGACTGATTCACTTGAAAGATTGATATTGTCCTGTCTGGTCCTGTTGAGAAGAAACAGTACTTGTCTGTCATACTGTAGCTAGAAGCCCCATCTCATCTTGTTTTTCTCTTCCTCTGTCTAAATCTCCAGGATCAAAGAGATGTGCTTACTGTAAAATGTGTACTTGTTAACGCTTTGGGCAAAAAAAAGATGTCAGAACTGTACAAATAAAAGCTCAATAAATAGATGAAGCCTTGAAGGACAGTGTGAATAGTCTGTTATCGTGTTTCTGATCTCCCAATTGCGAAACGTTACCCTGCCAAAACTCATAAATGCATTGTTAAACCTGACCGAATAAACAGAACATCAACAAAGCGGACAGAAAGCTTCAGAAATCTCAGAGAATAGCTTTTATTTGTTGTGAAGGAGATTTACTAGTAGAAAGAATAGAGCAGCGTGCTTCCACCTAAACCGGCATTGTGCTATATTTACCTGTAATTACATATCAAAGTGTCAGACAGCATCTCACCGGGAGTGTGTGTGTGTTTGTCTCGTGTGCCGCTGTTGAAAGACACTAGCACTCAAGAAAAACAACCCAAGGAATGACTTCTGGGCGTGTCCCATACACTGCAATAGGCAAATGAGACCGGATTCTTCACAGATCAACTTTATTAAAATGATTCAATTGGTATAAAATAAGTATGCCAGTGAACAGCAGTATTAGACAAAGTCAAAACATTTTACATAAATATACTGTATATACAAATATTAGGAACACCTTCCTAATATTTAGTTGAACTTCCCCCATTTTTCCCCCCAGAACAGCCTCATTTCGACGGGGCATGGACTCTACAAGGTGTCAAGCGTTCCACAGAGATGCTGGTCAATGTTGACTCAAGTGCTTCCCACAGTTATGTGAAGTTGGCTGGATGTCCTTTGGGGGGGTGGACCAGTCTTGATACACACGGGAAACTGTTGAGTGTGATAAACTCAGCAGTGTTGCAGTTCTTGACCAAACCAGTGAGCCTGGCACCTACTACCATACCCCGTTCAAAGGCACTTAAATCTTTTGTGTTGCAAATTAATCCTCTGAATGGCACACATACACAACCCGTGTCATAAATGTCTCAAGGCTTAAAGATCCTTCTTTAACCTGTCTCTTCCGCCTCATCTAGAGTGATTGTAGTGGATTTAACAAGTAACATTAATAAGGGATCATAGCTTTCAACTGGATTCACCTGGTCAGCATATGTCATGGAAAGAGCAGGTGTTCTAAATGTTTTGTATACTCAGTGTATATTATACTGAACAAAAATATAAACGCAACATGTAAAATGTTGGTCCCATGTTTCATGAGTTGAAATAAAAGATCCCAGATATGTTCCATACGCACAAAAAGCTTATTTCTCTCAAATGTTGTGCACAAATTTGTTTACTAATCCATCCACCTGACAGGTGTGGCATATCAAGAAGATGATTAAACAGCATTGCAAAGGTGCAACTTGTGCTGGGGACAATAAAAGGGCCCTCCAAAATATGCAGTTTTGTTAAACAACAGCACAGATGTCTCAGGTTTTAAGGGAGCAATTGGCATGCTGCTTGCAGGAATGCCAGCCAGGGCTGTTGCCATATAATTTCTGCACAAACTGTCAGAAACCCGCACAGGGAAGCTCATCTGTGTGCTAGTCAGCCTCACCAGGGTCTTGGCCTGACTGCAGTTCGGCATTGTAAACGACTTCAGTGGGCAAATGCTCACCTTCGATGGCAACTGGCACGCTGGAGAAGGGTGCTCTTCACGGAGGAATCCCGGTTTCAACTGTACCGGGCAGATGGCAGACAGTGTGTATGGCGTTGTGTGTGCGCGAGCGGTTTGCTGATGTCAACGTTGTGAATAGAGTGATCCATGGTGGCGGTGGGGTTATGGTATGGGCAGGTATAAGCTACTGACAACAAACATAATTGCATTTCATTGTTGGCAATTTGAATGCACAGAGAAACCGTGGCGAGATCCTGAGGCCCATTGTCGTGCTACTCATCCACCGCCATGTTTCAGCATGATAATGTACAGCCCCATGTCACAAGGATCTGTACACAATTCCTGGAAGCTGAAAATATCCCACTTCTTCTATGGCCTGCATAGCTACCAGACATGTCACCCATTGAGCTTGTTTGGGATGCTCTGGATCGACGTGTACAACATTGTGTTCCAGTTCCCGCCAATATCGCAGTTCCCGCAACTTCACACAGCCATTGAAGAGGAATGTGACAACATTCCACAGGCCACAATCACCAGCCTGATCAACTCTATGCGAAGGAGATGTGTCACGCTGCATGAAGCAAATGGAGGTCACACCAGATACTGACTGGTATTCTGATCCACACCCCTACCTTTTAAAAGAAAAGTTATCTGTGACCAACAGATGCATATCTGTATTCCCAGTCCATAGATTAGGGCCTAATTTATTTATTTAAATTGACTGATTTCCTTATATGAACTGTAACTCAGTAAAATCTTTGAAATGGTCGCATGTTGCATTTATATTTTTGTTCAGAGTACAAACAGTGCACAGTTACAAGGGTGAGGGGAAATGCTGGTGCCTGGGTGAGAGGTTAGGTTTAGGGGCAGTAGTCTGGATGTCAGTGGTCTTTCCTTCCGGGTTCAGTGGCTTTGCCGAGATTTCCTGCTTCCTTCTTTATTACACTCAGCAGTGTTTGACAGCTCTCCAGAATCTTAGAGAGAGTAAGACATGAATCAACATAAGATTCATTGCATTTACTGTATGAAATACCATACACTGAGTCAAGTGGGATCGGGATACAGCTAGACAACCACTTAATCAGACTATCTGCTGTGCAACAATTTGATTTGAAGAGTCTGACTCTGAGCACTCAGTGGTTTTTAATTAACAACACTTACGGGCGTTTGTTTGCTCTGCTATTATGCTCTTAGTAACACCAAGGGAGTTGGATATTAAGATAACACGTGGGATGTTTGCTGTCTGGAATTGCTGCAAATAATTCCATCCAGTGTTCTTTGAGAAAAGAAGACATGGAGAATGTTATCTTACCCAGTACATTTACAGGTCCTTTTGCAGTCAAATTGTACTGTACTGTAAAGCTCACATAATATGCTTTCATGGTTTTGTGAGACTCAAATAACACTGAAAAACATACTTTTTTTTCTCATGAAAAATAGAAACCCTAAACCCTGGCTGGTCCTGACCTTCATAAAGGCACCTTCGGTCTCGCCGATGGTGTGGTCAAAGTCAGCGCGGACGGAGTGTCGTCGGGCCAGGCTCTCGTTGACGCGGCGTAGTTTCTCGGTGAGGACATGGATGTCGTGCTGCAGACGACCCTTCTCCTCCTCCTCCTGCTGGATCTGACGATTCAGCTCATCCCTCTTAGAACACAGCTTCTCGATACCTGAGGTAAAATAAATAACACTGGCTGTTAAGAGGTGGAATGTGGAAACAACCAAGATACTCATGGAAACAACTTCTTGGTTTTTACAGTGTTTGAGCTGTAGCCTAGATCAATTATTTATAATTATGAAGGCTTACCATCAAATATAGCCTGGGCCTGCATTCCGAGTCCGAACATCATGAAAATTGTAGAAAATCTGGGTATTTCAAAGAGAAAACAACCTAGAGACCTATAGCCTATCCTCCTAAATACGTGTCAGACTTGTTGTGCACAATGTAAAAGGGAGGCGGATGTCTAAGCTGAGGTCCCACTCACTCAGCAGGCCATTCCTACTGAATCAGCCCATTCCAGCCTATGATGGATGAAGGACGTGTGTGTGACAGAGAGTCAATCATACATTAACTGAATCCCACTGCTAGAGGTCACGTCTAATTCAAACCACAGCTACCGACTAAAGATCTCCTTCCCGGTTTAAGAGAGGCTCTATTCGCACCAACACTCCATCTAACCAGCTCCATAACACTAGCCTATATTTTCAAAGCCATTCATTACGATTCATAACAACTGCTGACATGAAATATAGCAAAACTGTAAATAACTGGGATTGAGAATCAAGGGTACAATTGATCTCACAGACAATGTAATTGAAAAATAACGAAGATCACTTGGGCTAAACTTGACAGGAGACATGTCTGCATGGTTAGATAATTTATCCTGGTTAATTTATCCAGTCATGTCAGACAGTTACATCTAATGGGCTTCTGATACATGGACTCTGATTGAAACAGTTACTCAGAGTTGGAAGCATTTAAATTATACATAAGCAGAATGCCTTGTCTTGATTTTAACCCCAAGTGTCAGGGGTTTTATGGCAGTGCTACAGCAAGGTGAAATATAGTCTGTGGATATTTCCCAAGGGTCTGCTGTAGCATAGAAGGGCTGCAGTGTATCTGCAGTCCACACACACACACAATAGCATACTACTTGGATGATACCAGCATTCTTGAGTTATAGGGAGAACATCCCTGGTTATCCCTACTGCCTCTGATCTGGCGGACTCTGATATCTGATATCTTAGTGTTGGAGCGTGCCCCTTTGCTATTCATAAATAAAAAATTTAATTAGGCTGTCTGGTTTGCTTCATATAATCATTTTTAAAACGATTTATACTTTGATGCTTTTACTTTTGATACTCAAGTATATTTGAAAACAAATACTTTTAGACTTTTTCACAAGTAATATTTTACTGGGTTACTTTTACTTGAGACATTTTCTATTAAGGTATCTTTACTTTTACTCAAGTATGACGCTTAAGTCTTTTTTCCACCACTGGTTCGTGTAATGCAATAAAATAATAATGGACTTCTGAAACCGTAACTAGCAAGATGTCAGACCCCACGAATCGGCGTATGCGACCGTGAGTTAAAGTATGTTGATAACAACGGTCGGCCATCTTGGAGGCTGTCTCTGGGTCTTATTTATTACCTTTATTTAACTAGGCGAGTCAGTTAAGAACAAATTCTTATTTACAATGACGTCCTACCATAAGGCCTCCTTCAGGGACCGGGGCTGAGATTAAAAATATTGGACAAAACACACCACAGCACTACAGAGACCGAAGACATGGTAGCAGCACAAAACATGGTACAAACCTTATTAGGCACAGACAACAGCAAAAAGGTAGAGACAACAATACATCACGCGAAGCAGCCACAACTGTCAGTGTCCATGATTGAGTCTTTGAATGAAGAGACATGACTGAATGGAAATAAAACTGTCCAGTTTGAGTGGTTGTTGCAGCTCGTTCCAGTCACTAGCTGCAGCGAATTGAAAAGAGGAACGATCCAGGGATGTGTGTGCTTTGGGGATTATAGCTCAATTGGTTGCAAAATCCCACTGATTTCAAATCAAATTGTTGTTACATCGGTCGAATACAACCTTACAGTGAAATAATGCTTACTTACAAGCCCATAATGCCGTTTTAAGAAAATACCTTTAAAAAAATAAGAGACAAACAGATAAAGATCAGCAGTAAAATAACAATAGCGGTGCTATATACAAGGGGTACCGGTGTCGAGGTAATTGAGGTAATATGTACATGTAAATAGTTATTAATGTGACTATGCATAGATGAGTAGCATCAGCGTATAATAGGGGGCATGCATATAGTCTGGGTAGCCATTTTATTAGATGTTCAGGAGTCTTGTGGCTAGAAGCCTCTTGGACCAAGACTTGGCGCTCCGGTACCGCTTGCCGTGCGGTAGCAGAGAGAACAGTCTATGACTAGACTGGCTGGAGTCTCTGATCATTTTTAGGGCCTTCCTCTGACAGCAATTTCAACGTGGTTCCGGTTTTTTCTTCGATTTCAAGCTGCTTTCAAACGACCTCTACTGGACACCGTACTTCAATGTAGTTAGTATTTCTTCATCCAGGGTTTGTTACCTGAACAGTTGCTCAGCAGGTAGAGTTGGGATCTTGGGGACGAGACTAGGTATATTTTGAGAATCGTTTTGTGACACCACCCTTTCAGCACATTGTTTAAACAATTCGCTTTGAGTCAAGTATACGATTATGTTTAAAGCATCCGAAATAGTGGCATATATTCCGTTTTTGACAGCAAAAGAGGGAAGCATGATGGAAGGGGCGAACCTTCAATGGCAATTGATAATGGGGCGATTTACTTAATATTGTGGAAAAATATATATAAACTATATATACAAAAGTATGTGGACACCCTTTTCAAATTAGTGAATTCGACTATTTCATCCATACCTGTTGTGTACAACTGTATAAAATCGAGCACACAGCCATGCAATCTCCATAGACAAACATTGGCAGTAGAATGGCCTTACTGAAGAACTCAGTGACTTTCAACGTGTCACCGTCATAGGATGCCACCTTTCCAACAAGTCAGTTTGTCAAATTTAACCATCTGGTAGTCTGATGGACAAATGCATAGTACAACTGTAAAGTTTGGTGGATGAACTAGGCCCCTTAATTCCAGTGAAGGGAAATCTTTACCCTCCACCATACAATGGCATTCTAGATGATTCTGTGCTTCCAATTTTGTTCCAACAGTTTGGGGAAGGCTCTTTCCCGTTTCAACTTGACAATGCCCCCCTGCACAAAGCGAGGTCCATAAAGAAATGGCTTGTCGAGATTGGTGTGGAAGAACTTGACTCGCCTGCACAGAGCCCTGACTTCGACCCCATCAAACACCTTTGGGATTAATTGGAACTGGACTGCGATCCAGGCCTAATCGCCCGACCTCACTAATGCTCATGGCTGAATGGAAGCAAGTTCCAACATCTAGTGGAAAGCCTCCCTAGAAGAGTGGAGGCTGTTGTCGCAGCAAAGGGAGGGACCAACTCCAAATTAATACCTATGATTTTGAAATTAGATATTCGACGAGTAGGTGTCCACATACACTACATTACCAAAAGTATCTCAACATCAAACGATGCTTTTCATTACTGACTAGCAGATGTCACTAAAAAAAGCTCAGAGTAATTAGCCATTTTCTGCACAATTTGGTGAAATGCAGCGTTGACATGCTATTCCGAACGAGGAAACTCGGACATTTCTGACTCGCTAATTGGATAAACGCGCACGTGTATAAGTACAACCAATTAGCAAGTCGGACGTTTACTATTTCGGACTAGCACGCGAATGCTTCGGTTTCTCATCACTAGTTTGAAGCCAATAGTGCTACAGTTAACTCTCTCTCGCGCTAGGTTTAACTAGTTGACAAATAGGCTATTATTTGCAAAGACTGAGGCAGTCGAAATAAAATCCTTTTCGTCACCCACGTAGCTTCAAAATCCCTCCAACGAACAAACTGGCACGTACACTTCCGCCACACTTTTATAAGTTCCGCAACCACACATACGTCAGTATTATGCGCCACAGGCTTGCGCGAGAGCGCAATAACTTCAGAGACATATTAGTATTAGAGACATGTTAGTATTATGAGCCATATTAGGTACACCTTAATATGGATGAGTGATATAACACAGACGATAATTGTGACAATACACAATCGAATGGTTCTCGCTGAGTAATTTGGTCCAACCGTGGTGATGATGGACTCCGCTGAGAGGTTATTCTCAGTACCACAGGGGCTACCTTCTGCTTGGGACACTGTAACTGCAGCTCTGGTGAGTAGATGGACCTAACTTGCCTACGCAAGGGACCTTGTGTTGTTGACACAGGTTGCCTTCCTTTTATGTGAGAATGAAATTAGATCAATTGCGCTACTGTGGTTGATTGCTGGACATGTAGCTAGCTAACACATTCACATGACATTAGGAATTACATAGCTAGTTAAGACCAATGTTGATCTATCTATCAATGTACCTACAAACCATGGTCCGTGTCTGTTTATAAGAACATGACCAATTTCCTCTGTCTGTAGGTGTCTCCAGTGTCCAATGACGACACAATGTCTGATGGGTCTCTCTGTGAGGGGCTTAGCCTGTTGTGCTCAAATGGTCTGGGTCAGTTTCTGGAGGGATGGCTCCTGGAGACTCTGCAGGTGCGTTTGACCACTGCAGTGGCCCCTGAGTTTTGGGCTGGACTGAAGCAGCCAGAGAATGAACTTGGGGAGAAGGATAGGACCAGGATCCTACTCATTGCCTTCCGTACCCTTTTGGACAGACTGGAACCTTTCCTAGGTGGGTTCAAACATTCAGGTTACAGTTGACTACACCCTTAATTAATACTGGAATTTTGACTGAACAGAATGCTGTCAAATGCGTAAAATAATTGCCCTCTGTCCCTTTTCACAGGAGGGTTGGAGAGGCTGGGTACCTGGCAGGATGAGGGCCGGGGTGGTCTGTGTGGCCCTGGGGCCAGGGGTCTCCGGGAGAGGGCCTTTTCCGTCATCAGGGCCATTCTACTGTTCTCCCCCTCGGCTGTGCTCCAGATGAGAATACTGGAGTTCTACAGCAGGACCTTCTCTGTGCACATGAGCCAGAAGGGGGAGGCTGAGGAAGGGGTCAGGGGGCCTGATGGGGGTGTCTGTCTGGGCTGCACTGTCCCCACTCAGCAGTGCTGGTGTCAGGAGGCCCTGGAGCAGCTGCAAGAGCTCAGCCACATACTGTGAGTGAATAGAGGCGTGGCCATGTCACTGTATGCTCTATACGTTGTGCTAGAACAACCATTGTCTACATCTGTGCCAGCCGTGTTTGTAGTGTCTCTGCAGCTGTCTTTACCCACTTTTCCCACCCTCCAGGTCCAGGTTGCAGCTATTGGAGCGGGTTAGTTCAGAGGCAGTGACGTCCATCTTACACAAACTGATTGAGCAGCGGATGGAGCAGCACTGCAGGGGGGAGTACGAGAGCTCTTTCCTCTTCAGCTTTCAGGAGGTACAGTATACTAGAGAGCCTGTCTATGGGAGGACCACTTAACATAATAATGTGACATGACCTATCAACAAGTTATTCTTTTCTAGCTTGCATTATTTAACAGAATAGGTTGCTGACCAAACATGATTTGTCTATGAAACAATTTACTACACCAAGTCCAAATCTCAGAAATGTGATCATTTATCTGTTTTACACTTACTTATAAACACTTTCTCAAGTCCCTCTGTTGTTCTCTCTCTCTCTCCAGTGGCTAGAGCTGGTGTTAGGCTGGTTGAGCAGGGTGTTTGCCAGTGAAGAGGGTGGACTGGGTACGGTGCCCAATAGCACAGGCAGCAGGGCTGGGGAGGTGGGCCAGCCAGCCAACGCCGTGCTGCAGCGCTGGAGGTGTCACATGCACCAGTTCTTCTGCAGGATCTATGTCAACATGAGGATCGAGGAGCTCTTCAGCATCATTAGAGGTGAGGGGTTAGGGAACAGAGAGAGGAGATAGGGTGATGGTTTATGAAACAGAGAGTAAGAACATAAAGCTGTCACCTGTGGGTGTCGATGGCATAGGGAAGAGATTTGATAAGGGGGAAAGAAGGTAGAAAGTGTTATGTCATTTCTTCTGCCCTCACATTCTGTCCCTGTCAGATTTCCCTGAGTCAAAGCCTGCCATTGAGGACCTCAAATTCTGTCTAGAGAGAACCAATCAGAGGCAGCAGCTCCTCACCTCCCTTAAGACAGCCTTTGAGACCCGTCTGCTTCACCCAGGTCAGTGAACCAATGATGGGTTAGGAACAGTGATTGGTGTTTGGCTCTTTTTGATGTGAAGACTAAGTTTTGTTTGCAAATACAGGGTTGCAGAAGAAGCTGGAGTGATAAGACTTGTGTTAGTTAATCCCTTCTCATCAACATTCTTCTCCGCTTCTAGGAGTCCATACCTCTGACATCATCACTGTATACATCTCAGCCATAAAGGCCCTACGGGAGCTGGACCCATCTATGGTCATCCTGCAGGTTGCCTGCCAACCAATCCGCAAGTACCTCAGGTGGGTGCATGTGTATTATCGTAATCTCTATTTAGTTATCTATTATTTTATTCCCTCATGAGTATTTATGTACAAAGCAAACCTTTATTGGCAGGCAAAATGTTAGAGAAGATTGTTCTTTACTTACTGATTTGACTCCCATAGCATATTGTGTTGTTGTTGATGTGACATTGATGTGACGTCTGTGGTTTGTTGCCAGGACGCGGGAGGACACGGTACGTCAGATAGTGGCCAGCCTTACTGGGGATGCGGAGGGCTGCAGTGACCTGGCCAATGAGCTGTCCCGTGCCGACCCTGTGACCCTGGAGACCCAGGACAGTGAGGACGAGGGCAGCGACCCAGAGGAATGGACCCCAGACCCTAAGGATGCTGTCACAGGTCAGTACCCTCAGTGGACCCACAAAGTTCATCACACTAGACTAGACAAACTGTGTCCGTTGCTTTTTCCTGTTTCTGCTGTATTGAACTAGACATGTTTCACCTCTCCGTCACGTCTCTTTTACTAAATGCACTCATCTTTCTTTCTCACCCTTTAGACAAGACGGGCTCCAAGCGGCGTTCGTCTGACATCATCAGTCTGCTGGTCAGCATATACGGCAGTAAAGAGATCTTCATAGATGAGTACAGAACTGTCCTGGCAGACAGACTTCTCCACCAGTTCAACTACAATACCGCCAGGTACACAACACTAATTTACAGTAGCTAGTACCAGCATCTGTATCTCAGCACTATACAGTACATTACTCAACTTTTTGCAGTCACTCTTAATATTTTGTGCATATTGGTGTTGGTATTTCTGTGTGGACATTTTGGTTAAATTAAATCAATATATATAATATATATATATTTATTTTTATTTTTATAGTAATTAACTTTTCTCATGTGCCTCCAGGGAGATACGTAACGTGGAGTTACTCAAGCTGCGATTCGGAGAGTCCCACATGCACTACTGTGAGGTGATGCTGAAGGTAAAGCAGGGCGTGACTTTGAAATCTTGAGTTACCATTTATGTTAGAATGTGCTATGACAACATGATTCTCAAAGTGACTTCCTAGTATCTTTGAAAATGTATAGTCCTTTCACCTACCAGTGTTTTTCATAGAATAAGGCATGGAGACACAAGTTAACGAACCAAGACAAAGAACAGAGACCATTGAAACACTTTAGGACAAAGCCTCTCTCTCTCTTTCTCTCTCTTTCTCTCTTTCTCTCTCTCTCTCTCTTTCTCTCTCTTTCTCTCTCTTTCTCTCTCTCTCTTTCTCTCTCTCTCTTTCTCTCTCTCTTTCTCTCTCTCTTCCTCTCTCTTTCTCTCTCTCTCTATTTCTTTCTCTTTCTTTCTTTCTCTCCCTTTCTCTCTTCTCTCTCTGTTCTCTCTCTCTCAGGACGTGGCTGACTCACGGAGGATCAACACCAACATCCGTGAAGAGGAGTCCAGTCTAGGTGAGGAGGAGCAGCCCCCCATGGCCCTGACTGCCATGATCCTGTCCTCTGAGTTCTGGCCCACACTGAAGGAGGAGAAGATGGAGCTCCCGCTCCTGGCCTCCCAGGCCATGGAGGCCTACACACACCGCTATGAGAAACTCAAGGTACCTGATGATGAAGATGTAGCATAGGTGCCAGTCTGTGTCTGTTTTACTCAAGTCCTTATAAACAGAAAATAGGGAAATTGTATTTTGATATCAAATAATTCCATAATTCAAATGGTTTCCCAGGCGATGAGGACACTGAGCTGGAAGCCTCATCTGGGCTCAGTGACACTAGATGTGGAGCTGGAGGACAGGACTCTTACTAACCTGACTGTGTCCCCCATCCACGCTGCCATCATCATGCACTTCCAGGACAAAAGTCAGAACTCTGGCCGTCACAGGCTGCCTTTTGTGCAACTTATCATTGTATACAGACATTGTATGAGTAACTACGGTTAACTTTTGCCATCTCTATCTGTCTCTCTCTCTATCTCTCTCTCCTGAAGGCTCGTGGACTCTGGAGGAGCTGAGTGGGGTCCTGGGGGTGCCACAGGAGGTAGCGAGAAGGAAGCTGGCTCTGTGGCAGCAGCAGGGGGTCCTGAAGGAGGAGGCTGGGGGACACTACTCTATCCTGGAGACCGGCTCGTCCCGGGAGAAACCTGAGAGAGGGGAGATGCTGATCGACAGCGACGAGGAGGGAGACTCCAATACCACCACCCATTCAGAACAGAGGGAAGAGAAACTACAGGTATGCAGGCAGACACACACGCACATTGGAGGCATGTAATTAAAATATAAATACACATTTCCTGTCAAATACAAATCAAGCTAGCCCTAACAGCACAGGTTCTCTCTCCTCTTTGTGCAGTTGTTCTGGGCCTACATCCAGGCTATGCTGACCAACCTGGAGACCATGACCCTGGAGCGCATCCACTCCATGCTCCGGATGTTCGTTGCCACGGGACCCGTTGTCACAGAGATGGACGTGAATGAGCTGCAGGCCTTCCTGCAGAGGAAAGTGCGAGACCATCAGCTCATCGTGTCCGCAGGTGTCTACAGACTGCCAAAGTCCACCAACTGATGGGGAGAGGAGATGAGGAGGAGGAAAGAGGTAGAACTGAAAAACGGAGGTATCTGATTTGTTTTCTAAATGTATATGATGCAGCATTGCAGTCAGAGGCTACAGTTTCCAAGATTAACCTGTTCAGGAAAAGGTTTGGAAGGCAACTGAAAGTGCCAAGCATTGTGCTGATTACGATGTCTTACAATACAAATGGCTATAATGAGCATGAACCAATTATTCTCTCTTTATTGTTGATCATCCAGGTTGCTTGACTTTGTTTCGGACTGCTTGTCATGACTTTTGGGGACATATTGAATTGACATGTGTTTGGACTTTGTCATTTGGGGTTCCCTTATGATAACATTACAATTGCCTGAGCTAATAAAACATTGATTATTACTCAACTCACTTGAGTGGATTGAGTCACTGATGTGATCTTTCTGTCTGGGTTGGCGCCCCCCCTTGGGATGTGCTGTGGCGGAGATCTTTGTGGGCTATACTCGGCCTTGTCTCAGGATGGTAGGTTGGTGGTTGAAGATATCCCTCTAGTGGGTGGGGTTATATCCTTCCTGTTTGGCCCTGTCCGGGGGTATCATCGGATGAGGCCACAGTGTCTCCTGACCCCTCCTGTCTCAGCCTCCAGTATTTATGCTGCAGTAGTTTGTGTCGGGGTTCTAAGGTTAGTTTGTTATATCTGGAGTACTTCTCCTGTCTTATCCGGTGTCCTGTGTGAATTTAAGTATGCTCTCTCTAATTCTCTCTTTCTTTCTCTCTCTCGGAGGACCTGAGCCCTAGGACCATGCCTCAGGACTACCTGGCATGATGACTCCTTGCTGTCCCCAGTCCACCTGGCCGTGCTGCTGCTCCAGTTTCAACTGTTCTGCCTGTAGCTATATGCTAACTGTCCCAGACCTGCTGTTTTCAACTCTCTAGAGAGAGCAGGAGCGGTAGAGATACTCTTAATGATTGGCTATGAAAAGCCAACTGACATTTACTCCTGAGGTGCTGACTTGCTGCACCCTCGACAACTACTGTGATTATTATTATTTGACCATGCTGGTCATTTATGAACATTTGAACATCTTGGCCATGTTCTGTTATAATCTCCACCCGGCACAGCTAGAAGAGGACTGGCCACCCCTCATAGCCTGGTTCCTCTCTAGGTTTCTTCCTAGGTTTTGGCCTTTCTAGGGAGTTTTTCCTAGCCACCGTGCTTCTACACCTGCATTGCTTGCTGTTTGGGGTTTTAGGCTGGGTTTCTGTACAGCACTTTGAGATATCAGCTGATGTAAGAAGGGCTATATAAATACATTTGATTTGATGTAGTAGAGCTTGCTGAAATGAAGTCCTGTGAGGAACTCCTGACCTCTAGTGGATCATTGTGGAATCTTAGATTTGTGTATATCAAATTCGGCATCGGAGTTTGTCATGTGTACTACTTGCTTGGATTTTGGTTTATTCAACTCTCATGGATTTCAACACAACTGCTAAATTGTCTTTCAGATTATTGTCCAAGCCAGTTTATATTTAACTGATTATCTGTTTTCCTGGTCCTAGAGACCCACATGGTGTGCAGGTTTTTGTTCCAGCCCCCAGTACTCACACCTGATTCAATGGTAGTTGAATCCGTTCTGTTAGTGCTGTGGCTGAACAAAAGCTTGCACACCATGTGGGTCTCCAGGACCAAGATTGAAGAACTGTGACAGCAGGCAGGGGGCGCCTCATCCCTGTCTTTCTCGGACCTGTGATATCACGTGTGGGGGGGGGGGGGTGTACTGAAGGTTGCAGTGATTATAGTCATATGGATGGATGTTATCACACTTTGAGGGGGGAGTTGAGGAACATCAGTCCGAAAACTGCACCGAAGTGAACAACTCCCGGAATCACGCTGCTAGAGAACAATTAGTGCACCGAAGTGAACAACTCATGGAATCACGCTGCTGGAGAACAATTAGAACACAATTATAGAGGATAAATTACACATGGATTACCTAAGCATTTATTATTTTGACTGAAATTGCATTTCAATAGAGAACCATATGGTTCGGTTTCAGGACAGTAAGGCGTTTTACCACTTCCCAGGTGAACTCACGAGGTCCGTTTTCTTGGATTTATTTAACTTCAAATTTGAGCAATGGGATATAAAACGGAACTTGGATATTGTTTATTTGTGTTATTCACATATTCTCTCATATCCAGGTGTCGAATGAATATGGAAAATAATATCACAGTTGCGGTGATGCTTCCCGATAATTACCACAAGTATCCATGGGCTTTGCCTCGGGTTTTCCCAGCAATTCTTATGGCGAACGAGAATCTCCAGAAGAAGCACGGACTTCTCAAAGGCCACTCTATTCAACTCTTGAATTTCAGCACGGAGGATTCAACCGGTGTCTGCGCAGAAAATAAGGCACAGATTATCGCCGTGGACACCAAACTTTATAATAAACCAGATGCTTTCTTTGGACCAGGTTGCGTGTATTCAGTGGCCTCAGTTGGAAGATTTGCATCCCATTGGAAACTCCCATTGATAACTGCGGGAGGAACCGCATATGGGTTTGATAAAGGGGACGAGTACAATACGATTGTTCGCACCGGACCCTCGACCACCAAACTGGGAGACTTTGCAAACATTATTCACGCGCACTATAATTGGACTTCTCGTGCCATTCTGATTTTCCACGATTTGAAAAAAGATGACCGACCTCACTACTTCCTCTCTGAAGGAATTTACCTAAATTTGAAGGATGAAAATGTCACAGTTGGTGCCTTTCCATATGAAGACTCACCAAGCTATTATAAAGAAATCATTACTTTCATGAAAGACCACGGAAGAAGTAAGTCTATTAGTTGGCTATTTACACATGTGCGATAGCAGGTTGACTTGTATTGTCACGAGTCTGGTCCTGGAGGCAGAACTGAGTAATTTCCCCTAAACTAGGCCAGCTGCAATGTCAAAATTGGCTATATTGTAAAAAGTCATGAAAACAAAAATGTGCTTTTTGACCAGCTATATGGAAATGTGGATGTTGCCATAATAGCCTAGCTCCAAGAATCTGATCAGATTTCCAAAATGCATGCAACATTGTCTCGACAATAATGAGATACTAGTTGGGCCTTTAACTAGCGTAGTAAACTTGGTGTTGGTGATAGGTAAGCATATTAGCCAACAATAATATTCAGTTTTGAGTTCTTGGTTTTGACATGGGCCTACAGTGGATTTTAAACCTGTTCTTGCCATTCTTATCTAAAATAACAGGTAGACGAGAAAGAATACACTTTTATGCACCGTGTGTGACCAGACCACTGGTTTATTGCTCTTGTCCACCTGCGTATTTTTTGAAGAAAAATAAGTGTGTGCCTGTCTCTCTCTGTGATGGGCTCGTGGGTTCTTTCTTCTCTTTTTCAAGGGTCCCTGCATGCATTTTATTTACAACATATATTCCAATTTAGTAGACAGACATTTTAACCTGAAATGTGAATTATTGTTGTAAATATTATGTATGTATTGTTGACGTTAATTAATTACAATGGCCCCATGTTAATTTACATTATCTTGGAATGCTGATTCACAATCATATTTTATTTTTTTACTTTTGCAGCTCATTCTATTTAAAAGTAAGCCATCTGAGTCCACAGTACAGTCTTGCTTATTTCAGAGCCATTTATAAGAAATGCTTAGAATTAGACAATTAGTAGGCTAGCTCAATATATTCAGATTATTTACCTAGTCTAAAATCCTATTGACACATGGTAATGCTTGCTGTAGGATATGTTATTACATGTTTATTAAAACTATAATTTTAATGGTAAAATAATTCAAACGTTTAATTAGTTCAGATAACCATATCCTATACAAATCACAGTACATTTACATTATTTCAATGTTGTGATAAATAGCAAAATATTGTCGTTAGGTTAAGAAATGTCTGTAGAGAGGGTCACAATGAGACCAGATGAAAGTGACAGTGCTGTTCCCTGATTTATTGTTGGACATGGCAAATGACCAGTTGTGTTGGCAAATCAAAGCTTGACATTGGTTAAATTGTTTGATACCAGTAATTTGTGTGTGTTTGCTTTCTGTTAGTCATCTCTCACGTCAACATCTTTCTCACGTCAACATCTTCCTTGTTGTTTATCTTATCAACACGATCGAGTGGCTTCAATATGGGTTTATTTGAACCTCGATTTCACACATGATTTCAAGAATTGGTAGCTTTTTACATTTTCAGTGAATATTTGTTGGCAGCTCAGGGAATCCTTAAAAATTGGAATGAATAATGTTAATGATACATTCTACTGACATGGTTGCATAAATCACCTTGGACCTTAGCATTATACTGTAATATAAACATATTGATAAAATACCAGTAGATGAAAGTTCAACAGAGAAACATCAATGCTGCTAAAAATCTATGTTCAATGTTCTGAAGCAGGCAAGTGATATTTGATGTGTACTTTGGCCCATAAATGTTCTGTTTGTTGGAAACATCTAATGCTCTGTTGATTTTTAAGTGCTTCTGGAAGAAGTAAAGGCACTGAACTCTTTCACATCTTCTGGGTAGATACTGACCTCCAGTGTTCTCAATAACCCCAAAACATTACTCTAACCACTAAATGTTACTCTTGGCACACTGTTTTCATTTGTAGTTATTGTCAGGGTACTGATTGAGAAATCAGTAGATAAAACATTATAGAGTGACTCTGCACTAAACAACAGCACAGATGGGACTGTGTGGCCGATGAGTGACTCATGTAAATGACTGGGTTTATCCACTTGAAAAACTTTTTCCAGCAGTAAGATGATTAAAAACACTGCATATGGGGGTACCAAACTGATGTTATATCAGGAACAGGCACTTTGAACGCTGCCAAACCTCTTAGCCGAATTATAGGCACGCCCATGGTGAGCTTGGGGTCACAGAAGTGAATGGTTTTGTCTGGGCTTGTCCAGGCTTGGAGTTCTGGCTCGACATTCCATTCACTTTTATCCCAATGAGATCACCAACAGATAACCCCTGGGCTGTCAACCTTTACCTCAACTGTGTGGTCTCTCCTTTTTAGTCAACGGCTTGGCAATAATGTCTAGTTTTGAGTTCAATTGTTTTTTTTCAGCCTCTTGTTGTCAGGTACAGATGTGAATTTATGCACTTCAACACAGTCCTTCCTATTTTGTCTTCTGATGGGAAACCGGTCTAATTATTGGAAAACGGAATGACCTTTGTTCATGGAAAAAAACACATTTACCTGCTTCAAATGGACAAACCTTAACTCCTAGACTTAATATGAAGCCAATTATGTTTTAAAATCCCACCAGGTTGCCCCTGGAAAAGCTCACCACTTGATGCTTGTCAGACTACTAAAAGCATACATACAGAGAAAGGAAATGCCACATGGCTGAAAGGAAGAATACATCAAGCTATGTTTTCTTTTTTGTGGAGGTACATATGTGAATATTTTGTTGTAGACTTGAAAAGCTACATGAGTGCTAACACAGGTGCCCACATAATGGAGCGAAGGTAAAGTATAGACCCCTCACTACAAACACAAAGTGAGTTTCCTCATAGTTGGAAATGTGTTTGTGAAAGTTGTGTACTATCTTCCTGGAAGAGAACAAAGACATGCGATTAAGGTGTACAGTATACAAGTCGTCTTACAAGAGTTATTAAAGTCCCTCTAACATGATACCATAATGGTTATACCATAATGCTAACATGATCTCATAGGTTATATGTATGTCTAAAATGCTCTGTCATATTTATATAACACTAAGTAAGATAAACACGAAAGTTGACTACTCTAAAGATGCAATTTTGTAGAGACTGTTTTATTGGTCTTTTTTCAAGCGTCTCACCTGGAGAGAAAAAAATACTGAAATTGAATGTATTCATTGTATAGGGAGGGATGTGTTGAATAGTGCAGCATTATCCTTCTCTGCATGTAGATGTTGTGTGAGTCATGGGAGAGAATGCAGCCTTGTACTAGTCATTTTAAATTAAGACAAGGTTGGTTGTTTGCCATCTTTGTCTGCCACAAAGTGAAATAAAATGTACCAAACAATTTGAAGTGCTTTGTATTAACTTAAGCCCAGGCAGATCCTTATGATTTCTACAACACAGGAGGACTTTTTCCTTGCCTTTTTGTACATTTGTTTTGGACGATGTCCAGGAGACAGCAGGACTACTTGGCATGGCTCCTTGTGAGCTGTTTTGGAAGAGATGAGAGTTGAGGTCTGAGCGGTGTTCTGTGCCGACTTTGGTCTAACACTTTAGGAAATGTCTGCTAACTGGGAGGACTGTCTTAGACCTGGCAGAAGTCACTCTGACATGCAGTGAATGGAAATAATGCCTACAGACATGCTGTCCAAGGAGTAGACGGAATGCAAACAGAATGGGATTGTGTAATGTAGACAGGCGAACAGCACAGACAGCTTTACACCCTGTAAACACACATGTACACTCCCCCTAAATACCTACACATGCTTCCTCATAACTGCATTTCCCAAAAGTTAGTGATTTGGATTGATTTCATATCTATGGTTCATATCTAAATCTAGTCTAACAATGATAAGAGGAGCAATTTCACTGAATAGTGCTA
Organism: Oncorhynchus clarkii lewisi; assembly: GCF_045791955.1. Lineage (NCBI taxonomy): Eukaryota > Metazoa > Chordata > Actinopteri > Salmoniformes > Salmonidae > Oncorhynchus > Oncorhynchus clarkii. Next base: position 19,341,024 of record NC_092175.1, on the reverse strand, counting down.
ACATAATTCCTATAAAGAGTGATAAGAAACCTTTGTGTTGTGTTTTTGTCTTCCCTACAGTTGTGTATATCTGTGGGCCTCCGGACACATTTCTGAGTATCATGAAGCTTTTCCAGAGTGAGATCCCAGACCCTGAGAACTACGCCATCTTCTATCTGGATGTGTTTGCGGAAAGCCTAACGGAGCGCAAACCCTGGCTGAACAACGACAGCCTCTGGATTGATCCCATCAAGGTCTTCAAGGTAAACTGCACAGACAGAGAGTTGGACAGATAGAGACATGGAGACAGATAAATATTCCTGCCTTTGTTCCCTTTCATTCATTACGTTTTGCTAATTGAATTTATCACAGAAACCTTTTTTAGTAATTGTGTCCAAATAATCTGTCACTAATTTGATGTTGAACTGTCAATGCCTTTCCCCTCCGGTCATTGGAACCAGACAAGTTTACTAGTCTGAAACTGCCATTTGGCCTGTGAAATGGATGTCTCTCACTGAGGAAATTCAATTCAAAGCCTCTACTTAGTGTGTGCATCACAAGCCTGTCCATCAACAGTATCATTCCACATCCCTCTGTTCCAACTGAACCTGTATCAAAGGGAACACAAAGTTCACCAAGTTGATTGAAGGTTTACCGACGAGTATGAATTACTGTAAAGTAGTGCTGAGCGATTAACCAACATTTAATTTGAACCGAGCGACATCGGTTCAATTACTTGAATTCCATTTAGTGAATTTTATTTTTTTGTGAGCCCAATGCGCCATTTCTTCAGAGAGAAATCAAATAATTAATGAGAGAAATCATGCCAATAACTATGTGGGGCACTGGGCTGAAGGGAGTTCTAGTTTTCATTAAGCAAAGATACAACCTAATTCAGAGCAAGAACGTGGTAATTAACTACAATGACCATAATCCATTGTGCCTGTTTTTTACAGCTCTGACCGAGATGGATACACTTTTACACCTGGTATGTTAGGTTAGATACACACAGACCGCATGAGAAAGGAATGTACACAAGACAACCAAAAGAGGGCTAGAGAGAGTGCGTGAAAGTATGCATTATTTACTTTGAAGAAGTACAATTAGTTCATCAGACAGCTTTGCAGCATACGTAGGCAGGTTAGCCTTACTAAATAGGATGACTAAAGACAGTATGGGGGAGCACATAGAATGTTGTCTGGCTGCTAGTGCCTGAGCAGAGATGTGATGATGACCTAAGGAATGCAAAATAATAAAGTAATCAAATAAAAATGTATTAATATACACAATAAAATGTTTTTTTTTTATTTCATAGTAACTTCCTATTTTTCTGTTGATGTGCGGACCTGATGGAGACAATGGAATATTTTCAAGGTTTTTGCTTTGGAATTTCCATTAAAAAGCTAACAAATAATTGTCATTATTTCATAATGCATTTAATGTTTAAAAAAATGTTTGAAAACGTGATTATTTTCTAATAATCTAACCCAAACCAACTTCAAAAAACACTAATCGCTCAGCACTGCTGTAAAGTTTTATTATAAAACGTTTAGGATGTTTGTATCTCATGCATATTTGTATTTGTTTACAATGCATGTTTTTGTTCGTCAGAGTTGGAGATGTTTTCCAGGCATGTTTGTCACCAGCCATTGACAACCAGCTTGGGACAATTATGGTTCATTGTTCATAACCTAATGAGGATGCTAACGAGAACCATGTCCCTCTCTCTACAGTAGGCCTACAAGGCATCCTCTCAACCTAACCCCAAAACGTTCCCTAAACCAGCCTCTCACTGCATTAGTCATCCAATCAAATCATAACTGACCTTTGCCTATGATAACAATGCTTTGTCCCACAAAAGTCAAATGGAAATTGCATTGTGCAGATGGACAAAGCTTTTATTTGAATCACAGTTATGTCAAACGAACGCGCTTCTCTGATCAACATGATAACGAACTTCATAACGGTTTTGACTCGGCAGGCAAGAATCTGTCTCTGCTCGGAGGACTAATGATTGGATGGAGTTAATAAAGGAGAGCATGTGTTTTCAGCTAAAAGCCACTTAGTCCTGCATGTTGATGTGTTGAGAAATAAGTAAGTGGGGGGGTGCAGATGCTTCTCTTCCAATTTGGTCGTTAAATGTCACTGATTTCGCTGCACTTAGTATTAGACATTCCGGCGTAGAACTCCTAATGAAAGGCGCTAAAAATGGCTTTGGATTGATAAAGACAAGTTAAGCTTATTAACTTGACTGAAATAGTGTGATTTTATTTTATTTGATTTGAAATAGTGTGTGCTGTTGTCAGGTTATTGCAAGTATTTTTTTCTGAAGCGTTACAATAGAAAGGCTAGATATAACAGACACAATATGAAGGCACTTAGATGGAGATAGATAAGCTCTTCATAAAGCACTTTGTTGAGACCTAATACTTAGTTCAAATTGATGCCTCTGCTCGTGATATACTTCTACCTTGTAACATATACGATTTTGGCCCTGTTTTACTGATTATACAACATCTTCATTTGACTACAAGCAGTAAAAGGATTTATGGCAATATGCAGCTCATCGAACGTGGATTGCGTTTGGAAGTTACTTGTCGATTGTATATCATTACTGAATCTGACCATTCAGCCAGATTTAGCTTGTATCAGTAATAACAAGGCAAAGTCCAAGTCAAAACTCAAATGATGACCATATATTTAATCTTAGGCCGAAGCGGTGCTTTTCCATCCAAACAATATGCCTCCATCCAAACAGAATTAATCAAACAACGTCACGACTGTGGTCTAATAGCAATTTGTAACAAGTCGTGCAAATAGAAAATTAAATATAACATAAGCAATATACAGTGCCTTGCGAAAGTATTCGGCCCCCTTGAACTTTGCGACCTTTTGCCACATTTCAGGCTTCAAACATAAAGATATAAAACTGTATTTTTTTGTGAAGAATCAACAACAAGTGGGACACAATCATGAAGTGGAGCGACATTTATTTGATATTTCAAACTTTTTTAACAAATCAAAAACTGAAAAATTGGGCGTGCAAAATTATTCAGCCCCCTTAAGTTAATACTTTGTAGCGCCACCTTTTGCTGCGATTACAGCTGTAAGTCGCTTGGGGTATGTCTCTATCAGTTTTGCACATCGAGAGACTGACATTTTTTCCCATTCCTCCTTGCAAAACAGCTCGAGCTCAGTGAGGTTGGATGGAGAGCATTTGTGAACAGCAGTTTTCAGTTCTTTCCACAGATTCTCGATTGGATTCAGGTCTGGACTTTGACTTGGCCATTCTAACACCTGGATATGTTTATTTTTGAACCATTCCATTGTAGATTTTGCTTTATGTTTTGGATCATGGTCTTGTTGGAAGACAAATCTCCGTCCCAGTCTCAGGTCTTTTGCAGACTCCATCAGGTTTTCTTCCAGAATGGTCCTGTATTTGGCTCCATCCATCTTCCCATCAATTTTAACCATCTTCCCTGTCCCTGCTGAAGAAAAGCAGGCCCAAACCATGATGCTGCCACCACCATGTTTGACAGTGGGCATGGTGTGTTCAGGGTGATGAGCTGTGTTGCTTTTACGCCAAACATAACGTTTTGCATTGTTGCCAAAAAGTTCAATTTTGGTTTCATCTGACCAGAGCACCTTCTTCCACATGTTTGGTGTGTCTCCCAGGTGGCTTGTGGCAAACTTTAAACAACACTTTTTATGGATATCTTTAAGAAATGGCTTTCTTCTTGCCACTCTTCCATAAAGGCCAGATTTGTGCAATATACGACTGATTGTTGTCCTATGGACAGAGTCTCCCACTTCAGCTGTAGATCTCTGCAGTTCATCCAGAGTGATCATGGGCCTCTTGGCTGCATCTCTGATCAGTCTTCTCCTTGTATGAGCTGAAAGTTTAGAGGGACGGCCAGGTCTTGGTAGATTTGCAGTGGTCTGATACTCCTTCCATTTCAATATTATCGCTTGCACAGTGCTCCTTGGGATGTTTAAAGCTTGGGAAATCTTTTTGTATCCAAATCCGGCTTTAAACTTCTTCACAACAGTATCTCGGACCTGCCTGGTGTGTTCCTTGTTCTTCATGATGCTCTCTGCGCTTTTAACGGACCTCTGAGACTATCACAGTGCAGGTGCATTTATACGGAGACTTGATTACACACAGTTGGATTGTATTTATCATCATTTGTCATTTAGGTCAACATTGGATCATTCAGAGATCCTCACTGAACTTCTGGAGAGAGTTTGCTGCACTGAAAGTAAAGGGGCTGAATAATTTTGCACGCCCAATTTTTCAGTCTTTGATTTGTTTAAAAAGTTTGAAATATCCAATAAATGTCGTTCCACTTCATGATTGTGTCCCACTTGTTGTTGATTCTTCACAAAAAAATACAGTTTTATATCTTTATGTTTGAAGCCTGAAATGTGGCAAAAGGTCGCAAAGTTCAAGGGGGCCGAATACTTTCGCAAGGCACTGTATATAGTTACCACAGCTGTTTGTTTGGTTTTTAACGTTTTCACCCTAGTCTTCAAGACATGTCCATGCGTTTAAGTGCATTTGGACACAGCTAATTGTGCATTCTTCACCATAAATGTTGTTGCCGTTTACTCACAAGGGACTGTTCATTAGACTGTTTAGATTATAAAACAGGATACATCTGCTCATTTGTAATCCTACTTCAAAGCATTTTGGAATTACAATTGTATCATTTACATTTCCACCCAGTAGGAAATCCGTCTGCATGCCATGATTATAAATCTGTCATAGTTGGTACATGTTTATGATGCTCTGGGTGTAATTCCCCAGTAATGTTCCACTTTCTCAATGTTGTCTCTCTCTTTCTTCCAGTCTGTGTTGGTAATAACATACAGGGAGCCTGATAATCCAGAGTATAAAGAGTTCCAAGATGAGCTCCACATTAGAGCCCAGAAGGACTTTGATGTGAACATAGAACCCTCTCTGGTAAGTTGTGTGAAATCTTGCCACATCTCAGCCACTGCTATAATCATTTATACATAGTAATTAATGGATTTCTTTGATTCATTAAACACTCGACTCCTTCTTTGTGAAGATTAATGGCGTTTTGGCATCTAACTGGGCTCAACCAGATATTTAAATCGAGATAGAAAGGGAGTAGAGCCATGCACATAAGGGTCAAAATATAATTCCATGCAAATAGTAAACAAAAGCTGCATTTGTGAATGAAGATTATGAAGACTACTCTCTTGCTGGCTAATGTACAGACCTCCATTCCTTTCAGATGGATTTCATCGCTGGCTGCTTCTATGATGGCTTTGTGATGTATGCTAAGGCCTTGGAGGAGACGCTGGCGGAGGGGGGCTCCCAGAGCGATGGAATCAACATCACACAGAGGATGCAAAACCTGCGATTTTGGGGTGAATATTATGAGTTGATAATGGTGATGCTTTTAGTTGACTTTGCAATCATCCTTTTTGTGTCAGTTGGGTAGGAAACCTATTTTTGCATTATGACTGATATGAAAAGTCTAAATGTGAAGATTTTTTGTGTTTTAAGGGGTTACAGGACTTGTGACCACAGACAAAAACAATGCTAGGAACACTGATTTCAACCTCTGGGCAATGACAAACCAGGAATCTGGAGAGTATGGGGTAAGTGTTACTTCTGCAGGTAGATCTATTTATTTGACCTTTATTTAATTAGGCAAGACATCTAAAGCTTTGCTATTTTAGAAGCCACTCACAAAAAGACACAACTTGCTATTTTGTTATCAGGCTTTTTCTTTTCAGGCAAGTTAACTTTACAGTCACTTTAAAGTCATGACAGTTATTACTATTCCAAAAAGGACCAATCGTTTATCAACATTACACAATTTGTTGCTAATTTACCATAGTGGTAGACAGTAAACCGTTATTTTATACTTTATGCAAATATGTTCTGATGAGTGGCCATACGTTCACTATGACGAAGGTACTTTCAGGTTCGTTTCGAGTGTGACTTACAAGAGAATCCTTGAGTTCCCCAAGTAAACACTTGGCATTATCAATGTGTTTTCCTATGTAAACTTTCAATAACAGTGTTCATTTTCAAATTCCTGCTTTTACAATATCCCACAGTGGAGATGGATGCAGAGCTATTCTTTTAAAGCCTCTTGTTTATTTATTGTCAATTGCTGTAGCCAACATTTCAATAGAAATGTATATTTCTAAACTACAAAAATATCTGTTGTCAAAATATCAATTTGTGCACTTTATGATTTTAAAATGGATCTCAATAGTAAACTCGGTGACAATAAATAACAACAGTGAGTGAGAGCAGTACTTTCGGGGGACCGATCTAATCCATTCCAGATGTTAGTTTTCTGTAATTACTGTAACAAGAATTTCCCTCAACTACTCTCTGCATACTGAATTGGGGAGCTGAAAACCCAATGCTTTGCTTGTGCATTGCCAATTTGCCATCAATGTATTTAAAAGCAAATGTTCAACATCATGCAAAGACTAAAGGCTATTACTGTTTGGGAGATATTCTGGGGTCATTACTCTTACTGATAAGTTGGGTAATTGATCAGAGTCCACTAACCTAACTAAAACTCCTTGATGTGAATAAATCACTGATTCGAAAGACACGGTTCTATTGAAACAAGCAGCTATTGAAGCCATTGATGACTGGTTGAGTTGAATGGCCCCCTGCTCCTCAACAAACTTTTACAACCTGCATAGTTCTTGTGGCCCTCTCAGTGGGGCTGCCCTTCTCCTTCACAGACTGAGTAGCAGGGAGGACCCAGCCCAACATGCCTGTCTGGCCCTCCACAAGGGAGGCAGGCTATATTGACATTCTCCAGCAGCTGTTAGAGACACTGGAGTCATGTTTCACAATGCCCTGTAACAAGGGAACCTATTAACAGGGCTGGCAAATGCCATATCATCAAACAATAAAGCTCCCGCCGCCTGAGATGAAAGAACACCGTTTCTCAGACAACCTTTTCAAAACTACCAATTTGTCTGAGAAGGACCAGTAAGTCAACGATACCCTGTCTTGCTTTATACATGAGCATATTTTAATGTTTCACATTTTAGTCATATGGTTATTTATTATGGGCATGCCCCCAAAACATTCAGGCCAAACTTTTGCGTTCTTCACTGATGGGCTTTCATGTTTTAAAGGCATTGAAGGAGAGTAGCAGCTATTTTAATATGCAGCTTTAATGCTACTGTGAAATTTAAACAGGCTCTCGTTTTCATAATACTCGGTGTGATATTTATTGGAAGTGTGAGAAAAAGGGCTCCTTTTGATTATGTAACATGCCTCTTATTCATCCCTCTGAATGTATCATTTGGGAATCGAGTTTGTAAACAAAGCAAAAACCTTTCCTTGGTGTTTTGCAGCTTGTGGCCCATTACAATGGAACTAACAAAGAGATCATCTGGTCCTCAACGGAGAGGATTCATTGGCCCAAAGGGAGCCCACCTCTGGATAACCCACCGTGCGTCTTCTCTTCTGATGAGCCCATCTGCATTGATGGTAGGTCAAGTAGGCTAGCTCCTGTACAAGTGATTTAATGGTTAAGTCAGGTGCTTATATAGTATTACAGCAGTTTGAATAATTATTTGTAGTGTTGTACCGTCTTTGTTGATGCTACAATTGAAGTCGGAGGTTTACATACACTTAGGTTGGAGTCATTAAAACTATTTTTTCAACCACTCCACAAATTTCTTGTTAACAAACTATAGTTTTGGCAAGTCGGTTAGGACATCTACTTTGTGCATGACAAGTAATTTTTCCAACAATTGTTTACAAACAGATTATTTAACCTATAATTCACTGTATCACAATTCCAGTGGGTCAGAAGTTTACATACACTAAGTTGACTGTGCCTTTAAACAGCTTGGAAAATTCCAGAAAATGATGTCATGGCTTTAGAAGCTTCTGATAGGGTAATTTACTTTATTTGAGTCAATTGGAGGTGTACCTGTGAATGTATTTCAAGGCCTACCTTCAAACTCAGTGCCTCTTTGCTTGACATCATGGGAAAATCAAAAGAAATCAGCCAAGACCTCAGAAAAGAAAATCTGGTTCATCCTTGGGAGCAATTTCCAAACGCCTGAAGGTACCACGTTCATCTGTTCAAACAATAGTATGCAAGTATAAACACCATGGGACCACGCAGCCATCATACCGCTCAGGAAGGAGACGCGTTCTGTCTCCTAGAGATGAATGTACTTTGGTGCGAAAAGTGCAAATCAATCCCAGAACAGCAGCAAAGGACCTTGTGAAGACGCTGGAGGAAACCGGTACAAAAGTACAGTTCTGTGAAAAGGTTGTTTTTTTTTTTTTTTTTTTTTACATTTCTCACACTTAAATGTTTAAATTCATCAAAGAAATGTAAATATTACACAAAGATAACCAAAGTAAACACAAATTGCAGTTAAGTGATGATTTTATTTATTAGGGAGAAAAGCTATCCGAACCTTCATGGCCCTATGTGAAAAAGTAATTGCCCCCTAAACCTAATAACTGGTTGTGCCACCCTCAGCAGCAACAACTGCAATCAAGCGTTTGCGTTAACTGGCAATGAGGCTTTCACATCGCTGTGGAGGAATTTTGGCCCACTCTTCTTTGCAGAATTGTTTTAATTCAGCCACGTTGGAGGGTTTTCGAGCATGAACCGCCTTTTTTAAGGTCACGCCACAGCATCTCAATCGGATTCAAGTCCGGACTTTGACTAGGCCACTCCAAAACCGTCATTTTTTTTTTTTTTTTTTTAACCATTCAGAGGTGGACTTGCTGGTGTGTTTTGGATCATTGCCCTGCTGCAGAACCCAAGTGCGCTTCAGCTTGAGGTCACGAAATGATGGCCGGACATTCTCCTTCAGGATTTTTTGGTAGAGAGCAGAATTTATGGTTCCATCAGTCACAGCAAGTCATCCAGGTCCTGAAGCAGCAAAGCAGCCCCAGACCATCACACTACCACGACCATATTTGACTGTTGGTATGATGTTCTTTTTCTGAAATGCTGTGTTACTTTTACGCCACATATAACGGACGCACACCTTCCAAAAACTGTCTCGTCAGTCCACAGAATATTTCCCCAAAAGTCATCATCAAGATGTTTTTTGACAAAAGTGAGATGAGCTTTTATGTTCCTTTTGGTCAGCAGTGGTTTTTGCCTTGGAACTCTGCCATGGATGCCATTTTTGCCCAGTCTCTTTCTTATGGTTGAGTCATGAACACTGACCTTAACTGAGGCAAGTGAGGCCTGTAGTTCTTTAGATGTTGTTGTTGGTTCTTTTGTGACCTCTTGGATGAGTCGTCGCTGCGCTCTTGGGGTAATTTTGGTAGGCCGGCTGTTTCACCACTGTTCCAAATTTTCTCCATTTGTGGATAATGGCTCTCACCGTGATTCGCTGGAGTCCCAAAGCTTTAGAAATGGCTTTGTAACCCTTTCCAGACTGATAGATGTCAATTACTTTGTTTCTCATCTGTTCTTGAATTTATTTGGATTACTTCACTTTGTTAGAAAGGTTCTATTTAAGTGATTTCTTGACTCAACAGGTCTGGCAGTAATCAGGCCTGGGTGTGATAGTGAAATTGAACTCAGCTTTCCAAAAAATGTGATTTAACCACAGTAAATTCATGATTTAACAAGGGGGGGCAATTACTTTGTCACATAGGGCCATGAAGGTTCTGATAGCTTTTTTCCCTTAATAAATAAAATTATCACTTAAACTGCATTTTGTGTTTACTTGGGTTATATTTGTGTAATATAAAAATGTGTTTGATCTGAAACATTTAAGTGGGACAAATGTTCCAAAAAATAAGAAACCAGGAAGGGGGCAAATACGTTTTCACAGCACTGTATCTATATCCACAGTAAGACGAGTCATATATCGACATAACATGAAAGGCCGCTCAGCGAGGAAGAAGCCACTGCTCCAAAACCGCCATAAAAAAGCCAGACTTCGGTTTGCAATTGCACATGGGGACAAAGATCATACTTTATGGAGAAATGTCCTCTGGTCTGATGAAACAAAAATTGAACTGTTTGGCCATAATGACCATCGTTATCTTTGGAGGAAATAGGGGGAGGCTTGCACGCCGAAGAACGCCATCCCAACCGTGAAACACGGGTGGCAGCATCATGTTGTGGGGGTGCTTTGCTGCAGGAGGGACTAGTGCACTTCACAAAATAGATGGCGTCATGAGAGAGGAAAATTATGTGCATATATTGAAGCAACATCTCAAGACATCGGTCAGGAGGTTAAAGCTTGGTCGCAAATGGGTCTTCCAAATGGACAATGACCCCAAGCATACTTCCAAAGTTGTGGCAAAATGGCTTAAGGACAACAAAGTCAAGGTATTGGAGTGGCCATCACAAAGCCCTGACCTCAATCCTTTTGAATATTTGTGGGCACAACTGAAAAAGCGTGTGCGAGCAACGAGGCCTACAAACCTGACTCAGTTACACCAGCTCTGTAAGTAGGAATGGACCAAAATTCACCCAACTTATTGTGGGAAGCTTGTGGAAGGCTACCTGAAAAGTTTGACCAAATTTAACCAATTTAAAGGCAATGCTACCAAATACTAATTGAGTGTATGTAAACTTTTGACCCATTGGGAATGTGATGAAAGAAATAAAAGCTTAAATTAATAATTCTCTCTGCTATTATTCTGACATTTCACATTCTTAAAATAAAGTGGTGATCCTAACTGACCTAAAACAGGGATTTTGTTTACTAGGACTAAATGTCAGGAATTGTGAAAAACTGAGTTTAAATGTAGTTGGCTGAGGTGTATGTAAACTTCCAACTTCAACTGTATTTCATGTGCAACATGGTTTTTCATGGAAGGCATGTATAGATGAAACATTTGAACACTGTAAGGAGAAACACTTCTTTTGAATAAATGTACATGTATTAGATAAAAAGAATAATTAGGTAGGCCACTGCAATGAAGTGATATGGTATCTATAGATAACGAATGAGTGTTGCTTCTCATCACCCTCCCAATCTCTCCAACAAGTGGAGTCCATCCACAAATAATGATCTGATGTACGAATCTGGCTGTCTGTTGCCAGTGGCACAGGAGGAAGACCGGCATGATGATATACAGCATGGTTCCCCAACTGGCATGATTTTATTTGCCCCCCTCTACTTATTTCTACTTGCACATCATCTATCACTCCAGTGTTCATTTGCTAAATTGTAATTACTTCGCTACTATGGCCTATTTATTGCCTTACCACCTCACGCCATTTGCACACGCTATATATAGACTTTCTTTTTTTTCTATTGTGTTATTGACTGTATGCTTGTTTATTCCATGTGTTGTTTGTGTCGCACTGCTTTGCTTCATCTTGGCCGGGTCGCAGTTGTAAATGAGAACTTGTTCTCAACTAGACTACCTGGTTAAATACAAGTGGAATAAAAATAAATAAAACATTTTTTTTTTATATATACAACACTAAAAACACCAGCAAGTCAGCTCCAAGTAATTTTGGAAATCTGTTCCAAAGTATTCCCATGCATTATATATATATATATATATATATTATGTACATTTGTATATGATCACATACTGTGTATAATGTTTGAAATTGTTATGTTTTAGTCAAATATTTTATCTGTTTGGGCTTCTTTCGGTTAATTTGCAGTCTACAAATGATTAGTAATTATGTTCCTGCTCCCAGGCCATACGCTCAAGAGAAAATCGGCCCACGGCTGAATCTAGTTGCTATACATTTTGCCTGGTGAACAAGGTTAAGAGACCAATAGGATCCTGCCTTGTTTAGGAATGACCTTCTGACTTAATTAGCACGAGTTGGACTGAAGGGGAACTGGAATGACGCCCCACAGATGGTCACTTAAAGAAGAATGGTTGAAAAAGGCACATTTGAAAATACGATGTAACAAGTGGTGGTTTGAATATATCTTCAAGAAGCCACAAGTTTGAGTTTAATTTAGGCTAGTGTGGCAGTACAATTAGTTATTTTTTAGGAATTTCAGGATTGTTGAAATGTTCCTGGTGGATATTGTGCCTGAAAGTGCAAATACAGAATATATTTATTTCAGGAATGTATTGTGGTTTTTTAAATCATAATTTGGTTCGCTGTATTTTCAGCTCACCTTCCAGTGCTGGGGATTGTAGCTGTTGGGTCTGGCTTAGCCCTCATCATTTTTGGAATCTCCAGCTTCCTCATTTACAGGTGAGTTGTTTTGTTCACGCAGGCTTGTGCTCTGAAGACGGAGTAGTTGAAATAAACATCTTTCATCTTGGAGGGAGGGGTAGACGGAGAGAGAGAGAGCGATAGAGAGTGAGATATTTATTTATAAGGAACACAAAGGTGCCAGCATGGAATTGACATGACTGTTGCCAGGAGCAACTGCTCAGCAGCTGATGGTGCAGAAGTATGTCAGTTGCCAAGGCAAACTCCGTTACACTACCTGGCCTAAATACAGTGCCTTCAGAAAGTATTCACACTTTTTCCACATTTTGTTGTTACAGCCTGAATTTAAAATGGATTCCATTGAGAATTTTTTTGCCACTGGCCAAATACCCCATAATGTCAAAGTGGAATTGTGTTTTTAAAATTATATATAGATTTTTGAATAACTACCTCATCTCTGTACCCCACACATACAATTATCTGTAAAGTCCCTCAGTTGAGCAGTGAATTTCATACACAGATTGTACCACACAGAGCAGGGAGGTTTTTCCAATGCCTCGCAAAGAAGGTATAAAAATTTGACATTGACTATACCTTTAAGCATTGTGAAGTTATTAATTACACTTTGGATGGTGTGTCAATACACCCAGTCACTACAAAGATACAGGCATCCTTCCTAACTCAGGTGCCGGAGAGAAAGGAGACCGCTCAGGGATTTCACCAAGAGGCCAATGGTGAATTTAAAACAGTTACAAAGTGTAATCATCCAGGCTGTATCACATCCGGCCGTGATTGGGAGTACCATAGGGCGGCGCACAATTGGCCCAGCGTCGCCATTTGCAAATAAGAATTTGGCTGTGATAGGAGAAAACTGAGGATGGATCAACAACATTGTAGTTACTCCACAATACAAACCTAATTGACAGAGTGAAATGAAGGAAGCCTGTACAGAATACAAAATATTCCAAAACATGCATCCTGTTCACAAGGTACTAAATTAATACTGTGAAAAATGTGACAGCGTTATATTTGATGCAAATCCAATACAACACATTGAGTACCACTCAACATATTTTCAAGCATAGTGGTGGCTGCATCATGCTATGGGTATGGACTGGGTAGTTTTTCAGGATAAAAAATAAACTGAATGTTGCTAAGCACAGGCAAAATCCTAGAGGAAACCCTGGTTCAGTCTGCTTTCCACCAGACACCGGGAGATTAATTTAACTTTCAGCAGGACAATAACCTAAAGTTACAGTTTTGACTTGAATCTGCTTGAAAATCTATAACAAGACCGAAAAAGGTTGTTTTAGCAAGGATCAACAAACAGTTGAATGTTGAAAAGAAAAATGGGCAATCCAGGTGTGGTAAGCTCTTAGAGACTTCCCAGAAAGACTCACAGCTGTAATTGCTGCCAAAGGTGCTTCTACAAAGTATTGACTCAGGGGTGGGAATACTTATGTACAGTTGAAGTCGGAAGTTTACGTACACCCTAGCCAAATACATTTAAACTCAGTTTTTCACAGTTCCTGACATTTAATCCTCGTAAACAATTTCCTGTCTTAGTTCAGTTAGGATCACCACTTTATTTTAAGAATGCGAAATGTCAAATCAAATCAAATCAAATTTTATTTGTCACATACACATGGTTAGCAGATGTTAATGCGAGTGTAGCGAAATGCTTGTGCTTCTAGTTCCGACAATGCAGTAATAACAAGTAATCTAACTAACAATTCCAAAACTACTGTTTTGTACACAGTGTAAGGGGATAAAGAATATGTACATAAGGATATATGAATGAGTGATGGTACAGAGCAGCATAGGCAAGATACAGTAGATGGTATCGAGTACAGTATGTACAAATGAGATGAGTATGTAAACAAAGTGGCATAGTTTAAAGTGGCTAGTGATACATGTATTACATAAGGATACAGTCGATGATATAGAGTACAGTATATACGTATGCATATGAGATGAATAATGTAGGGTAAGTAACATTATATACGGTAGCATTGTTTAAAGTGGCTAGTGATATATTTACATCATTTCCCATCAATTCCCATTATTAAAGTGGCTGGAGTTGAGTCAGTGTCAGTGTGTTGGCAGCAGCCACTCAGTGTTAGTGGTGGCTGTTTAACAGTCTGATGGCCTTGAGATAGAAGCTGTTTTTCAGTCTCTCGGTCCCAGCTTTGATGCACCTGTACTGACCTCGCCTTCTGGATGATAGCGGGGTGAACAGGCAGTGGCTCGGGTGGTTGATGTCCTTGATGATCTTTGTGGCCTTCCTGTGACATCGGGTGGTGTAGGTGTCCTGGAGGGCAGGTAGTTTGCCCCCGGTGATGCGTTGTGCAGACCTCACTACCCTCTGGAGAGCCTTACGGTTGAGGGCGGTGCAGTTGCCATACCAGGCGGTGATACAGCCCGCCAGGATGCTCTCGATTGTGCATCTGTAGAAGTTTGTGAGTGCTTTTGGTGACAAGCCGAATTTCTTCAGCCTCCTGAGGTTGAAGAGGCGCTGCTGCGCCTTCTTCACGATACTGTCTGTGTGAGTGGACCAATTCAGTTTGTCTGTGATGTGTATGCCGAGGAACTTAAAACTTGCTACCCTCTCCACTACTGTTCCATCGATGTGGATAGGGGGGTGTTCCCTCTGCTGTTTCCTGAAGTCCACAATCATCTCCTTAGTTTTGTTGACGTTGAGTGTGAGGTTATTTTCCTGACACCACACTCCGAGGGCCCTCACCTCCTCCCTGTAGGCCGTCTCGTCGTTGTTGGTAATCAAGCCTACCACTGTTGTGTCGTCCGCAAACTTGATGATTGAGTTGGAGGCGTGCGTGGCCACGCAGTCGTGGGTGAACAGGGAGTACAGGAGAGGGCTCAGAACGCACCCTTGTGGGGCCCCAGTGTTGAGGATCAGCGGGGAGGAGATGTTGTTGCCTACCCTCACCACCTGGGGGCGGCCCGTCAGGAAGTCCAGTACCCAGTTGCACAGGGCGGGGTCGAGACCCAGGGTCTCGAGCTTGATGACGAGCTTGGAGGGTACTATGGTGTTGAATGCCGAGCTGTAGTCGATGAACAGCATTCTCACATAGGTATTCCTCTTGTCCAGATGGGTTAGGGCAGTGTGCAGTGTGGTTGAGATTGCATCGTCTGTGGACCTATTTGGGCGGTAAGCAAATTGGAGTGGGTCTAGGGTGTCAGGTAGGGTGGAGGTGATATGGTCCTTGACTAGTCTCTCAAAGCACTTCATGATGACGGATGTGAGTGCTACGGGGCGGTAGTCGTTTAGCTCAGTTACCTTAGCTTTCTTGGGAACAGGAACAATGGTGGCCCTCTTGAAGCATGTGGGAACAGCAGACTGGTATAGGGATTGATTGAATATGTCCGTAAAAACACCGGCCAGCTGGTCTGCGCATGCTCTGAGGGCGCGGCTGGGGATGCCGTCTGGGCCTGCAGCCTTGCGAGGGTTAACACGTTTAAATGTCTTACTCACCTTGGTTGCAGTGAAGGAGAGACCGCATGTTTTCGTTGCAGGCCGTGTCAGTGGCACTGTATTGTCCTCAAAGCGGGCAAAAAAGTTATTTAGTCTGCCTGGGAGCAAGACATCCTGGTCCGTGACTGGGCTGGATTTCTTCCTGTAGTCCGTGATTGACTGTAGACCCTGCCACATGCCTCTTGTGTCTGAGCCGTTGAATTGAGATTCTACTTTGTCTCTGTACTGGCGCTTAGCTTGTTTGATAGCCTTGCGGAGGGAATAGCTGCACTGTTTGTATTCGGTCATGTTACCAGACACCTTGCCCTGATTAAAAGCAGTGGTTCGCGCTTTCAGTTTCACACGAATGCTGCCATCAATCCACGGTTTCTGGTTAGGGAATGTTTTAATCGTTGCTATGGGAACGACATCTTCAACGCACGTTCTAATGAACTCGCACACCGAATCAGCGTATTCGTCAATGTTGTTATCTGACGCAATACGAAACATCTCCCAGTCCACGTGATGGAAGCAGTCTTGGAGTGTGGAGTCAGCTTGGTCGGACCAGCGTTGGACAGACCTCAGCGTGGGAGCCTCTTGTTTTAGTTTCTGTCTGTAGGCAGGGATCAACAAAATGGAGTCATGGTCAGCTTTTCCGAAAGGGGGGCGGGACAGGGCCTTACATGCGTCGCGGAAGTTAGAGTAACAATGATCCAAGGTCTTTCCTCCCCTGGTTGCGCAATCAATATGCTGATAAAATTTGGGGAGTCTTGTTTTCAGATTAGCCTTGTTAAAATCCCCAGCTACAATGAATGCAGCCTCCGGATAAATCGTTTCCAGTTTGCAGAGAGTTAAATAAAGTTCGTTCAGAGCCATCGATGTGTCTGCTTGGGGGGGGATATATACGGCTGTGATTATAATCGAAGAGAATTCTCTTGGTAGATAATGCGGTCTACATTTGATTGTGAGGAATTCTAAATCAGGTGAACAGAAGGATTTGAGTTCCTGTATGTTTCTTTCATCACACCATGTCACGTTGGCCATGAGGCATACGCCCCCGCCCCTCTTCTTACCAGAAAGATGTTTGTTTCTGTCAGCGCGATGAGTGGAGAAACCCGTTGGCTGCACCGCTTCGGATAGAGTCTCTCCAGTGAGCCATGTTTCAGTGAAGCAAAGGACGTTACAGTCTCTGATGTCCCTCTGGAATGCTACCCTTGCTCGGATTTCATCAACCTTGTTGTCAAGAGACTGGACATTGGCAAGAAGAATGCTAGGGAGTGGTGCGCGCTGTGCCCGTCTCCGGAGTCTGACCAGAAGACCGCCTCGTTTCCCTCTCTTTCGGAGTCATTTTTTTGGGTCGCTGCATAGGATCCACTCCGTTGTCCTGTTTGTAAGGCAGAACACAGGGTCCGCGTCGCGAAAAACATATTCTTGGTCGTACTGATGGTGAGTTGACGCTGATCTTATATTCAGTAGTTCTTCTCGACTGTATGTAATGAAACCTAAGATGACCTGGGGTACTAATGTAAGAAATAACACTGAAAAAAACTAAAAACTGCATAGTTTCCTAGGAACGCGAAGCGAGGCGGCCATCTCTGTCGGCGCCGGAAGACAGTATGTCAGAATAATAGTAGAGAGAATGATTTATTTCAGGTTTTATTTCTTTCATCACATTCCCAGTAGGTCAGATGTTTACATACACACAATTAGTATTTGGTAGCATTGCCTTTACATTGTTTAACTTGCGTCAAACGTTTTGTGTAATCTTCCACAAGCTTCCCACAGTAAGTTGGGTGAATTTTGGCCCATTCCTCCTGACAGAGCTGGTGTAACTGAGTCAGGTTTGTAGGTCTCTTTGCCTCCACACGCTTTTTCAGTCCTGCCCACCAATTTTCTATAGGATTGAAGTTAGGGCTTTGTGATGGCCACTCCAATACCTTGACTTTGTTGTCCTTAAGCCATTTTGCCACAATTTTGGAAGTATGCTTGGGGTCATTGTCCATTTGGAAGACCCATTTGCGACCCAGCTTTAACTTCCTGCCTGACTGATGTCTTGAGATGTTGCTTCAATATATCCACATAATTTTCCTACCTCATGACGCCATCTATTTTGTGAACTGCACCAGTCCCTTCTGCAGCAGAGCACCCCCACAACATGATGCTGCCACCCCCGTGCTTCACGGTTAGGATGGTGTTCTTCAGCTTGCAAGCCTCCCCCTTTTCCCTCCAAACATAACAATGGTCCTTATGGCCAAACGGTTCTATTTTTGTTTCATCAGACCAGAGGACATTTCT
The DNA here is from genome assembly GCF_045791955.1 of Oncorhynchus clarkii lewisi. Taxonomy (NCBI): domain Eukaryota; kingdom Metazoa; phylum Chordata; class Actinopteri; order Salmoniformes; family Salmonidae; genus Oncorhynchus; species Oncorhynchus clarkii. Next base: position 19,323,132 of record NC_092175.1, on the reverse strand, counting down.
TCAAAAGTACGATCTTTGTCCCCATATGCAGTTGCAAACCGTAGTCTGGCTTTTTTATGGCGGTTTTGGAGCAGTGGCTTCTTCCTTGCTGAGCGGCCTTTCAGGTTATGTCGATATAGGACTCGTTTTACTGTGGATATAGATACTTTTGTCCTTGTTTCCTCCAGCATCTTCACAAGGTCTATTGCTGTTGTTCTGGGATTGATTTGCACTTTTCGCACCAAAGTACATTCATCTCTAGGAGACAGAAGGTGTCTTCTTTCTGAGCAGTATGGCGGCTGCGTGGTCCCATGGTGTTTATACTTGCGTACTATTGTTTGTACAGATGAACGTGGTACCTTCAGGCGTTTGGAAATTTCTCCAATGGATGAACCAAACTTGTGGAGGTCCACAATTTTTTTCTGAGGACTTCTTTTGATTTCTTTTGATTTTCCCATGATGTCAAGCAAAGAGGCAGTGAGTTTGAAGGTAGGCCTTGAAATACATCCACAGGTACACCTCCAATTGACTCAAATGATGTCAATTAGCCTATTAGCCTATCAGAAGCTTCTAAAGCCATTACATAATGTTCTGGAATTTTCCAAGCTGTTTAAAGGCACAGTCAACTTAATGTATGTAAACTTCTGACCCACTGGAATTGTGATACAGTGAATTATAAGTGAAATAATCTGTTTGTAAACAATTGTGGAATAATTACTTGTGTCATGCACAAAGTAGATGCACTAACTGACTTGCCAAAACTATAGTTCGTTAATTAACAAGAAATTTGTGGAGTGGTTGAAAAACGAGTTTTAATGACTCCAACCTAAGTGTATGTAAACTTCCGACTTCAACTGTACATACATACTCATTCAAGGGTTTTCTTTATTTTTACTATTTTCTACATTGTAGAAAAGTAATGAAGACATCAAAACTATGGATAACACATATGGAATCATGTGAGATATTTTTCAGTGAGATATTTTTGTATTTCATTTCAAATAAATTAGCAAAGAATTCTAAACACATTTTCACCTTGTCATTATGTGGTATTGTGTGTAGATGGGTGAGGAAAAACATTTGATTTAATCCATTTTGAATTTGGCCTGAAACACAGCAAAACGTGTAATAAGTCCAGGGGAATGTATACTTTCTGAAGGCACTGTAGTTGTAACGCCTGCATCGTTACACTCGCATAATAATCATTAACACGTTACTTTGTTATTATTCTTTACACTGAATGTAGACTGAGATCTTTGGTTGATCCCCACTCACATTGTATTGAACTTTGTGAACTGATCTAGAGTTGTAGTGAGTTTTCAGAAATAAGTTATAGTTTTGCATAATTGGCTTTTTAATTGCGGTGGCAAAAAAAACCCGCCCGTGTGCTTATGCATCTGCTGGAAAAATAATTGGTACTCTGAACCCTGTCTATCTAGAGAAACATGGGAATGTTTGCGCTTGCTCTTCATGCAGTTGGAGTTTTGAGCTGTAAATAAAAGCATCTACTGTCACCCCAAATATTGATGTTAATATTGTCCGTCACAGGTGGAACCTTGATAATTCATATTAATTATGTTTTAAATATTAAAACATTAATTTGCCTCTCTATTTGTCAGGATGTTAATGACCACATCTTTATCTTTACTTATCACAGTTTCTTTAAAATGTACGCCTGGGCCTCCCGGGTGGCGCAGTGGTCTAGGGGTCTGTGCCACCAGAGACTCTGGGTTCGCGCCCAGGCTCTGTCGCAGCCGGCCACGACCGGGAGGTCCGTGGGGCCACGCACAATTGGCCTAGTCTTGTCCGGGTTAGAGAGGGTTTGGCCGGTAGGGATATCCTTGTCTCATCGCGCACCAGCGACTCCTGTGGCGGGCGCAGTGCACGCTAACCAGGTCGCCAGGTGCACAGTGTTTCCTTCGACACATTGGTGCGGCTGGCTTCCGGGTTGGATGCGCTCTGTGTTAAGAAGCAGTGCGGCTTGGTTGGGTTGTGTTTCGGAGGACGAATGGCTTTCGACCTTCGTCTCTCCCGAGCCTGTATGGGAGTTGTAGCGATGAGACAAGATAGTAACTACTAACAATTGGATACCACGAAATTGGGGAGAAAAGGGGGTAAAAAAAAATGTATGCCTTAGAGACTGAAAAGTGATACAGAAACAAGTGCATATAGACATATTTGTGGGGCATTAGCTTTAAATGAAACTCAATGGTTTGGTCATATATGGGGTTCTCTTATACCAAATGTGAACACACATTCTCTCACGGACGTCACCATTTATTGTGTGATTTTCTTCCATGTGTATCGTGCACCATTCAAAGGAGGGTCAGCTTAGCTTTCTAATGACGTCTGACTAGGGTTTAAATGTGTGTGCAGTGTGAGGGGGAAGTTGAGCAGAACCTACTAGGCTATGTAGTTTAATGGAGAGTTGGTCCAGCAAAGGTATTCACATATGGGATTTATGAAACAATAGAGCTAGTGTGGAGCCCCACACTCTGGTGCTGCGGCTGCCAGAGGACTGCAAACGAAGGCCTTTAAATAGAAAAATACTTTTTGGGAAGAGATAATTGGTTTAATGGTGTTTCCTGCCCTGAAAGGTTGCGCTGCTCCCCTGCAATGATGTGAAATTTCCATTCTTCCATACGGGCACAGTCCAGAGAGCTTATATACCCACCGGCATGGAACAAATAACGTTACAAAATGGATTGTTTGTTGATTTGTGTATCTGGTTTTTGTTTTTACTAATTGTATCTGATCAGACACCAACTTATCTTGTAGTTCTTATTGTTGTTTGGTACAACTTATGTCTGTTTTTGATATTCAACTTATGTCTGTTCCTGAAATTCAAACCCTATTAAAAACAGAATTTAAAACAGTTTCCTGATTAGTCAAGGAGTCACTTGAAAGCCCAGTGCCTTTTTTTAATACTCTAAACTGCCTGGAATGCAGGGCCATGGAGGTTTTCAATGTTAGGACCCAGCAAAAGGTTTTTGGACTGTTTGACTTGAAAATGTGCTCTAAAAGAAACAAATAATAGTCTCTTTTGGGGCCAACTCGGGTGGCTCAGTAGAAGCATAAAATCCACCAATATGCAAACGCTGCAATAATCCACTGCCACCATCTGGAAGTGTTTTACACCTTTTAGATTGGCCTGGAATGTGTGGGCTCTGCTCTTTTCAATGTGTCAAACTAATAAGGATTTCCCCCGCAAAATGCTCACTTTCTCAACATTTGAGCTATGCTTGAGGAAAATAGTTTAATTTTAAAAACATGGACTTTTTGCAGCAAATCGGTGAATGCTGAGAAACACCAGGTCCTGAGAGATCTGCACCAGATGTGTTGATTCACTTGGATATTTTTTTCCAAGTCTCGGAGTGACTGCCAGTTATACTGGTGTTTTAAAAATAACACCAGAAAAAATGTCCTGAAATCAGTGACCTGAAAATTAAAATGTCAATAAATATTTAAATGGACTATTTTTGGTCACCCAGTATTTTCTGTTGGCCTGTTAACTTGCAGTTACAGTAACTTGCAGTTCGATCAACATCACGGAGGACGCATTGTAGTGTTACATTATTACAGACTTATTATTCACTATACCACAACTTATATTTGATCATTTTTTTAGTAGAGCTGTTTACAATTCAAACTATACCCTCTGACAGTGTTAGACTACTGAACCCAAATCATTCAACAACTGCATTTAACAGATAGTATCTGAGAAAATATCACTGACAAAAAGATGAATATCTCATTTGAAATGGCAAGTTTCAATTCTGTTGAAAAATCACAAATACATTGCTCATCAGTAATGATTCTGTCATGGCTGATGATTCTGTCATTTCTGTTTCACCAATCTGATAACAACCATTCCATGCATACTGCATCCACATGTGAGCGTTCAGTTCTGTGCCTTTGTTGTAAACCCCTTTATTAATGTGTCCTCCTGCTGTTCCTGTTGAAGGAAGCTGAAGCTAGAGAAGGAGTTGGCTGGAATGCTGTGGAGGATAAAGTGGGAGGACCTGCAGTTTGAGAGCCCCAACAAATACCCCAAAAAAGCAGGCAGCCGTCTGACCCTCTCACAGGTACGTTTGTCTCTGAAATATCCTGTCAAGACTCAAGAGTTCAAACCAATGAATGGTCTGTAGTATGTTGAATATTAGTCATTCAGAGCAATCTCATATTATGACATGCTGGTTGCCTAAAAGATTTCCTCACAATTTGATCTTAATATTGAATTTCAATTTATCAGTAGTCCTGGCACTGCAGTGCGTCAGAGATTAAGACGTTCTTGTTTCTCTGGCAGATTAGAATTCCATTTTAGTCAGTGAAATGAAAGGCTCATCCTCTCTATAGACCTAAAGTATCACAGAGGATAGATATCTGTCTCTGGGTACTATTATTGATGTCATTATTGTTTAGTAGCAAACAAAATAGCAAACATGGCATTAACATGTGTTAACATGTCAGTGTCTACATACAGAACATGTTTTACACTGAGAGAGAAACAGAGAAAGACAGAGAAGGAGTGAAAGACGGTCCAAATCATTTGTTAGTTTACACATTCTTGAAAGTCTTCCCAGTGGTTTATTGAAGGTTGCTGGGTTTGCAATGGCAGACTCATATTAAATGATTGTTAAAATATCCCTAAGTCTGGCCCATACATACATACAATTCATATGAAAGAGATTTTGTTTAACAAAGTAATAGCTTGTCAACAAAATGATTGGCACCCCTGTTCTATTTTCATGTTATCTGACCATAGCACCACCTGGAGTTTGATCAACTGCGTTGGCACATTGGATTGGAACCGGTGCTTTGGTCAGGTGACATGAAAATAGAGCTCTTTGGCCACACACGCCAGTGGTGGGTTTGGCGTTGAAAAACAGAAGCATATGCAGAAAAATGTGGTTGTGGATCTTTTTTATGTTTTGTCTTCCACTGGTCCTGGGGCCCTTGTATCATGAACTTTACCAAGTACCAGGACATTTTAGACAAAACCTGGTTGCCTCTGCCAGGAGGCTGACACTTGGCTGCAAGTGGATCTTCTAGCAAGACAGCAACCCCAAGCACTAATCATAATCCACAAAGAAATGGTTAATTGGCCATAAAATCAACATCTTGCCATGGCCATCTTAGTCTCTGGACATGAACAACATTGAAGCCCTGTAGTTTGAATTGAAGAGGGCAGTTCATAAGAGCAGAGTAGACCAAATAATATCAAGGATCTGGAAGATTCTGTGTGGAGGAATGGTCTAATATCCCTCCCAATGTGTTCTCCAATCTCATACAATTTGTTTGAAAAAGGCTCAGTGTCATTATCCTCACAAGGGGAGAGTGAGAGTATTGCAAACAGGGGTGCTGATAATTTTTAAAATAATATTTTTATTATTTGTTAAACAAAATCTGTTTCTCTGAGCAATTGTATTAGTATAAAATAACAATGTATATATTTTTTGCATACAATATAGCTCAGTATTTGTATTATTTCATAGTCTTTTTTTTGCTCATCTTTATCAAGGGTGCCAATAATTACACACTTACAGTACACATGTACAGGAATTCATGCACACACTTTCTTCATTACAAGTTTTCAGTCCAATTCCTGGGATAAAACTGTGGAAAGTTGATTTTCAAAACTAATGTCTTTTCCAGTATGCCATGTGTTGCCAATATTTGCATTATTTACTAATATGCTGACGCTTAATATATTCCCTCACTCCCTTTTCATTCACCCTGTGCACGCTCGTTCCTACACGTACATCTCCCCAGAATTCTGTTTTGCATATGAAAACATGCCAATTCTTCATTTACCCGGCAAATATACACTGAGCCTTTTTCAAAAATGTTTTGAGATATGAATAAAATGTTAAATCTCTGAAAAGAACTCAATTGTGTCAGTGAACGTTGTAGCGTTGCATTGTATATTTGTACATTGAATAATAACCAAACTGAACCTAATTGTAGTGTGCCTGAACATTTCTCTGACTGTATCTTATCTGAGAAAGGATACTTGTTACTCCTTCCAGAGAGGCTCCAGCTACGGCTCCTTGATAACTGCCCATGGAAAATATCAGCTATTTGCTAAAACAGGCTATTTTAAGGTAAGGCTTTCTGAGTTCTGATATTTTCAACTCCTGCTCACTCCTTCACACCCACACATGTGCATGCTCACAGAGGAGATGGATAGGAGAGTGGGCGAGCTCCGCAGAGCTCAGCTCAGATGGCTGGTGAGACACGAGTGTGGTTCACATCCCACCTCGCAGTCTGGACACCGCTAGCAACTTGTTGTTGTTGTTAATGTTTCTGTTTAACGAGTCTATTGAGAGGGTGGAGGAATATAATGTCAATGTCAGGCCTTGAATGTTGATACGTGGCTGTTGGCTACATGTAACAATTTAGTTTGTTCTTCTATTCAACCATATAGGATTATATCCCTATGATCAAGTATCCAACGTTTGTGTATTTTTCTCACTTTTTCTAGTTAGAATTCACACCTTGGATTTGATGGTATTTCTCTGTAGATTGACTTATCTTTACATATCAAAGTGACAGATATAACTCTCCATCTCGGTAGCATAGAACAGATGTTAAATATAGCTGGCATATATACCATACACTATTATATCTACACTATAGTCCACCTATTGTCCCGTGTGTTTTCCCCTTTACCTTTCAAGAATTCTGTGAAAAATATGCGTAGATATGTTCCCATTAGCATTATATTTGTCCTTTTCATTCTTCCCAACGAATGGATGCCTGTCCGTCACACAGATCCCATAGATGGTCACATTTAGGTCTCTCCTATTGAATTGTCACAGTCATAGAAAAATAATACTATAGGCCAGGGTTTCCCAAACTCGGTCCTGGGGCCTCGCAGGGGTGCCATTTTGTTTTTGCCCACCACACAGCTGATTCAAATAATCAAAGCTTGATGATGAGTTGATTCTTTGAATGAGCTGTGTAGTGGTAGGGCAAAAACTAAAATGTGCACCCAGGGGGGTGACCCAGGACTGAGTTTGGGAAACCCTACTAAAGAACATATCTCTATAGTCCCAGTACACTACACAGCAGACTGTCGCTCAACCTGCAGTAGAAGGTTTTTAATCTCCATCTCTTTATCTCTTTGACACAGGGCAACCTGGTGGCCATCAAACATGTGAACAAGAAGAGGATCGAGCTGACCAGACAAGTGCTGTTCGAGCTCAAACATGTAAGTCCAGACCAGTACCCAATGTTTTACTGTGTATGTCTGCTGTTATTACTTAAAGTTATTGTCATAAAGTCTGGTGGGTTGTTTAACTCCTTACTGCCTCACTGCAGAGGGGTATCCATTCCTGAAGCGTTTGTTAAGATTAGTCTTTTCCCTCTTATACGTCATTGATGATTTAGTGTTATTGGCTGCTATAGAGACCACTCACCTGATTTCCCCAGGTTTGAACCAGTCACCGATGAAAGGACTTGGGTCTAAACTAGTAAACAGTCTGACCCTCCTGGGCTAGAGTTGAATGTCCCTTTACCGGGGCCCTGCCTCATGTTGTTTTAGGCGAGCATGCCTCTGTTTATGACCCCTCTGCAGCAGCAGTATTAGAATGAGGCTCTCCCACTGAAGTGGTAAAACCAGTGTGGGCATTGGGGGGGGTGTGCTGAATCATTACCAAGTTGTTCGAAGGAGGGCCTCTTTCACGCCGCTACAGGAGATGTCTTATTACTGAACCTGTGCTGCTGCTGTTAAAGACTCAGATCCTCAAACGTCCTCCAACATCAGCTGCAACAGCTGTGGATGAAGAAAATTATCTCCATTTTGGGAATTACTTTTTATGAGACAGTGACAGAGAAATGTGGGGGGGGGGGGGGGGGGGAAATACATCCGACTTGAAACACGATGTGGGAAAGACAAAACATTGCTGAAACATATTAGTTTGAGGCTAATGAAAGGCCAGACGTTAGTCAGTGCTATTATCGGATCTCTGGGTCTGTATTAATTGAGTTATCATCTGTGCCATGGATGAGGCTCTGGGCAGCCTAGCCCCCACCCCCTCGCTCTCTCGCTCTGAACTGTGGCCCAGTGGATGGGAAGGCCCTGGATGCCTCTACTCAGCGATGGCGGGTGGGCGGCGCACTCAGGAGAGACACCAGTCTGAGCTGGCTGCTCATCAGACGCCCCAGGGACCTGATCGGCTGTCAGTTCCCCGCTCATGAAAGAGCCGACCAGATGAGGGAGAGAGGGGCCTGCCAATGGAAACTTAACCGTTTGTCTTTGAGGCTATCCTGCCCCTCTTCTCTCCTATCCTCCCTTTGCTAGTGTTCCGCAGGGGAAATTATATAGGCCAAAGGGTATGCTAACTTCTCCTGAGCTGTGAAACAGGAGCAACTGACTCCCTGGTTTTGGTGTTTCAGCAGCTGTCACTCACCTCTGTTAGTGAATCGGCCCCAAACCAAAACACACTGTACAGGTTATTCTCACTGTTTTTGGAAGTTTCACACTGCTCCGAGATATTATGTACATCCTCCCTGCCAGGGCATGGATGTATTGAAACAGAGAGGATGTGTGGACTGGATTCAATTTCGCTCTGTTGTTTATACATACACATCATATGGAACTTTTAAATACAGAGCACGCAACGCTTTCCTATGTGACAAGCCCGAACATCATTTATAGGATTTTGTTTTGTATGCTTTTATTTGACATGATTCATTTTTGGATGAGATCCCAGGTTGTAAAAAGAGGACATGGAATTAATGATCATTTTCCATGTAGTGCCTTTTACACGTTTGACTGCTATGCACTCATATTAGAGCCAGTACCGCCTTTCAACACCTCTGCATTTTTTCACATGCTGTAAGTTCCCACAACACTGCCTCATTCATAACCTCCCGGCCCAAGTTATTCACATGCACGTGTCAACTGGATGGCCAATGAGGGAATGCTATACTCAACGTGTAGAAAAGACACTGTACCAAAACCTGCACGCTGTAAATGGACTATTCTGAGGGGGTGCTTTTTTTGGGGTTGCATTTCTAGAAAGGAAAAACCATATCTATTGCCATATGAGAGAGAGAGATTTGAATGTCAATTTGTTTGTTTACAGATGAGAGATGTGCAGTTCAATCATTTAACCAGATTCATCGGTGCCTGCATTGACCCTCCCAACAACTGCATCGTGACTGAATATTGTCCCAGAGGTAGTCTTCAGGTAAGATCTCACAATCATTCCGTTTAATGGCATTTCAATTGTGTTTGCATGTTTTGCCAAGTAGAATCACTTGGACCAACTAGAATATTGAAATGACCATTTGGTGTGGTCTTGCTAATTTTATTATTCATTCAAATGATGGATACGTTATGTGAGGGGCGGCAGGGTAGCCTAGTGGTTAGAGCGTTGGACTAGTAACCGGAAGGTTGCAAGTTCAAACCCCCGAATCTGTTGTTCTGCCCCTGAACAGGCAGTTCACCCACTGTTCCTAGGCTGTCATTGAAAATAAGAATTTGTTCTTAACTGACTTGCCTAGTTAAATAAAGGTAAAAAAAAAAAAAATTGTGAAACAGTCAGATGAATTAGAGCGATGTCAGCTGAAAATTGTACTTCTACTTCCAGGACATTTTGGAGAATGAGAGCATCAATCTGGACTGGATGTTCCGCTATTCACTCATCAACGACATAGTCAAGGTATGTGTCCTGTTTGACAGCAGCCAACAATACATGTACTACGATTGTAACTGCAGTTGGGTTGTTTTGAGGTCACATGGGTACCTTATTAGGGCGGCGCACAATTGACCCAGCGTCGTCCGGGTTAGGGGAGGGTTTGGCCGGGGTAGGCTATCATTGTAAATAAGAATTTGTTCTTAACTGATTTGCCTAGTTAAATAAAGGTTCAATAAGAATGTCTAATGAATATTAGAGAGAGTAGGTATTGATTTAGCACATGTGGATGTGTGAAACTTACTTCTCAGGCTGAAGTGTCCCCACTTACACCAGCGAATAGCAAGGTTTTTGCGTGGCGCCGACTCGTAACATGTTTCAGGAGGGCGGTCACATGTGCTAGCAAGACAGAGGTCTTGGGTTCGAGCCTCGTCATGAGCTGAATCAGGAGGAGGTGTTGCTCACTAATCAAGCAGTGTGACGCCCTTTACATTGGCATCACACTTAGTATGACCGAAAACTTCACTCTGGTCTCATAGACTAGAAGTAACATAGTAAATTTAAATCCGGGACACTTAAATTAATATGATATGTTATGTTTGGTGTGGTTACATAAGTCAGACGGTTACTTAAGGCAAAACCAGCAGTGGCTGGGCGTATAACACGAACGTCTAGCTACCTAAAGGTTGCTTGAATCTCATTACGGACCACCTTAGCATATTAGGTAATTAGTAACTTTGCAACTATTTAATACTTTCTAGCTACTTTCAAACTTTTTGACATGTTAGCTAACCCTTCCCCCACACATAATTTTTTCTTGGTAGTCTTAAACAAATTTACTTTGAAACTAAAGTATACACCTCACACACATGGTTATGGGCTTTAAAAAAAGAAGACGCCTGTAGCATGTCAGATATAGAGTTGAAATGTATTACATTTAGAATTTTCATCCCAATATTACATTTTATATACAGGATCAGTCAAGTGTTTGGACACCTACTGATTCAAGGGTTTTTCTTAATTTTTTACTATTTTCTACATTGTAGAAGTGTAGTGAATACATCAAAACTATTAAATAACACATATGGAATCGTGTAGTAACCACAAGTGTTAAACAACTCAAAATATAGTTTATATTTGAGTTTATTGATGACAACTTTGCACACTCTTGGCATTCTCTCAACCAACTACATGAGGTAGTCACCTGAAATGCATTTCAATTAACAGGTGTGCCTTGTTAAAAGTACATTTGTGGAATTTCTTTCCTTAATGCATTTGACCTAATCAGTTGTGTTGTGACATGGTAGGGGTGGTATACAAAAGATAGCCCAATTTGGTAAAAGACCAAGTCCATGTTATGGCAAGAACAGCTAAAATAAGCACAGAGAAACGACAGTTCATCATTACTTTAAGACATGAAGGTTCGTCAATCCGGAAAATTTCAAGAACTTTGAAGGTTTCTTCAAGTGCAGTCGCAAAAACCATCATGCGCTATGAAAGGAAGACCTGAGTCACCTCTGCTGTAGAGGATACGTTCATTAGAATTACCAGACTCAGAAATTGCAGCCCAAATAAATGATTCATAGAGTTCAAGTAACAGACACATCTCAACATCAACTGTTCAGAGGAATCCGGTCTTCATGGTTGAATTGCTGCAAAGAAACCCCTACTAAAGGACACCAATAATAAGAAGAGGCTTGCTTGGGCCAAGAAACACGAGCAATGGACATTAGACAGGTGGAAATCTGTCTTTTGGTATGATGAGTCCAAATGTTGGATTTTTGGCTCCAACCACTGTGTCTTTGTGAGAGTAAGTGGACAGATGATCTTCGCATGTGTTGTGCCCACCATAAAGCATGGAGGAGGAGGTGTGATGGTGTGGGGGTGCTTTGCTGGTGACACTGTCAGTGATTTATTTAGAATTCAAGGCACACTTAACCAGCATGGCTACCATAGTATTCTACGCTGATACGCCATTCCATCTGGTTTGCGTTTAGTGGGACTATCATTTGTTTTTCAACAGGACAATGACCCAACACCCCTCTAGGCTGTGTAAGGGCTATTTGATCAAGAAGGAGAGTGATGTAGTGCTGCATCAGATGACCTGGCCTCCACAATCACTTGACCTCAACCCAGTTGAGATGTTTTGGGATGAGTTGGACCGCAGAGTGAAGGAAAAGTAGCCAACAAGAGCTCCGCGTATGTGGGAATTCCTTCGTGACTGTTGGAAAAGCATTCCTCATGAAGCTGGTTGAGAGAGTGCCGGGTGTGCAAAGCTGTCATCAAGGCAAAGGGTGGCTACTTTGAAAAATCTAAAATATATTTAGATTTGTTTCTAACTTTTATTTTGTTACTACATGATTCCATATGTGTTATTTTATAGTTTTGATGTCTTCAATATTATTCTACAATGTAGAACATTTTTAAAATAAAGAAAAACCCTTGAATGAGAAGGTGTATCCAAGCTTTTGACTGGTACTGTACATCACAAAAGACTGACATATAAAACCGTTCTACAAAGAAACACTGGAGTTTTGGCGGCTTTTCAAAATGATGTTGAGTAATTAAGGAATTCTTAACATTTAACATTCCACCCATGAGGCCCCTAGCTCGTTTGACTGCAGGAAAGGACTACCCCTTTAACCCAACTCTTAACCGTAACCCCTTACCCCTAGCCTTGCTAACATCACCCACCTAGCTAGCGTTAGCCACCTACCTAATATAAGCCACAAAAAAAATGGAATTTGTAACATATTATACACATTGTAAATGTAACATATTGTACGAATTGCAATTTGTAACATATCATACAAATTGTAACATCATATGTAATGTAACATTTCATGCTACAGGGAAACAGATTTACATTTACTATGTTACATCTACCCCTGAGTCCAGGTTGAAAACTTAGAAAGCGACATAATGACAACCTCGCTACAATATTCCTTCCGCTTAATCATCCATGTATTTTCAATAATTATTTTTAGCCTGCTCTAACAAAAGGGCTTTTTTTTATGTGAATCATGGAGGAAATTAACCAAATTACTGTTAAAATAACTGTCAAGCTGTCAACAACAGGGACTTTCTAACAAGCAAAAGGCACATTCTGACATATGCTCCTACAAATATTAGACATATATACATTTTTTTAACTAGGCAATTCAGTTAAGAACAAATTCAAATTTTCAATGACGGCCTAGGAACAGTGTTCAGGGGCAGAACGACAAATTTGTACCTTGTCAGCTCGGGGATTTGAACTTACAACCTTCCGGTTACTAGCCCAACGCTCTAACCACTAGGCTACCCTGCCGCCCCATGACAGTGCACTTTTTGTGTCCCCGTAGGAATTAGATTTCCCATGTGAAATGTATTACTTGAAACACTTAGCTCCGTGCAGAATTTCCATCACATTTCCATTTCGATCAAACTCAAAACACATTATTTCCACATGATCAGATGTGTATGTTTTCATGTGTGCTATACTGGAGGACATTTATTTTTGAACGGTCAATTTAATGCTTGCTCCGTCAGGGAATGAACTATCTTCACAACAGCTACATCGGCTCCCATGGAAATCTGAAGTCATCTAATTGTGTGGTGGACAGTCGATTTGTGTTGAAAATTACGGATTACGGCCTGGCCAGTTTCCGTTCATCATGTGAAAATGACGACTCGCACGCACTCTATGCAAGTAGGTCAACATTGCCAGCCGAGGTGATCACTTTGCCTCTTCACCAATGGAAGAAAACAAAATGGAGGATTGGATAAAGGAGAAGATGCTCAGTGGTTAATGTGAGTTTGTTGTGTTTCCAGAGAAGCTGTGGACGGCCCCTGAGTTGTTGATCTACGACAGACACCCTCCACAGGGCACCCAGAAAGGAGACGTGTACAGCTTTGGCATCATACTCCAGGAGATAGCCCTGAGGAATGGACCCTTCTATGTGGACGGCATGGATCTGAGCCCCAAAGGTAAAACGAATTATGCTAATAAATGCAGGTTGGCATTTATTGTAATGACTCATGTACTGGAGGCAGCTCTGCAGAGTGGTCACTAACTGGCACAGCCACAAAGTCATCAAATTTTAAACCTAACCATAACCACTCTGCTAACCCTAATGCCTAACCCTTAACATGAATTAAGACCAAAAATACTAACCTTTTTGCCCCATTTCCTCCTTCATGCATGTTCCCTAATGCATAAAGAAAATCATCGTCCGGGTTGGGCCACTCCAATCCTTGGCTCAAGGGCTGCAGTACTGCTGGTTTCAGTTCTCCCTAGGACTTTATGGATCGATCAATTTCCCAGAGACTGCAGTGCGCACGCACACACACACACACACACACACACACACACACTAACACTCCCCTATCTTGACTACTGCAGAGATAGTGCAGAAGGTGCGTAACGGCCAGAAGCCTTACTTCCGGCCCACCACAGACAACAGCTGCCACTGTGAGGAGCTGACCATCCTGATGGACAGCTGCTGGGCCGAGGACCCCGTCGAGCGGCCCGACTTTAGCCATATCAAGATCTACATCACCAAACTCAACAAGTGAGCACTGATCACCACCATGCCCCAAAATGGCTGCCTAGCTCCTCCATGTAGATCATATTTTCTTTGGATTTATTTTTATCAAGATGTTTGAAAAGGAGAATGGAGGAAATAATTGAAAGAAGTTGATATTATCAAGAGATGCTAGAAAAGGGAATAGCATTAATATAAATAAGATGAAAGAAAGTGGTGCTGCTTATCACACACAAATAATTTCAGATCAGAGCGATAGGAAGTCTTCATCCTCCACAAGTGTGGAGTTTATATTTATCTTGTTGTTCTTCATGGCCTACCCCATGCATTATTCAGATGCATATTTTGGTTTCTGTGTGGGTGCGTGTTCCCTTGAGCTGGGCAGACCTGTCACAGAAGGAGAAATATGTGATCTACCTGCTGATCAAAATCCAGAAAACCTTGAAGATGTGGAGTGACCTCTGCAACCAAGAAAACTAAGTGCTTTATGAGCCGTGGGAGGAAATCAGACCCTGGTGTTTGTTTTGTCACCGGATCAAGCTTTCAGGGCCATACTCCTTTTCCCTACAACACCCCCACTATCAGATGTGTCCCCTTGCTGCAGAACTGTTTTCATGTCATTCAACGCTTCTGTATTTCTTACAAGTACGAAGGCTGTTTGTTTTGGCGAGTTAGACGTACTCCGTTTGAATTCTGACAGTTGTGACAGGGAGATCACAACACAGGTTGTGGTTCATTATATTGACTGGCGGCTTGGCCGTGTGGCTCAAAGCAGGGCTCTGGATCGGTCTGTCTGTCACGTTAACATATAGCCACAGGCACCGCTAGCCTCAGTGATACTTCTGGCCAATTCCACTGGCCTGAGGTAAGAGAGACATGATTGATACCTCTCAGAAGCACTTCATTTCATTACGTAAATATATTTTATTGACGTAGTGGCTGATGGCGTGTTATTTTTGGTGTGTGAAACCCTGGCTGAAGGACACAAGAACAAACAGGGTCTTTAGTAATCAGTGTCGTAAACGATCTGATGTAGCCCACATAAGGGGCTCTCACTTTGTGTATTACAAATGGCTGAAATCACTTCTCTGTAAGTGACCTTGATTACTATGATAACCATTCGGCTGGGTAAAGAATGTGAAATCTCTCCCCTCCTATGGGTCCTCAGTCCTCAGTGACAATCCTTATGATTCAGGGCCGGGGCCAGTCTATAGTGTACTTTAAGAGAGTAAGCTGTGTATCCTTCACGTGATTACCCTTGATGCACTGCTATTTACCACCGTCTGTATTTAATGTCTTGATTTACCGTTGTGTTCCTCTACATGTGGGTGTATGATCTATGACCCATTAGAGATGTGGGAAAGATTCCAAACACTGAGTGTACAGTACTGGACAGCTACAGTATAGCCCTGAATGACTCAACCACTGTGCTGTATAGACAAAGGTTCTGAAAAGTATGACCATGAAGTCAGTTCTGAAATACGCATTGAATAGACCATATTAGGTGAGGTTAATGGAATGGAAAGATTTGTCATTTAGAATGTCAACAAATGAATGGGTATGTCATCTTTCTGTCTGTTTGTGTCACAGGGAGGGAAGTACCAGCATTCTGAACAACCTGCTGTCCAGGATGGAGCAGTACGCCAACAACCTGGAGAACCTGGTAGAGGAACGAACGCAAGCCTACCTGGAGGAGAAGAGAAAAGCCGAAAATCTACTTTACCAGATCTTGCCACAGTCAGAATAATTATTATTTGGATTCTCCTCTTGCACTATTATGTTTATACATCTGAACTTCTGATTATCAAACAGAGAAAATTAGACTATTTTCTGTGTTGTGCCGTTCCACCTATTCATTGTTTAAATTACACGGCGTGGAAGAGTGCATCAGCTTTCACTTCTATCTCACACTTTTTTTTAAATATACACATTTACAGTTACGTAAGCAGAGAGGAGATGAAAGAGCAAGGCAAGATGGGAGCTGACAAGCAAACTTCTCATTAACCAGAACTAGGAGGAGAAATGTGATAGGGGGGTTAAGCACCTCTGATAATACGAAAGCAGCAAATGACAAGCCATGTCCTCAGTCTATTTAAGCTGTCTGTCTCAGTGGTGTAGTCACACTCATTTACCATCCCATTGTCTGCCCAAATGTCTCCCGCCAACTTTAAGCCCTTTTGACAGGCAGAAAAGGGCCTGAGAAAACGGAGCGATACCTTTTCTCACTGCAGAATTCAGCCTATTTGACCAGAGTCCTGGGTTAACCTAGCTACTAGTGCTACACTGTGCCTCTGGCTCTTTAATTTAATGTATTCATGAAAAGGAAGTGATACTGTTAGGATCTGCTTATACTATAACTTCCCTTATTCATTGTGGACCGTAGCTGCCAAGCTTACTGTCACTGTTGATTCATAGGTCTGTATTAGCATTTCACTCTGCATTGTTTAACAAAATGTGTGTTCTCTTATCCACAGCTCAGTAGCAGAGCAGCTAAAGCGAGGGGAGACGGTCCAAGCGGAGGCATTTGACAGTGTGACAATCTACTTCAGTGACATTGTAGGCTTCACATCAATGTCAGCTGAGAGTACACCACTGCAGGTAAACAACTGTCCGTAGAGATATCCACTACTAACCAACATCAGATACATACTTTACACAATGGTATTCAAACTTTCTTATCGGGAGCCTCATTTTTTTTTTTTAGTTTTTTTTTTTTTTTTTTTTTTTTGCTATAATTTCTTGGGACCCCACCCCAAATCAAATGACTCATAAATAAAATCGGTAGATTAAAATTTTTACATTAAAAAATGATAATTTTCTTCTCTCTTATCCAAATTAAGAGAGCCAATAAATACATTTACTTATTCGTCTATCTTTCATATATATGTGTGTGTGTGTGTGTGTGTGTGTGTGTGTGTGTGTGTGTGTGTGTGTGTGTGTGTGTGTGTGTGTGTGTGTGTGTTATTTGTTTTTTAAATGTGTCGACCCCGACTTTGAATACCATATGTATGTGCAGTTAGTTTTGCTAAGTAAAATGCACTCAATATTTATTGAGTCAAAGTATTAATTCACCGTGGGAAATTAGACTTCCTGTATGGGTGGCGTTTATATTTATTGAACAGTAATGAACAAATTCTTATTTACAATGACGACCTACCCCGGCCAAACCGGACGACACTGGGCCAATTGAGCACCGCCCTATGGGACTCTCAATCAAAGCGGGTTGTGATACAGCCTGAAATTGAACCAGGGTCTGTAGTGACGCCTCTAGCACTGAGATGCAGTGCCTTAGTCCGCTGCGCCACTCGGGAGGATAAGAATGTTGTAACCGAAAGGTCGCTGGTTCTAATCCAGACCCGACTAGGTAAAAAAATCAAGTTGATGTGCCCTTGAGCAAGGCATTTAACCCTAACTGCTCCTCTAAGTCACGTTGGATAAAAGTGTCTGCTAAATGACTACAATGTCAACTCTCTCCCAAGACACTCCGAGGTAGCTGACATGAAAGTTTAAATATATGCTGATCCAACAGCTCATTATAAGAAAAGAAGAGAATGTGAAGAGGAGCTTCTTTGTCACTTACGTAACCTCACAGAGCCTATTAGAGCACCTACCGTATGTCTCCTAGTATAAAGCATTCCCACACTGAGGCCACAACTCAAAATAGTACTGAGAGCTGAGAGCGTATTGACGCATTGTTGAGTCACTGGATGCCATAGCTGCAATGGAATTTCTTTCTCAGATGAAGAAGATTTCAAGACCACTCATATCATTGAGAGACTCCCTTCAACAAGGTCTAAATGTACTGTTTGAGGATGAAAGGCCGATGGGATGGTTGTAATGGTCTCAATGGTTTTAAGTGCAGTGCCCTAACATGTTATTTTTTTCCCCAAACATTTTGGTTATTCAGAACTCTGAAATGTATCCAGAGGAACCAGGTTTTTTTTCTTGATGCAACTTGTGCCAGGAATTAAGATGGTGTTACTGGAGTGTTTCTTCTAAAGTTGTGAAGATACTTTTACAGCAGCGATTCTACACTGGCGTGTTGCGGGAGGCTTTGAGTGGCTTGCGGGTGTCAGTAAAAAAAACATAATCATTTTAAAAATACTGCATTCTGAATTGAAGCAACGTAAATCAAGTAGAAAGTGTGTAGAAATGATGAGGTTACATGTTTTAAATAATTTGATTTAGAGAACAATAAGTCTTCAATCACAATATTTTCAATATAGTGCTGTTAGCAGTACTATTTTGGTTAATTTTGTGGTCTCAAGCCAGTAAGTTTATTAACATTCTTTATCATGAATATGGGCAAAATTGTATTATTAACAATGAAAGAGGTGGGAATGTTGTTCCCTTGTCATGTAATTGCTACATTTACTATCTGTGTAGCATAAAAATTTGTTTTTCAGATTGTAATTTGGCAATTATTTTTCATGATGTGAATATTGTATCGCAACTGAGACAACCTGGTTCAATTTGGGTTCCGAGGCAAAACCAGTTGAAGGACCACTGTTTTTTTTTACCCAGACTGATCAATTCTATACATCCAGCAGAAAGCTACTTACAAGAACAGTCATACATCTACCTTTCAGCAAATGTTCATATAGCCCAGAGCTAAGAATCCATCCACTAGCTTTTAGTAGCAGTGTAATACAGTATATTGAATGTCAGTTATTCTACCCATTTGATTTTCAGGTCACGGATCTATTTAATTAAGACTACAGAACGCAGAGTATTCTTTAACATTAGTGTGGCTTTGAGGTTCAGGTATCTCATCAACCATTTAGTGCTCTATTTAGTTAACATACAGTACCAGTCAAACGTTTGGACACACCTACTCATTCATAGGTTTTTCTTTATTTGTACTATTTTCTACATTGTAGAATAATAGTGAAGACACCAAAACTATGAAATAACACATATGGAATCATGTAGTAACCAAAAAGGTGTTAAACAAAACATATTTTAGATTCTTCGAAGTAGACACCCTTTGCCTTTGACAGCTTTGCACACTCTTGGCATTCTCTCAACCTGCTTCACCTGGAATGCTTTTCCAACAGTCTTGAAGGAGTTCCCACATATGCTGAGCACTTGTTGGCTGCTTTTCCTTCAATCTCCGGTCCAAATCATCCCAAACCATCTCAACTGGGTTGAGGTCGGGTGATTGTGGAGGCCAGGTCATCTGATGCAGCACTACATCACTTTCCTTCTTAGTCAAATAGCCCTTACACTGCCTAGAGGGGTGTTGGGTCATTGTCCTGTTGAAACACAAATGATAGTCCCACTAAGCACAAACCAGATGGGATGGCGTATCGCTGCAGAATGTTGTGGTAGCCATGCTGGTTAACTGTGCCTTGAATTCTAAATAAATCACTGACCATGTCACCAGCAAAGCACCATCACACCACCTCCTCCATGCTTCATGCAGAGATAATACATTCACCTACTCTGTGTTTCACAAAGACACAGCGGTTGGAACAAAAATCTCAAATGGAACGAAAAATGTCCATTGTTCGTGTTTCTTGGCCCAAGCAAGGCTTCTTCTTATTGGTGTCTTTTAGTAGTGGTTTCTTTGCAGCAATTTGACCATGAAGGCCTGATTTTCACACAGTCTCCTCTGAACAGTTGATATTGAGATGTCTGTTACTTGAACTCTGTGAAGCATTTATTTGGACTGCAATTTCTGAGGCTGGTAACTCTAATGAACTTATCCTCTGCAGCAGAGGTAACTAAGGTCTTCCTTTGCTGTGGTGGTCTTCATGAGAGCCGAACCTTCATGTCTTAAAGTAATAATGGACTGTTGTTTCTCTGTGCATATTTGAGCTGTTCTTGCCATAATATGGACTTGGTCTTTTACCAAGTTGGGCAATCCTATATATACCACTCCCACCTTGTCACCACACTACTGATTGGCTCAAACGCATTAAGGAAAGAAATTCCACAAATTAACTTTTAACCATGCACACCTGTTCATTGAAATGCATTCCAGGTGACTACCTCATGACGCTGGTTGAGAGAATGCCATGAGTGTGCATACAGTAGCTGTCATCAAAGCAAAGGGTATATGCCGTTACTGACAATTTACATCAGCCCCGTAAACTGTGGAATTTTTTTTAAGGACATTGACTTAAAAAATCCCCATAAGGTAAAATCCTGTAGTATTGGCCTGGATATTAATGATGTTTTATGTTATGACCAGGCACAGGTTGCAAATTATTTTAACACATTTTTTACTATAGCCTCATCTCTGGTTAAGAAGTTACCCATCTGCTCTGGACACTGGCCAGTCTTTCATTAATAACTTTTACCATAGCAAAGGTATCACAAATTATTTGTTTGAGCTGTGCATGGTAACAGAAGACAAAGTTAACAATCTACTATGCTTAATGAGCACAAACAAAGCAACTGGGCTGGATAATCTTCCTGCCAAGAATCATAAAGGATAGTGCTTTTGTCAATGCTAAAATGATAACACATATTGTAAACCTTTCTATTAGTAGTGGTACATTTCCCAAGGATCTCAAAATAGCCCGGGTGTTTCCACTCCACAAGAAGAGCAGTAAAACAAATGTAGGAATCTACAGACCTGTGTCAATCCTTAGCACCTCATCCAAAGTTACTGAGAGATGTATTTTTAATCAACTTGAGGGATACCTTCTTGAGCACAAACTACTTTATGATCTACAATCTGGCTTTACAATAGCTCATTCCACTGATACTTGCCTTATCCACCTTTTTGACCACATAAAAAATCCCAGAAGTAAACAGTACTGCGAGGAGCACTTTTTTCCATACAGGCATTTGTCTAAATGTAATAGCCTTCCCTTGGAGATCAAGCAAATAAAAAGTAAAAACGGCTTTAAAAAGCAGGCATCGTTTTTAATTTGGGGAAGGTTGTCTAAGTAAGGGAAACTACTCCACTGCCCCTTGTGCCCCTAATGCTGGTTCGGTGTATTTATTTGAAGGATCGATACGATGTGCAGTTAATAGATTGTTATAATGTGAAATGAATATGGTTGATTTTTAAGGTTAGGGAGAAGTGCATTGAAAAGTGACACTTTTTAGGATGTCAATATACATGAATGTATTTATGGTTGTTTGTATTTTTGTCTTCTCTTTTAATTGTGTTATTGTTTTACCATCAATGACCACTTTGGAAATAAGCATTTTAATTAATACTTTGATATCCTCTGGGTCCACATTGTTGTAAATGTCTGTAGCTCAAAATAAATTGAATTCAATTCAAAAAGGTGGCTGCTTTTGAAGAATCTCAAATATTAAATATGTTTTGATTTGTTTAATACTTGTCTGGTTACTACATGACTCCATATGTGTTATTTCATAGTTTTGATGTCTTCACTATTATTCTACAATGTAGAAAATAGTAATAAAAAATGAAATAATAATATTGAAAGAGTAAGTGTGTCCAAACTTTTGACTGGTACTGTATATAATTAAATATTAGATTAAGTCGAAATGGTTTAACTTCAACTACAGATAACAAACAGATCACTGAACATTTCGAATCCCCCGTACCTTCTCCACTATGCAATCTGGTTTCCGAGCGGGTCATGGATGCACCTCAGCCACACTCAAGGTCCTAAACGATGTCATAGCCGCCATCGATAAAAGACAATACTGTGGAGCCGTCTTCATCGACCTGGACAATGCTTTCGACTCTGTCAATCACCGCATTTTTATCGGCAGAATCAACAACCTTGGTTTCTCAAATGACTGCCTCGCCTGGTTCACCAACTACTTCTCAGACAGAGTTCAGTGTGTCAAATCGAAGGGCCTGTTGTTTGAACCTCTGGCAGTCTCTATGGGGGTGCCACAGGGTTCAATTCTTGGGCCGACTCTTTTCTCTGTATACATCAATGATGTCGCTCTTGCCGCTGGTGATTCTCTGATCCACCTCTACGCAGACGATACCATTCTGTATACTTCTGGCCCTTCTTTGGACACTGTGTTAACAAACCTCCAAACAAGCTTCAATGCCATACAACGCTCCTTCCGCGACCTCCAACTGCTCTTAAATGCCAGTAAAACTAAATGCATTCTCTTCAACCGATCGCTGCCCGCACCCACCCGCTCGTCTAACATCACTACTCTGGACGGTTCTGACTTAATATGTGGACAACTACAAATACCTAGGTGTCTGGTTAGACTGTAAATCCTCCTTCCAGACTCACATTAAGCATCTCCAATCCAAAATTAAATCTAGAATCGGCTTCCTATTCCGCAACATAGGATCCTTCACTCATGCTGCCAAACATACCCTCGTAAAACTGACTATCCTACCGATCCTTGACTTCGGCGATGTAATTTACAAAATAGCCTCCAACACTATACTCAGCAAATTGGATGCAGTCTATCACAGTGCCATCCATTTTGTCACCAAAGCCCAATATACTACCCACCACTGCGACCTGTATGCTCTCGTTGGCTGGTCCTCGCTTCATATTCGTCGCCAAACCCACTGGCTCCAGGTCATCTATAAGTCTTCGCTAGGTAAAGCCCCGCCTTATCTCAGCTCACTGGCCACCATAGCAGCACATGCTCCAGCAGGTATATTTCACTGGACATCCCCAAAGCTCAACTCCTCCTTTTGCCACCTTTCCTTCCAGTTCTCTGCTGCCAATGACTGGAACGAATTGCAAAAATCACTGACGCTAGAGACTTATCTCCCTCACCAACTTTAAGCATCAGCTGTCAGAGCAGCTTACCAATCATTGCACCTGTTCACAGCCCATCTGTAAATAGCCCACCAAACTACCTCATCCCCATATTGTTATTTTTTATTTTTTATTTTTTGCTCCTTTGCAACCCAGTATCTCTACTTGCACATTCATCTTCTGCACTATCTATCACTCCAGTGTAATTATTTCGCCACTATGACCTATTTATTGCCTTACCTCCCTAATCTTACTACATTTGCACACACTGTATATAGATGTTTCTATTGTGTTATTGACTGTACATTTGTTTATCCCATGTGTAACTCTGTGTTCTTTGTGTCATACTGCTTTGCTTTATCTTGGCCAGGTCGCAGTTGTAAATGAGAACTTGTTCTCAACTGGCTTACCTGGTTATATAAAGGTGAAATAAAGAAATGTATAAACTAGCACTGAAATAGTTTTCTGAACCCCATTTCTCTCTCCATGAGCACACTGAATCTCCTAACTAATAGCTACTCAGGGGCATTACAATAGTGAAACAGTCGTTTGACGAATGAGAACATGAAACACTTCATATCTCTTTTTGAATAAACAGCTGATATTTTACGTAATTATTTATCTTAAAATTCTGAATCCTTTTTTTGAAAATGTGTTCCCAGTATTTAGTCTGTTGCATTGTTTTACTCGTGCAAATGCATTTCTCAGTAATCTGAGGTTCTGGGAACTGGCCCAAGGCGGGGGAACAGACAGACATATTTTCATCTGACTGGGGGAACCATTGGGAGTTCATGCAGAACCACATCTCCGTCAATCACAGGGGGAAACCAAATGGAACATGCCTCATGAACGCACAAAGTGGAATTTACTATCTTTGGACACTTTATTTGAAATTGCTTCGTTTCACAAAAGTTTGCCACTAGCTAAATAAGTATTTCTGAAATAGAGACTGAGGGAGCAGAAGAATAATGGTAATATGCTTTTAGTGGTGGTGTTTCTGACCGTTTTAACCGTGAACAACTGTTTCTAGTTTACCTGAGTACTGTACCTAAAGTATTTCTAAATTCTCTGTAGGTTGTGACGGTGCTGAATGATCTTTACACCTGCTTTGATGCCATCATCGATAATTTTGATGTGTACAAGGTAAGTCAGGGTAATGATGTTTTTCGTTATTTTCAACCAGTGAAAAATCACCTGTTTTACCAGCTGACATGTTGTCATGTATATCTCAGGTGGAGACCATTGGTGATGCGTACATGGTGGTGTCAGGGCTTCCGGTAAGGAATGGTAAACTCCACGCAAGAGAGATCGCTGGGATGTCATTAGCCTTACTAGAACAGGTGAAAACATTCAAGATTCGACACAGACCCCAAGACCAGCTACGGCTAAGGATAGGAATCCACACAGGTATCATTTCACATGGAGTTTGGAATTATTGTTAAAATGTTTTATGCTTAACTACTGTTGGAAGCTGGCAGTTTAAAAATAACAATATTTGTGTCCAGTTGAATTAATCTGTGTCTTTGCCCAATCCTACTCCCTTATCCTTGGCCCCTACATAGTTACCGCCTAAAAAACTTGAATAAATCATAAAAGTTCAATCTTTCAATACCTCCTAAATGTTACATGATCTGCCCTAGCCATTGTCAGTTTATTTAATTCTATGACAAATAGCTTAAACCAGGTAAGGGCAACTTTGATGGGGGTGGGGGCCACAAAACAAATGGTACTCATGAGGGGCCGCAGTGCCTCATGGGTTTTAAAGTACATTTCCTGCAATTGTACTTGTTTTGCCATTGGGCGTGGAGAAGATTTAGCAATTTTCTAACTAATTTCATGCAATTCTACACATTTTGCCATAGGGTGTAGGAAAATGTTTGCAGTTTTTAATATGACAACTGACTACAAGTTTAGATAGTCTTGCGGCCAGCTAACTTACCAATAAAACATTTTTTGCTGATATGGGCTAATTATGTCATCGCTGATGCACAACCATGTTTTGAAATGGCACATTCTATTATTCTAACTCTCTATTGAGTAAAAATGTTTAAATGATAAAACGTTTTATTTTTATCACTATTGCAAATAGTCGACTAGCCAAGAACTCATCTGTGATTCAATTGCCCACTTACGTATCCTGCCTATTCCTGCTTCATGATCGCATAGGGCTTTTGCTCAGTCATTTTTATAAACTGTTGTGAATGGTTATGACCGTTGATTACAATATCTAGGTTTCAGGACATACTGTATTTCAGTTAAGAAATCTCTGGCAATTTCTCCAGTAGTGACAATATTTGAACAAGTACAGGCGGATCAGGTCAAGCTTTTCTGGGTTTTTTTTGTCCGTAGCTCTCGGACATTATCTCATGCAAGCAGAATGTACAGTATATTCTTATTCAAACACTTGACATGAACATCACTGATAGGTCTTTCAACAGTCTGCGTGGGAGGTGCTGAATCCCATAATTTTTTGCATGCGTTGTTTGAGTTCAATCTAATCTTTCATGCTTTTAAGTACACTTAACTTATCATGTGAGGTTCTGGTAATGAAAGAAATGCTACTTTATCTAAATGATGGTTTTCCATGGAGTATATTTCCAGTATAATTCACTGCCTTTCCTCTGTTCAGGACCTGTCTGTGCTGGGGTGGTGGGTCTGAAAATGCCCAGATATTGTTTATTTGGAGATACTGTCAACACAGCGTCTCGGATGGAATCGAATGGAGAGGGTGAGTGTCAGATTCGGATCTCTGTTGTTCTATTTTAGTGGCTGTCAGCGCTTTTTAAATAAATAAATATTTGAACGAAATGCTGCTGCATGGAACAATGGTCACATTCTAGAATTCAATTGGGGAAAAATAAATGTGTTTCAGTTGACACACTGACTACTAAGTACTCATTATTTGTTATTTATGTGGTATTTGCTCGGATTGTGATTTTGTGGTTGTTCGTCCACCGAGTATTCCCTTTTGTATTGGTCTCATGCAATGGTGTTGTGAAAGACTGGTTCACCGTCATTATTTGTCTTAACTAAATCTGACTGATATCTTGTGTCTGAGAGTCCATGACCATCCAATTATACAAATTGTGGACTAGCTCTTTGCACGTGCGTCCCTGTAAGAAACGTAAACGTGAAGGGAAGCATAAAGTAGACAGGGAATGGGATATTTATAGTCACAAAGCAACAGACAGGATGAAGGTTGTCATCGTAGTTTAAGAGTGATTATCTGGACTGGTATTACTGGCAGCTGTTCTTAACTGGTGTGGTGGTAGGGGACCACTGGTGTTGTGCCAGCCAGGAGGTTTTGTGAGTGACTCATCACGTTATTGATTAACCCACTCCCTTCCTGCCCATTTCCTGCTGTGTGCTTTCACGTCCATTGATAAATAGTTAATAACACTTATACCCATGTCACATCCGTAGTGATAAAACTGTATACCATCAAATATCCTATAGTGGTAGGAATCACCTCTGGGACTGCACTGTCCACAGTTGTTTCTAGGCACTATATCCATAGCACCAGGAAGGAATTTCACTGTTCATTTCTACTTTTGACCACCTAACATAGACAGATCTACTTGGTTAACGTACAGTATGCGTGTGTATTATAATTGTTATTGTCTGCCCCAGTGCATATGGCAGAGGGTAAATGCTTGCATGTAATGCAACTGGGTCTCACTCCCTGCAAAACACTCACTGTGATGTGTCTCTTGTCTCATTGATGTGTTTCACAGCCTTGAGGATCCACCTCTCCTCAGCCACCAAAGAAGTGCTGGATGAGTTTGGCTATTTTGATCTCCAGTTAAGAGGAGACGTGGAAATGAAGGTGAGGCAAACAAAGAGGAATGAATGTGTTGTCAGCGTTATCTTTAATGGCTTCACGCATTGAGTATTGTTTGATAGACAAAGGAATATGAACGAATGGTAAATGTGGTCTTGTGATTCCCATCCTGTTTATTCCTTCTCTTGGTGGAAGAATGCATTGCATGTCAGTAGATGTGGAGCTCTGGGTTCTGAGTGTCGTGAAGAAAAGATGTCCGTGCTCTCCTGTCAAAATGAAAGAGAACCATAATATCTGGTTATGTGGAGTAGTAATACTCTCTAGGGATTGTCAGATGGGTTCTAACAGGACCTGCAGATGTCAGGGTCACCCTTTAAGGAAGAGAAGCCCTTTTGTGTAGCCATCACTCCCACTCGTCTCCATTTATGACACCCTATTGATTTCTGTGTTTTTCCAGGGCAAAGGCAAAATGAGAACCTATTGGCTTCAGGGGGAGAAGACTGACGTGTACGTTATTTGAGAGGCGCTGCTGTACTCACATTGGAGCCAACCACAGAGGAGGCTACACAGTGGCACAGCCAGCCACTGCTTTATTTGTTTTAGAATAAGTCCTAAAGGTGATACCCTCCTAAAGTACGAAAAGAAGGGATGTTTAATGGTATGTTTAATACCTGTGTACGGTAACTGCAAAAAGTTGTAAAGATGTTTTGTATGAAGAATCTTTCTGTCCTGAGAGTGAGTACTTTTCGATGATGATGAATTCATATTTTTCTGTGCTTTATATCAAGATTTGTATAATGTGTTTGGAAGTCAATGATGTATTAATAGTTCATACAGCGTTCATAACAGATGGGCACAGTGTAATGATCAATGTCAATGCAGAGGTTAGAGTTCCACAGTGATGTCATACAGTACAAGATGATATATGTATATATGTACATCCAAGATATTTTGTTCAATAAACGGAGTAAAATACAACAAATCATTGTTCAGAGAATATTAATTATGGTTTAACCTAGTGTGTTTTCATAGTCTTGTGTGGGTCTGTGCACTGCACTGTTAATGTCCTTTTGATCCAAACATTTCATGATTTAGTATTGTTTACAAAACAATAACACTTTGAAGTGTCATGATTGACGGTATAAGGGGGACATTCCTTGTAGCCAGCTAATTACTTATTTCTGGCTGTACGTCAGAAGATTTAGAACTGGGCCATATTCCCCTGATAATGCTTAACCAAATATTTTCTCCTAGGTTGAACTCCTACTGAATTAAGTTTCCTTATGCCGTCCTCTAAAAATGTAGGAACTTTCTTGAATGATTAGTCTTTTTTAAGAATGAAAGTGTATGCTATTCAGGTGAAGGGAAATCCAACCAATTGTATGCACACAGCATAACCTGTTGGGAATCTTGAATCTTGATCTGTTGAAATTGCTATGGTACCTTAGAGAGCCTGAATTGTAATTTTAGCGTACCACTTTAATATATTGCATTTCACAAATGAATAACAGAAGTTATGCCAAGCTAATTAGTGTTACATTTGTCTTTATTTTATTAAACCAAAGGCCCATGATACAATCACCCATAGCCTAGTATTTGCATTATCTGACAGTGTTACAAACCTCCAATTACATTTTAGAACACCAGCATATGCACCATTGAGAAAAATCTTGTCTTTTCACATTGCAACGTTGTCAAAAACTGCACATTAAAAGCACGTACAATGAACTGTTTGCATGTCAAAGATGAGAAGAAGCTCATTCAAAAGCAACAGTTAATCAAGAAATGACAGCCAATATCAGGTGGTGCAGGATGCAGTTGTGTTAAGCTGCAATGACTTCACCAGTCCATTATCACCTGTGGCATGGCATCATGTGTGTCTCTTCATCTCTGCAGGGAACAGCTTCCCTCTGGGCCTGAGTCGTAATTACCGCCCACCCACTCCCCTCAACTCTACTGCCACACTGAATGTGCCTGTTAGCAAGTCGCACAATGAAGTGAGGAGGTGGTGGGTCCCTTAACAGTACTAAATGTTCAGTCGCTCCAATTCACTTATCAACCAAGTAACTGTCTCATAAGACTATAATCACTTATGTTTCCCTTTCAGGGAGGGTACAATTTGCTATTCTGTACGTGTGCGTATAAATTTACAATTTATTTGCCATAGACTGACTTTTACTGTAGAATTAATTAAGGATAAATGTTGCTTATTGTTGAGTCAACAAGGGCTCCTGGTTTAATCTTTTTGAAGCGAGGGAGAATAATTTCACTAGCTTTTTTGTATGCTGCTTGGGAGGATAGACAACAACAACTTAGAAGTGAGCTTTCGATGGGGAATGCACTGACTGAATTTGCACTGCAGGTATGTGCTTTTGGTCCCTGACAAAAGCACCACATCCATTTTAAGCAGAGCAGTATTCCCTTTCACAGGGGAATACAGTGATGTAAGTACTGTAATACATCATTTATAAACCTAAACAGAGGTACATTTATGGATAGATCAACAGACATTATTAATCTAACCAAGGGAAAAATGAGTAGTCACTTTTACTCAAGAAGGGAATATTTACATAATGACATTTAATTTAAATTAGGTGGCAATATATTTCACTTGGCAGTAAGTAGCTAAATGGCATCTGTTTCAGACACCAATTGTTTCCCCATCTAATCCCATGAGGTACTGAAATGTTTGGGAAAAAAGCTGCATAAATGAAGTCTAAAATTACTTGTTGCCATAGCTACCTCCTCCTAATCTCTGCTGAAAGGGAGAGGAGAGAGTAACACCATGTAAAATTGTCCTCTGATCAACAGAACACGTATTTGAATTGAGCCCTGCTCTCTGATGTAAGGTGGCTGCATGAACATCAGTATGTCTGACATCGGTACAGTGGAGGCTTCTGTGTGCCTCTCTTGTTCCTAAAGGTGGATAAACAGTTTCCTCGTCTAAGAAAATGTCTGGCCTCTGTCATTTGTGGAAGGTCAATAGCCAGATCAATTTTTGCCTAGCGCAGGAGAAAGAGGAAAATGTTGCTTTCTGTTGTTCAGCAGTGCTCAATTGTGGTAATTTGGGGTTGCAAAATGAGACCGCATAAGTGGAGAAAAAATAACCTACAAGCAAAAATAACAGCATGAACAAACAGAGATAATTGTATTGATACAAAGCCCTGGTATGAATAAAAAGATAACAACTGTAATTCAACAAGGAGATAATAACCCTGGGATATAGTCACAATCCAATGCCTTTCATCTGTCTAGTTGTGCTAAATCATGTGCAGAACTTACACAAAGCATAAGAACATGATTAAGCATTATTAAGGCTTTCAATGAAATTGCGATCTAGAATGTATTCTCACTAATGTTTTATTGTATTGTTTCTACATAATTGCTTGGCTATGGAACCACTGCAGTGGAGCAAATGCTTGATGAACAAAAATTATACCATATGTGGTACAAAGACTTGACATAATTTGTCTTATATAGCATAGTGGAAACAATTTAATATCACTGTTCATAAAATGCATGATATTTCCAATGCTCGCAACAGGTACAGTTGAAGTCGGAAGTTTACATATACTTAGGTTGGCGTCATTAAAACTCATTTGTCAACCACTCCACAAATTTCTTGTTGACAAACTATAGTTTTGGCAAGTTGGTTAGGACATCTACTTTGTGCATGACACAAGTAATTTTTCCAACAAATGTTTACAGACAGATTATTTCACTTATAATTTCACAATTTCAGTGGGTCAGAAGTTTACATACACTAAGTTGACTGTGCCTTTAAACAACTTGTAAAATTCCAGAAAATGGTGTCATGGCTTTAGAAGCTGCTGATAGGCTAATTGACATCATTTGAGTCCATTGGAGGTGTACCTGTGGATGTATTTCAAGGCCTATCTTCAAACTCAGTGCCTCTTTGCTTGACATCATGGGAAAATTTTAAAAAATCAGCCAAGACCTCAGAAAAAGAATTGTAGACCTCCACAAGTCTGATTCATCCTTGGGAGCAATTTCCAAACGCCTGAAGGTACCACATTCATCTGTACAAACAATAGTACGCAAGTATAAACATGGGACCATGCAGCCGCCATACCGCTCAGGAAGGAGACCTTCTGTCTCCTAGAGATGAAGGTACTTTGGTGCGAAAAGTGCAAATCAATGCCAGAACAACAGCAAAGGACCTTGTGAAGATGCTGGAGGAAACAGGTACAAAGTATCTATATCCACAGTAAAACGAGTCCGATAACTGCATATGGGGACAAAGATTGTACTTTTTGGAGAAATGTCCTCTGGTCTTGCAAGCCGAAGAACACCATCCCAACCGTGAAGCACGGGGTGGCAGCATCATCTTGTGGGGGTGCTTTTCTGCAGGAGGGACTGGTGCACTTCACAAAATAGATGGCATCATGAGGTATGTGGCTATATTAAAGCAACATCTCAAGATATCAGTCAGGAAGTTAAAGCTTGGTTGCAAATGGGTCTTCCAAATGGACAATGACCCCAGGCATAATTCCACAGTTGTGGAAAATGTCTTAAGGACAACAAAGCCAAGGTATTGGGGTGGTCATCACAAAGCCCTGACCTCAATCCTATAGAAAATTTGTGGGCAGAACTGAAAAAGCGTGTGCGGGCAAGGAGGCCTTTACAACCCTGACTCAGTTACACCAGCTCTGTCAGGAGGAATGGGACAAAATTCACCAAACTTATTGGGGGAGGCTTGTGGAAGGCTACCCGAAACATTTGACCCAAGTTAAACAATTTAAAGACAATGCTACCAAATACTAATTGAGTGTATGTAAACTTCGGACCCACTGGGAATGTGATGAAAGAAATAAAAGCTGAAATAAATAATTCTCTCTACTATTATTCTGACATTTCACATTCTTAAAATAAAGTGGTGATCCTAACTGACCTAAGACAGGGACTTTTTACTAGGATTAAATGTCAGGAATTGTGAAAAACTGAGTTTAAATGTATTTGGCTAAGGTGTATGTAAACTTCCGACTTCAACTGTACATTTTCAGGTGTGTACAGCATATGCTCGTCACTGATAGGTGTGCTGAGCATTTCTGGTACTCACCACTGTCACACCCTGAGACATGGGAAAAACACAGTACATGACATACTGTAAGTGATATTTTCTTGCTTTTATTTCAAAATAGCTTTTGTGTAGACCAGAGCCATGTATTTAGAGAGGTTTCTGCATTATGATGCATTTACATGACACTACAACATTCTCTGGCAGCCATGTTAGCTCCCCATTAACATTACAAGAAGAATATTTAAACAGTGCTATGTAATTAAATGTCTAGAACTACAAAATGTGAAAAGTTGGCTCTAAATATATGGGTCTGGTGTAGACTGAGTACTATCAGACAATGTATGCTATTTTTACAGTATCTTCTGCCTCTTTTAAAGGCTTAAATGAACTGGGTCAAAGTGGATGAGATGCAACATCTCATTCAGAATTGGACAATACCCTGTACCAGCTGTGCTCTTTGAACACTATTGGCAGAATCTACTAAGATGTATTTTTGAAGGTCTTCTTGAGACCAAATTCAAAATCGAGGCTTGTAAATAGTAATCAAATATGACACCAAAATGACAAACATATGCAAAATGATTTTCATTGGTTCATATCTTAAATATCAACAGACATCAAATATTACAATTCAAGGGCCAAGTGTGCAATAATATTTAGATGGTTTTATTGCGATAATATAAGACAGATTGTGCAGCAGAGATTAAATACAGGGGTAGGAGTGGGTCACACAGAGTATGAACCTAATAGTATGAACCGAATAAGGCTATGGTCCTCTAACCTTGATATGGTAAATAAAATGCTTTTGAAAATGTTTGCTTTAGTAGCAGGCTCATGTAATGTCTTTACTGAGGTCTGGGTAAGTGGGAGCTCTCTTAAATACATTTGTTGTATTCTCTTTTTGTAAGAGTAAGAGCAGGATAACAAATGCTTCACAAAAGCAGAGAGACCACTAACATTACAGTCACTTTACAATAGCAGACAGAGTTAATGACACATCACACAAAATCTGATTGAAAATTAAATGTATTATATAATATTATATGAAAATATGTAAAGATGATTAAATATAATGTACATATGTTGGCTATAATGAAAACATGGTGCTCTGTCCATTTATCATAATGTAGAGAGGGTTATGTACACTGAGCAAAAATATAAATGCAACATGTAAAGTGTTGGTTTCATGAGCTGAAATAAAAAATCCCAGAAATGTTCCATATGCACAAAAAGTTTTGTGCACACATTTGTTTAAATCCCTGTTAATTTGAATTTCTCCATTGCCAACATAATCCATCCACCTGACAAGTTTGGCACATCAAAACACTGAATAAACAGCATGGCCATTACATAGGTGCACCTTGTGCTGGGGGAAAATAAAAGCCCTCTGTAATGTACAGTTTTGTCACACAACACAATGCCACAGATGTCTCAAGTTTTGAGTGAGTGTGCAATTGGTATGTTGACTGCGGGAAAGTCCCCCAGAGCTGTTGCCAATGTTCATTTTTCTACCATAAGCCACCTCCAACGTTGTTTTAGAGAATTTGGCAGTAGGTCCAACTGGCTTGAGAACCGCAGACCATGTGTATGCCGTCGTGTGGGGAAGCCGTCGTGTGAAAAGATTGCCCAATGGTGGGGTTATGGTATAGGCAGACATAAGCTAAGGACAATGAACACAATTGCATTTTATCAGTGGTTATTTTTATGATACCGTGACAAGATCCCGAGGTCCATTGTCGTGCCATTCATCCGGCGCCATCACCTCATGTTTCAGCATGATAATGCGCAGCCCCATGTCGAAAGTATCTGTACACAATTCCTGGAAGCTGAACATTTTCCAGTTCTTCCATGGCCTGCACATTCCCCAGACATGTCACCCATTGAGCTGCTCTGGATCAACGTGTAAGACAGCGTGTTCCAGTTCTCGCCAATATCCAGCAACTACACATGCCATTGAAGAGGAGTGGGAGAACATTCAACAGGCCACAATCAACAGAATGATCAACTCTATATGAAAGACACGTGTCACACTGCATAAGGCAGATAGATGGTGGTCACACCAGATACAGTACTGTCTAGTTTTCTGATCCACGCACCTACCTTTTTTTAAGGTATCTGTGATCAACAGATGCATATCTGTATTCCCAGTAATGTGAAATCCATAGATCAGGGCCTAATTTATTTATTTTAATTTACTGATTTCCTTATATGAATTGTAACTCAGTCAAATCTTTGAAATTGTTGCATGTTGCGTTTATGTTTTTGTTCAGTATAAATGGAGGTGTAATGGAATAATCAGACCAACCTGAATGTGCTGATGATTCTCACTCCAAAAAGTAACTGCCTGATCGCCTTTTTAGTCATGCTCCTAATCACAGCAAACAAAGAATGCATTAGAAAGGAAGTCTGTTGAAGTTTGAGTTGAATACTACTGATGTCAGTTTACAGTACATATACAAGAGACAGGAAGACAGTTAGCTTGTCCCAAAACAATGTGTCTCACAAAGAGGGGTATTTTGTAATCATGCTCATAGAAAATCATTGATCTAGTAAGTAGACCTTTAGAGGTGAAGGGAGGGAAGGCTGAAAACCTTCGACTTTGCACTCTTCGGTGGTGGAGCAGAGCTGTGTTTCGGGAGGCTCGTGGTTGAAATCCGCATGTGTCTGTCCACTCACTGTGAGATAGAGGAGGACCATATCAGCATGAGAACCTACAGCAACTTGCTTATCAGTCTCTGGTGCTCTGACATTGTTTTTCCACATTTTCAATTATTGCTGAACAACTAGATGCAGTGTTGTGTGTAAGGTCTATGTAGTGATATGAGAAAAATGAGAGTTATGCTTAGGCTTGCATGATTAGTGCATGAATAAGCATAGTAATACATGCATTACATTGTTCTACTGTTCCAGTTATTCTACATTATTCATTTAGCGAAATGCCGGTACAGGGACAAGGTGGAGTCGCAATTCAATGGCTCAGACACGAGACGTATGTGGCAGGCTCTACAGGAAATCACGGACTACGAAAAGAAAAACAGCCACATCATGGACACCAACGTCACGCTTCCAGACAAACTAAACACCTTCTTGCCCGCTTTGAGGATAATACAGTGCTGCCTCATTTAAACGTTTTAACCCTCGCAAGGCTGCTGGCCCAGACGGCATCCCTAGCCATGTCCTCAGAGCATGCACAGACCAGCTGGCTGGTGTGTTTACGGACATATTCAATCAATCCCTATCCCAGTCTGCTGTGCCCACATGCTTCAAGATGGCTACCATTGTTCCTGTACCCAAGGCAAAGATAAGTGAAAAAATGTCTACCCTTCTGTGATCATGAAGTGCTTTGAGAGGCTAGTCAAGGATCATATCACCGCCACCTTACCGGCCACCCTAAACCCACTTCAGTTTGCATATCGCCCAACAGGTCCACAGATGACGCAATAGCCATCACACTGCATACTGCCTTATCCCATCTGAACAATGTTCATTGACGACAACTCAGCATTCAACACCATAGTACCCTCCAAGTTCATCATCAAGCTGGAGGCCTTGGGACTCTTCCCCGCCCTGTGCAACTGGGTCCTGGACTTTCTGACGGGCCGCCCCCAGGTGGTGAAGGTAGGAAACAACATCTCGGCTTCGCTGACCCTCAACACTGGGGCCCCACAAGGGTGTGTGCTCAGCCCTCTCCTGTACTCCCTGTTCACCCACGACTGTGTGGCCATGCACACCTCCAACTCGATCATCAAGTTTGCATACGACAAAACAGTAGTGGGCTTGATCACCAACAACAACAAGACAGTCTACAGGGAGGAGGTGAGGGCACTCGGAGTGTGGTGTCAGGAAAACAACCTCTCACTCAATGTCAACAAAACAAAGGAGATGATCGTGGACCTCAGGAAACAGCAGAGGGAGCAGCCCCCTATCCACATCGAAGGGACAGCAGTGGAGAAAATGGAAAGTTTTAAGTTCCTCGGCATACACATCACAGACAAACTGAAATGGTCCACCCACACAGACAGTGTGGTGAAGAAGGTGCAACAGCACCTCTTCAACCTCAGGAGGCTGAAGAAATGTGGCTTGTCACCCAAAACCCTGACAAACTTTTACAGATGCACAATCGAGAGCATCCTGTCGGGCTGTATCACAGCCTGGTACGGCAGCTGCACCGCCCTCAACTGCAAGGCTCTCCAGAGGGTGGTGTGGTCTGCACAACGCATCACCGGGGCAAACTACCTGCCCTCCATGACATCTACAGCACCCGATGTCACAGGAAGGCCAAAAAGATCATCAAGGACAACAACCACCCAAGCCACTTCCTGTTCACACCGCTATCATCCAGAAGGCAAAGTCAGTACAGGTGCATCAAAGCTGGGACCGAGAGATTGAACAACAGCTTCTATCTCAAGGCCATCAGACTGCTAAACAGCAATCACTAACTCAGAAAGGCTGCTGCCTACATTGAGACCCAATCACTGGACACTTTAATAAACGGATCACTAGTCATTTTAAACAATGCCACTTTAATAATGTTTTACATATCTTACATTACTCGTATTACATGTTTCTACTGTATTTTATACCATCTATTGCACCTTGCCTATGCCATCGCTCATTCATATACTTACTTATATGTACATAGTCTCAGTCACCCATTTAGATTTGTGTGTATTAGGTATTTGTTGGAGAACTGTTAGATGACTTGTTGGTTATTACTGCATTGTCGGAACTAGAAGCACAAGCATTTCGCTACACTCGTATTAACATCTGCTAACCAGGTGTATGTGACCAATAACATTTGATTTGATTTGAATTGATGGTTGTCATAACAGACTGATTTGTGGTGTAAACTCCCTGTCTTCATAATTAGTGTCCACGGATCCAGATTTAATTTTCAAATTGAGCAGATTCTGTTGATACGGTGCATTCTGTTGATACATTGCATTAAAAAATCCCCAGAATGACAAAGTGAAAACAGGTTTGACATTTTTGCTAAATTATTTACTATGAGACTCAAAATTGAGCTCAGGTGCATCCTGTTTTTATTGATCATCCTTGAGATGTTTCTACAACATGATTGGAGTCCAATTGTGGTAAATTCCATAGATTGGACATGATTTAGAAAGGCACACACCTGTCTATATAAGGTCCCACTGTTGACAGTGCATGTCAGAGCAAAAACCAAGCCATGAGGCCAAAGGAATTGTCTGTAGAGCTCCGAGACAGGATTGTGTAGAGGCACAGATCTGGAGATAGGGTACCAAAAAAATGTCTGCAGCATTGAAGGTGCTAAGAACACAGTGACCTCCATCATTCTTAAATGGAAGAAGTTTGGAACCACCAAGACCCTTCCTAAAGCTGGCCGCCTGGCCAAACTGAGCAATCGGGGGAGAAGGGCCTTGGTCAGGGAGGTGACCAAGAACCTGATAGTCACACTGACAGAGCTCAGGAGTTCCTCTGTGGAGATGGGAGAACCTTCTAGAAGGACAACCATCTCTGCAGCACTCCACCAATCAGGCCTTTACGGTAGAGTGGCCAGACGGAAGCTACTCCTCAGTAAAAGGCACATGACAGCCCACTTGGAGTTTGCCAAAAGGCACCCAAAGGACTCTCAGACCATGAGAAACAAGATTCTCTGATCAGATGAAATCGAGATTGAACTCTTTGGCCTGAATGCCAAGCGTCACGTCGGGAGGAAACATGGCACCATCCCTACGGTGAACATGGTGGTGGCAGCATCATGCTATGGGGATGTTTTCAGGGAATGGGAGACTAGTCAGGATTGAGGGAAAGATAAACGGAGCAGAGAGATCCTTGATGAAAACCTGCTCCAGGCCTCCCGGGTGGCGCAGTGGTTAAGGGCGCTGTACTGCAGAGCCAGCTGTGCCATCAGAGTCCCTGGGTTTGTCCCAGGCTCTGTCGTAACCGGCCGCGACCGGGAGGTCCGTGGGGCGACGCACAATTGGCCTAGCGTCGTCCGGGTTAGGGAGGGCTTGGTCGGTAGGGATGTCCTTGTCTCATCGCGCACCAGCGACTCCTCTGGCGGGCTGGGCGCAGTGCGCGCTAACCAAGGTTGCCAGGTGCACGGTGTAGCCTCCGACACATTGGTGCGGCTGGCTTCCGGGTTGGATGCGCGCTGTGTTAAGAAGCAGTGCGGCTGGTTGGGTTGTGTATCGGAGGACGCATGACTTTCAACCTTCGTCTCTCCCGAGCCCGTATGGGAGTTGTAGCGATGAGACAAGATAGTAGCTACTACAACAATTGGATACCATGAAATTGGGGAGAAAAAAGGGTAAAATTCAACACAAAAAAAAAAGAAAAAAAAGAAAACCTGCTCCAGAGTACGGCACTGCATGTTGACATTTGCTTATGCTTTTTCCCTACGGAGGACGATTGCCACGGAAAACAACAGTGCCGTACTCTCCAATTATGACTAATGCTACTAATTCAAATGTATCTTGTTTTTGTCATAACAAACTAGTCAGAGACTTGTTTGTTTTTTTCACATATAACTTTCAGTGTCTGTGGTTTTGTACGGCACAGGTTTCCCTTTTTTTTAAATGCACTTGTTGGGGATGTTAACCAAATGGTTGGGGATATATTCTATTAACCACAGTTCACTTCAAATAAATGTTCAATCAGATCATAAAGTCTAATGAAAAAGCACAACATTTTCATGGAACTGTGAAACTAACCAAGACTTGTGAATTACACCACTTTCCTCCTACCAGTTCTGCTCAAGAAATGGAATGAGCAATGTCGTGTCACGTCTCGGGCAAGTCACATCCTAAATTTGTTTTATTTCAAAGCGTTATGATAACTGTTATGAAATAAAACTTTTATAAATTAGGCCTACCTTATTTCCTCGATCAGATATTTTTTCAGAAGATCTCCCCTGAGGCCTGAACAAATAAAACATAGAAAACCATTTAAGATGTGAAAACATCACAGTTAGGAAGATGAGCAACACACCAACTCCAAGACTTGGCCTCTATTGGTTGACCTAACTATAGTTAGGCTACTCAGGAAGATGTCATGCTTGTTTGTGTTTTGCTTTTGAAGTGCTTTGAGATTCTTATGAAAAGCACTATAGAAATGTAATGAATGATTACTATTATTAAACACAACTCTGAAAAGTTTGAGTGAATTTGAATCAAGCCAGCCAGTGAGACATCACTAAAGAATGCTTTTCAACGACTCGCACAGTAGTAATGTCATGTACTGTCATGTTGTGTCTTGTCTCTGTCCTTTCCCTTCACCCTGTCTCCCTCTGCTGGTCGTTGTTAGGTTACCTTTTCTCCCCCGCTTTCCCCCAGCTGTTCCTTGTCTCCTCTAACTACCCATTCACCCCGTTTCCCACCTGTTCCCTTTTTCCCTCTGATTAGGTCCCTATATCTCTCTCTGTTTCTGTTCCTGTCCTTGTCGGATTCTTGTTTGTTGTGTTTCATGCCTGAGCCAGACTATCGTCATGTTTGCTGTAACCTTGTCCTGTCCTGTCGGAATCTGCCGGTCTATCTGAGCCTACCTATGTTTGGTTATTAAAGAAGCTCTGTTTAAGTTAGTTCGCTTTTGGGTCCTCATTCACTCACCATAACAGAAGAATCCGACCAAGAATGGACCCAGCGACTTCGGATCCTCTCCACTCAGCCGTCGGGATCCAGGGAGCGATGCTAGGCAGACACGAGCAGGAAGTGTCTGCTGCTCGACATGCCGTTGAGACCCTGGCCACCCAAGTCTCCAACCTCACAGAACAGGTTCACCATCTCCGCCTCGATCCACCGGCCACTTCCAGGGCTTTCGAATCTCCGGAGCCCAGAATCAATAACCCGCCGTGTTACTCTGGGGAGCCCACTGAATGCCGCTCGTTCCTCACCCAGTGTGATATTGTGTTTTCTCTCCAGCCCAACACTTACTCCAGGAGCACTGCTCGTGTCGCCTACGTCATATCTCTCCTTATTGGACGGGCTCGTGAGTGGGGCACGGCAATCTGGGAGGCAAGGGCTGAGTGTACTAACCAGTATCAAGACTTTAAGGAGGAGATGATACGGGTTTTTGATCGATCTGTTTTTGGGGAGGAGGCTTCCAGGGCCCTGTCTTCCCTATGTCAAGGCAATCGATCCATAACAGACTACTCTATTGAGTTTCGAACTCTTGCTGTCTCCAGTGGCTGGAACGAGCCGGCCTTGCTCGCTCGTCTTCTGGAGGGTTTCCGCGCAGAGGTAAAGGATGAGATTCTCTCCCGGGAGGTTCCTTCCAGCGTGGATTCCTTGATTGAACTCGCTATTCGCATTGAGCGACGGGTTGATCTTCGTCACCGAGCTCGTGGAGAGGAGCTCGCGCTCTCCGTCGCCTCCCTCTCCGCATCACTACCATCTTCCTCTGCCGGCTCGGGTGCTGAGCCCATGCAGCTGGGAGGTATCCGCATCTCGACTAAGGAGAGGGAACGGAGAATCACCAACCGCCTCTGTCTCTATTGCGGTTCCGCTGGTCATTTTGTCACTTCATGTCCAGTAAAAGGCCAGAGCTCGTCAGTAAGCGGAGGGCTACTGGTGAGCGCTACTACTCCTGTCTCTCCTTCAAGATCCTGCACTACCTTGTCGGTCCATCTACGCTGGACCGGTTCGTCAGCTTCCTGCAGTGCCTTAATAGACTCTGGGGCGGAGGGCTGTTTTATGGACGAGACCTGGGCTCGGGAACATGACATTCCTCTCAGACAGTTAAAGGAGCCCACGGCCTTGTTCACCCTGGATGGTAGTCCTCTCCCCAGGATTCAGCGTGAGACGCTACCTTTAACCCTCACTGTTTCTGGTAATCATAGTGAAACCATTTCTTTTTTAATTTTCCGTTCACCTTTTACACCTGTTGTTTTGGGCCATCCCTGGCTAGTTTGTCATAATCCTTCCATTAATTGGTCTAGTAATTCTATCCTCTCCTGGAACGTCTCTTGTCATGTGAAATGTTTAATGTCTGCTATCCCTCCTGTTTCCTCTGTCTCTTCTTCACAGGAGGAGCCTGGTGATTTGACAGGGGTGCCGGAGGAATATCACGATCTGCGCACGGTGTTCAGTCGGTCCAGGGCCACCTCTCTTCCTCCACACCGGTCGGTCGTATGATTGTAGTATTGATCTCCTTCCGGGAACCACCCCCCCCCGGGGTAGACTATACTCTCTGTCGGCTCCCGAACGTAAGGCTCTCGAAGATTATTTGTCTGTAGCTCTTGACGCCGGTACCATAGTCCCCTCCTCCTCTCCCGCCGGAGCGGGGTTTTTTTTTGTCAAGAAGAAGGACGGGTCTCTGCGCCCCTGCATAGATTATCGAGGGCTGAATGACATAACAGTGAAGAATCGTTATCCGCTTCCTCTTATGTCTTCAGCCTTCGAGATCCTGCAGGGAGCCAGGTTTTTCACTAAGTTGGACCTTCGTAACGCTTACCATCTCGTGCGCATCAGGGAGGGGGACGAGTGGAAGACGGCGTTTAACACTCCGTTAGGGCACTTTGAATACCGGGTTCTTCCTTTCGGCCTCGCTAACGCTCCAGCTGTCTTTCAGGCATTAGTCAATGATGTCCTGAGAGACATGCTGAACATCTTTGTTTTCGTTTACCTTGACGATATCCTGATTTTTTCACCGTCACTCCAGATTCATGTTCAGCACGTTCGACGTGTCCTCCAGCGCCTTTTAGAGAATTGTCTTTTTGTGAAGGCTGAGAAGTGCACTTTTCATGCCTCCTCCGTCACATTTCTCGGTTCTGTTATTTCCGCTGAAGGCATTAAGATGGATCCCGCTAAGGTCCAAGCTGTCATTGATTGGCCCGTCCCTAAGTCACGCGTCGAGCTGCAGCGCTTTCTCGGCTTCGCGAACTTCTATCGTCGTTTCATCCGTAATTTCGGTCAGGTGGCAGCTCCTCTCACAGCCCTTACTTCTGTCAAGACGTGCTTTA
Organism: Oncorhynchus clarkii lewisi; assembly: GCF_045791955.1. Classification (NCBI taxonomy): domain Eukaryota; kingdom Metazoa; phylum Chordata; class Actinopteri; order Salmoniformes; family Salmonidae; genus Oncorhynchus; species Oncorhynchus clarkii. Next base: position 19,281,549 of record NC_092175.1, on the reverse strand, counting down.
AGTGGTCCGTTTCCGCCCAGGGAGCTTTTGATCTCCTCAAGAATCGTTTTACATCCGCTCCTATCCTTGTTACACCTGACGTCTCTAGACAGTTCGTTGTCGAGGTTGACGCGTCAGAGGTGGGCGTGGGAGCCATCCTTTCTCAGCGCTCCCTCTCTGACGACAAGGTCCACCCATGCGCGTATTTTTCTCATCGCCTGTCGCCGTCGGAACGTAACTATGATGTGGGTAACCGCGAACTGCTCGCCATCCGGTTAGCCCTAGGCGAATGGCGACAGTGGTTGGAGGGGGCGACCGTTCCTTTTGTCGTTTGGACTGACCATAGGAACCTTGAGTACATCCGTTCTGCCAAACGACTTAATGCGCGTCAGGCGCGTTGGGCGCTGTTTTTCGCTCGTTTCGAGTTCGTGATTTCTTATCGTCCGGGCTCTAAGAACACCAAGCCTGATGCTTTGTCTCGTCTCTTCAGTTCTTCAGTAGCCTCCACTGACCCCGAGGGGATTCTCCCTGAGGGGCGTGTTGTCGGGTTGACTGTCTGGGGAATTGAGAGGCAGGTAAAACAAGCGCTCACTCACACTCCGTCGCCGCGCGCTTGTCCTAGGAACCTTCTTTTCGTTCCCGTTCCTACTCGTCTGGCCGTTCTTCAGTGGGCTCACTCTGCCAAGTTAGCCGGCCACCCTGGCGTTCGGGGTACGCTTGCTTCCATTCGCCAGCGTTTTTGGTGGCCCACCCGGGAGCATGACACGCGTCGTTTCGTGGCTGCTTGTTCGGTCTGCGCGCAGACTAAGTCCGGTAACTCTCCTCCTGCCGGCCGTCTCAGGCCGCTTCCTATTCCCTCTCGACCGTGGTCTCACATCGCCTTAGATTTTGTCACCGGACTGCCTTCGTCAGCGGGGAAGACTGTTATTCTTACGGTTGTCGATAGGTTCTCTAAGGCGGCTCATTTCATTCCCCTTGCTAAGCTTCCTTCTGCTAAAGAGACGGCACAAATCATAATCGAGAATGTTTTCAGAATTCATGGCCTTCCGTCAGACGTCGTTTCGGACAGAGGTCCGCAATTCACGTCTCAATTTTGGAAGGAGTTTTGCCGTTTGATTGGGGCTTCCGTCAGTCTCTCTTCCGGCTTTCACCCCCAGTCTAACGGTCAAGCAGAACGGGCCAATCAGACTATTGGTCGCATCTTACGCAGTCTTTCTTTTCGTAACCCTGCGTCTTGGTCAGAACAGCTCCCCTGGGCAGAATACGCCCACAACTCGCTTCCTTCGTCTGCGACCGGGCTATCTCCTTTTCAGAGTAGCCTCGGGTACCAGCCTCCGCTGTTCTCATCTCAGTTCGCCGAGTCCAGCGTCCCCTCCGCTCAGGCTTTTGTCCAACGTTGCGAGCGCACCTGGAAGAGGGTCAGGTCTGCACTTTGCCGTTATAGGACGCAGACTGTGAGGGCTGCTAATAAACGTAGAACTAAGAGTCCTAGATATTGTCGCGGTCAGAGAGTTTGGCTCTCCACTCAGAACCTTCCCCTTAAGACGGCTTCTCGCAAGTTGACCCCGCGGTTCATTGGTCCGTTCCGTATTTCTCGGGTCATTAATCCTGTCGCAGTTCGACTTCTTCTTCCGCGATACCTTCGTCGCGTCCACCCGGTCTTCCATGTCTCCTGCATCAAGCCCGTCCTTCGCGCCCCCGCTCGTCTTCCCCCCCCCCCCCCCCCCCCCATCCTTGTCGAGGGCGCACCCATCTACAGGGTCCGTAGAATTTTGGACATGCGTCCTCGGGGCCGTGGTCACCAGTACCTCGTAGATTGGGAGGGGTACGGTCCTGAGGAGAGGAGTTGGGTTCCCTCTCGGGACGTGCTGGACCGTGCGCTGATCGAGGATTTCCTCCGTTGCCGCCAGGTTTCCTCCTCGAGTGCGCCAGGAGGCGCTCGGTGAGTGGGGGGGTACTGTCATGTACTGTCATGTTGTGTCTTGTCTCTGTCCTTTCCCTTCACCCTGTCTCCCTCTGCTGGTCGTTGTTAGGTTACCTTTTCTCCCCCGCTTTCCCCCAGCTGTTCCTTGTCTCCTCTAACTACCCATTCACCCCGTTTCCCACCTGTTCCCTTTTTCCCTCTGATTAGGTCCCTATATCTCTCTCTGTTTCTGTTCCTGTCCTTGTCGGATTCTTGTTTGTTGTGTTTCATGCCTGAGCCAGACTATCGTCATGTTTGCTGTAACCTTGTCCTGTCCTGTCGGAATCTGCCGGTCTATCTGAGCCTACCTATGTTTGGTTATTAAAGAAGCTCTGTTTAAGTTAGTTCGCTTTTGGGTCCTCATTCACTCACCATAACAAGTAAAGTCACAGAATGTTTGAACACCGAATCTCAAACTCATTCCAGGAAAAAAATCTATTCAAGGTTAGGCTGGATGAAGATGTTTCTTATTTATTTATTTTTTATTTAACCTTTATTGAACCATTGAGATTTAAAATATTTTTTTCAAGAGCGTCCTGGCCAAAGATAGGCAGCACCAAGTCATTACAAAAATTACAGACAAACAACATGAAAAACTACAAGTAATCTAGTAAAAACCATAGAATTCACAAGATTATAACAAAATCAATAACAGCAATTAAAAATGTTGACAGGTCAGGGAACCAGTCTCAAGATCATTCATCAGTGATTTAAAAATACCAATCGGGACAGGTTCTTCCAGTTTAAAAGTATTTTGTAAGGTGTTCCAAGACGATGGTGCAGAGTACATAAAAGCCCTTTTACCAAATTCAGTTTGGACATTTGCAACAGTTAGCAGGATAAAGTCCAGCAAACGAAGAGAGTACCCACCACATTTCTGAACAATAAAAATGGCCAAATAAAATGGTAGTAAACCCAAAATGGCTTTGTAAATGGAAGTATACCAGTGCCTGAGCCTACGAGTGACTAGAGAAGGCCAGCCAACCCTGGTATACAAAGTGCAGTGGTGCGTAAGGGTTTTGCAGTTTAAAATACATCTCAAAGTGCCATGGTAAATGGTGTCAATTGATCTCAAACACTGAGCGGAAGCATTCATATATAAAATATCCCCATAGTCTAGTAAAGGCATACATGTAGCTGATATTAGCCTCCTTCTGGCTTCAAAAGAAAAACAGGCCTTATTCCCCAAATAAAATCTCAATTTCAGCTTCAATTTTTTTGTAAGTTGTTGAATATGCAATTTAAAAGAGAGGCCGTCATCAATTCAAATTCCAAGATATTTATATGAGGTTGCAACCTCAATCTCCTTGCCCTGACAGGTAGTAATAGGTGAAAGGTTCAGAGGTCTATTTCTTGCTTTAGAAAACACCATTAGTTTAGTTTTGTCAGTATTGAGGATAAGCTTCAATTGACACAAGGTATGTTGAACAGTATAACAATGATTTAAATGTGTATTGTTTACAAACATTGGAGAAAAACAAGCTTGTATGTTAGGTTCTGATGGGGTACAACAGTTGAACTAAGCTCATGAGGCCTTTAAGTTATATGCTATTCTTCAAGAATCAATGGGTATACAGATGTAGGATCTTAACTTGACCTATATCATCTCACCAAAATAATCCTGCAGCAACAGAATTTTAGCGTTTAGTCCTTAATGTTGCTTGATTTGGTGGTTAGGCTATTATCTGGCCCAAAGTAGGCTACATGAAAAGTGCAATAGTGTTAATATAACTGTATTAGTGTGGGTTTTCAGTGAATTTGTGTAAATCACAAAGCTCATCTGAGGTGCAGGAAAATTCTCAGCAACAAAAGAGTGCTCAAATTAAGATCCTACGTCTGTATTATTAATTTATAAGTCCAAAAACGGATGTAGCAACGGCAGATTTCCCCTTTAAGTTGTAGTTAGAAACATGCTTCACAAAATTAAATTATATTTAGGCTAATTGGTTTTAACAGTTTGGAAAATGGTAAATAAAACTTCAACAATGTTGCACAAGAGTCCATTCATCATGGGGTATCACATTTTCCTTTGATGAAATCCTTGGTGTAAAATTGTAATATAATTTGGCACATAAGGCGCTATTTTATGCAGCAAACATTCACATCACTCAATGTGCATTTGTGTCCACACCCTTATTTCATACCCTATTTTCAGTATTTGCACTGAGCAACTACATGACATATAGTCAACACATGCTCTAAAAAGGGTGGATGGATTTGTCCTCAGATGTGCCCATTGGTTGTGCACAAAGCAGTCAGTCACGGCGCGTTTTCTCCCGAGACCCTTGGGATGCGGAGAGAGATGGGAGGGTAAACACTGATTCTTAACAGCTGTCCAGAGAATGGAGTAAAGTTTAAATGTTGTTTCCTGTCTATTCACTAGACAGCCATTTCATCCAAAAATGTCAACACTTTCTGCTCTTGAAGAAACCACATGTCTTTGGCTAAAAAAGTATCAAATCAAATGTTATTTGTATTATGCACTGAATACAACAGCTGTAGACCTTACTGTGAAATGCTTACTTACATGCTCTTCCTTAATGATGCAGAGTTAAATACAGATACAAATAAAAACACTTGAGAAATAAAACACAATAATTAAGCTATACACAAGGACTCCCACTACCATATCAATGTATAGGGATACGTGGTAGTTGAGGCAGAGATAGATAGTAGTATCTTAGAACTGTGTGTGTGTGTGTGGGCTGTGTGTGTGGGCTGTGTGTGTGGGCTGTGTGCATTTGTGTCCATGAGTGTGTTTGTGTCTGATGCAGACAATGTTTATAATTGTTTATAATACAGACCACGGTGTCTCTTGTGAGAGGAAAGACCAATGAAAAGGTTATGTAGAGGATGGAAGGTTTAAAATAATAATACTAATAATTTCACCTTTATTTAACCAGATAGGCCAGTTGAGAAGAAGTTCTCATTTACAACTGCGACCTGGCCAAGATAAAGCAAAGCAGTGTGACAAAAACAACAACACAGAGTTACACATAAACAAACGTACAGTCAATAACACAATAGAAATATCTGTAGACAGTATGTGCAAATTAAGTAAGGAGGTAAGGCAATAAATAGGCCATAGTGGCAAAGTAATTACAATTTAGCAATTAACACTGGAGTGATAGATGTGCAGATGAGGATGTGCAAGTAGAAATACTGGTGTGCAAAAGAGCAGAAAAACAAAAATAATATGGGGATGAGGTAAGTAGTTGGATGGATGGGCTGTTTACAGATGGGCTGTGTACAGCTGCAGTGATCGGTAAGCTGCTCTGACAGCTGATGCTTGAAGTTAGTGAGGGAGATATATGTCTCCAACTTCAGTGATTTTTGCAATTCGTTCCAGTCGTTGGCAGCAGAGAACTGGAAGGAAAGGTGGCCAAAGGAGGTGTTGGCTTTGGGGATGACCAGTGAAATATACTTGCTGGAGCGTGTGCTCCACGAGAGCATACAGGTCGCAGTGGTGGGTAGCACATGGGGCTTTGGTAACAAAATGGATGGCACTGTGATAGACTGCATCCAATTTTCTGAGTAGAGTGTTGTAGGCTATTTTGTAAATGACATCGCTGAAGTCGAGGATAGGTAGGATAGTCAGTTTTACGAGGGTATGTTTGGCAGCATGAGTGAAGGAGGCTTTGTTGTGAAATAGGAAGCCGATTCTAGATTTCATTTTGGATTGGAGGTGCTTAGTATGAGTCTGGAAGGAGACAAAAAGCAAAAACACACGTCACAAACAGACAAATCACTGAGTTACAGCATAACGCGCCTGCATGGCTCCTGTTACTGAGCAACACAACAGAGGAGTTTCTTGTTAAGGCTTAACCGCTCAGGTCTTTTGGTCAGAAAGCCCATGTGCCTGGAATGCTCTATCTCCACAGTATAAACCGTGGTCACAAATCAAACCAATGTTTTCTTGTAGCTAGACAGCCAAGCTGCGATGTTTCATATGGCACAAAACGATCCTCGCACTGAGATTTATGAATACTTTTGTTCTATGACAACTTTTTCATCATCAGTATTGCTTGAGACATTTTCTCTTTGTATCATTTCCACATGGGAGCACAATAACAATTTGGCAACACATCATGCCGTGAATGTTGACCGTCCATTTGTGCATCACTTAGATTGGAACTAATGAATTGAATTAACACTTTGATAACAAGTGTTTTGCCCTAAAAAGACAGTGAAAAGGTCTCGCACAGTACAAACCATTTACTATTTCCCAGTTTTAAAAAATAGTCTAAGCTTTAGACTCAAATGTGCAAAGCCCTTTAGAAATACAACATGTCATACTCCAGAGGCTTGGAACAACGTCACCCCATCCATTATTAACAGTGTGGCTAATGGGTGGTCACTTTGGCGAGTGTGATTTGGAAAGGGATCAGATTCTCCCGAGCATGTCCATATATATCATTCATTATTCTGTCGTTTCACTAAGAACAAAATGTCACATTCTTCAAAATGTTATTTTTTAAATCTTTCTTACACAACTCCCTGGGTGCTTGTGTTGCTAATTATACTCCGCTTCTTGATTACATGTCTGACCATCACCATGACTACTGGTATATCTGTAGATCTCTTTGTGTGACATGGGTGTGTATATGTATGTGGGGGATTTTATATCCTTATGTGCTCAAAGAGGAGAAGATGGCTTTTTGTCTGTTATTGCATTAAGTGACCCCCTCACGGTTCAGATGGAGGTGGCCTCAGATCTAGGATTAGCTATCATCCACCGATTTCTGTCCAAGCCTGACCTTATCCATTAGGTAAAGATAGAGCAAAACTGACCTTACATCAGATCAGCACTTCTGTCTTCCATTTAGATCCTAATGAGCCACTGTCTCTGATACCTGTCACCAGATCCGTACTGTCACCGAAGCCCAGTCAAAGCCTGTAGTTTCTCTTCATCTCTCGATACAATGGTCCATGCTGCAGCCCATCATAAGAAGTGTGCATGTCAATACATTACCCTGGTAGGCTGACAGTTATTATCTTTAACTAGGATGTACTAAATGACTTTGTCTAGGTACTTCACCGGGCTACATAGAAGACTGGAGGGCAATGTCATCCCTACTTGTGGCTTCTTTGAAAACTTATTTTAGAAACTCCATGATCTTCCTCTGGAAGGGGAGTCCTCTGTGTGCGTCTTGGTTTCAGAAATCCTCATGCCGTATGCGGAAAGACGCGAAGATTTCAATCAACCTCAAACTGGACGGCAGAATGCACTGCCATCAAATTTCAACAACATAATTAAATTTGTGCCTGTTAATATGTGGCATTCATCACTGTTAGATCTGTGCCCTGTGTTTACCTAGCTGGAATAACACTTTAGCCTGTACGATGCGGCCTGCCTCTTGGTGTTGTTTTAAAGAGGTGCGCTGCTGTGTGCAGAAGGGCCCTGCGTTATGTGAGAGGCACTGTCTCCCCTCGGTGCGCGGCTGGGGTCTTTCCCCCCCTCAAAACCCCTGAGCTGAGGCCTTGTGTTTGGGTTGGCACCCGTCAGCATAGTCAGCTGGTCTGCACATCTTGGCCTCACACTTCCAACGTTTTTTTTTCTTCTTTTGAGGAGGTATAGCAGTGTTGCACTTATGGATGATTCTCTGTTACACACAAACACCTTGAGGGCATTCTCTGGACTGGCAGCTGCACCTTCTCCTTGGTCAAGGGGCAAACATGGAAAGGGTACTCTCTGCCACTTTCCAGGAGAGGAAAGTCAGGAAAATATCTGGATTTTTAAAAAATGCATTCGGAGGAGTATAAAAAGTCTGCAGTGTTTCATGTTGTCTTGACGGCCTATTTTAGCAGGTATTTATGACAGAATGGTGTCCATAGTATTGGATGGGCACGTAAAACAAGAATCCCAGCTATGTTATAGTCAGGTCTGTCATGGACATGTGGCATACAGCTGTATTCCAATAACCACACACATCACCAAGCAAACACCTGGCGAGAGAGAGGCCTGAAACACACCGGCCACCAACAGATAAACACCCCTCTCTCTGTTCAACCTAGAGTCAGGGGTAGACGTAACATAGTAAACGTAAATCCATGACACTCCACTTAGTATGATATGTTATGTTTCGTAGGGTATGTATTCATCTGTGGATGTCCATCATCCATTTCATATAATATGTTACGAATTGCAATTTAGCTAGGCTATGGGTTAGGGTTAGGGGTTAAGGTTAGGGTTAAGATTAGGGTTAGGAGTTAGGTTAAGGTTAGGGGAAGGGTTAGTTAACATGCTATTTAGCTGCAAGGTAGTAAGTAGTTGGAAAGTTGCTAAAATGCTAAATCTGTCCGTGATGAGATTCAAACATGCAACGTTTGGGTTGCAGACCTTCACATAATACGCCTATCCATACACCCCGACAAACCACCCTACTTTCATTTTTGCCTTAAATAACCTTATGTAACCATACCAAACATAGCATATGATGCTAATTTGAGTGTCCTAGATTTGACTATGTTACGTCTAGTCTATGAGACCAGGCTGCTCTGTTATGACTACAGTATCTACAACACTTCTGGACACATACAGAGGTCAATACAGTTCCATACTCCGAATGAATAATTAGGTAGGGTTCGGACTTTTTGTCTTCACGTGGTTTATAAGGAAAGTCATAAATGAATGGATCAACAATACAATTTGGAAGGTTCTGTTTTATCATCAGTTCAATCATAGGTTATAACAGTTCTATGCAGTTTCAGTTACATCTTCACCATGTCATTACTCTGTGTTTTCCACAACTTTCAGGGATGTCAGTCTGTTTGAGCGGTTTCTCCACTTGTCTTGATTCCGGTCACCCTCCCTGGATTTTCAGATAGTGATAGCTTTTTCCATCCACAAACAAAAGGAGATTTATAGCCATGGTATCCTGTTTAATAGTCACTTATATTCATGATGTCCCGTTTCAGTCACCCTAGCCTAGCGCCCCCCCCCCTTGGATCCATCTGGTTGGTCCTAAAATGTTCTCGTGTGGAACTGAAGGCCTGCCAAACATGCTTTACCCCATCCCAACCACCTCCTAAAAATGGACCATGTTAGTTACTTAGAAATGCTTGAGATAAGAATTATTAATCTAAATGTATGTCCCAGGATGTGAGACAAATGCAGTACATGAGCCCTGTAAGCAATAGCAAAAACAAGGTGAAGAAATTGTAAAATGCCAGGCTTATTAGTCATCACAGATTTGCCAGCTTTGACCATGCAGAACACAGACACGCTTTTCAATAACAAATGGTCCATGGCATGTCCCATCTGGCCACACCGGTAGTAACAGTACCAACACTAAAATAATTTATGCAATTTGTTCCAGACTAGAAGCCATTAAAGGTAATAGTTTTAGAAATTGCACACATTTCAGAATGGCCTTAATGTTCTTAATGTGACTATGGACTGTGTGACCCATGATAAACTGTTGGTCTATTTGAAAATATTTAATCTAAGAAAGTACATGCCTACTGCTGTGTCTAAGTGCTTTTCATATAAATTTGATATTCGTTTTAAGGTTGTTTAGATTTAGAAGAAATATCAAGCGCTTAAATGAATGTTTTTTTATTTGTTTGAGGACAGTAATTGCATTAAGAAGTGAGTTCTGCATCCTGATCATCTCTTTCCTTGTCTATCGTACAAAGCTTCCATGATTATCATACAAAAATTCTTATGAAATGTAGATTTTGTCTCTGTTGCTTGGTTTTAAATGGAATCCTCTTTGATTTTGAGTTGCGGTGCAGTTAAATCATTTTTCACTCACGACCACATCCCTCATTGGAACCAGTCGGCTTCACATCCATTATTTTATATTTTTACATTGAACAGTCACCTGCAGATAGAGAAGGCTGGAGCCTTTAATTGCTGAGAACAATAATGCCAACTTTTAGGTCTCCTTCAACCGTTGGTTGAAAGAACAAAACATATTTTAGAAGGAGAAGGGATAAGAACATTAAAGGAGGCCATTAAAGCATTTTTCACACACATATACCCTCTACTTCAAGTTTATTCCTCTTAATTGGGGAACTGTGAGAGAACTCTTCAGGGTGTAATTTTCACACTGTATATGCGTGCTAATGATGTCTGAATATCAAGGACAAACCACGTATCTTTAGTGATCCATTTCTTTAAACTGTCTTGTGAAATGTCTTGTGAAACTACCCCAAGAGATAAAAACATCTTCCAAGTTCAGGTGTGTTACAGCTGGGTTCAACCACTGGACAAAAACGAGCCCTTGTCAAACAAAAGCTGAGACCGGGAACAGTTAAGAGTTCCAAGATGTAGTATTTATAGAACAATAATAATTGTTCTATATAAAATACACACTTTTTTGGAAGAGTTTTGCATATTTTATAAGTTCTTACGCAGGAACATTATTTGACCTGAGGTCATCACTATGAATCACCAAAGCTCATCAAGGCAAGCGAAACATTGACGGTCCACCAGCCAACATCTCCTTTTTTGTGGATGTCTCTTGCAATGCTGACTTTGAACACGACAACGTCACACCGAGGGCTATGTGAGCAGTGACCTTTAACTCCCTGTCTGCTATTCCTAATTAGGTAAGGTTGTAAATATGCATGTACCAGTAAGTGAGCAAAAAAGGATTTAGGGCTACTTCATGCCAGCGGAAAATATTTTTGTTATCTCAGGTTATTGGCAATTATCACATAGGAACTTTATTGGGAGGAAGGTTGTTTTACATTTGTATCACAAACCATTTTCGAGAAAATCATGTTAATTGGCAATTTTAGGCCCTTTTTAGACTTATGCTTGCCTCGAAAGACCCTATGATCTGTGAATCATACATGATACAGGCAACATATTGGTTTCTTTATACCCCTTACAGTCTCAAATATACACTTTCACATTCATTTATTTTTAGGCATATTGTTTGTAACAATATACTCTTCAAACATGTAACATTTCCAGAGTGGTGCTTTAGATTTTAGACACCAAGATGTTGTCTGTGTCGTGTATGTTTCACAGATCATAGGTTTCTTACAGGAGGTACATTGCCTTCAGAAAGTATTCAGACCTCTTGACTTTTTCCACATATTGTGAGGATATAGCCTTATTCTTATTTCCCTCATTAATCTACACACAATTACTCATAATGACAAAGCAAAACAGGTTTTTAGACATTTTTGCAAAATTACATTTACATAAGTTTTCAGACCCTTTACTTGAAGCACCTTTGGCAGCAATTACAGCATCGCGTCTTCTTGGGCATGATACTACAAGCTTGGCACACCTGTATTTGGGGAGTTTCTCCAATTCTTCTTTGCAGATCCTCTCAAGCTGTCTGATTGAACAGCTATTTTCAGGTCTCTCCAGAGATGTTTGATCGGGTTCAATGCCGGGCTCTGGCTGGGTCACTCAAGGACATTCAGAGACTTGTCCTGAAGCCACTCCAACGTTGTCTTAGCAGAGTGCTTAGGGCGATTGTCCTGTTGGAAAATGAACCTTTGCCCCATTCTGAGGTCCTGAGTGCTCTGGAGCATATTTTCATCAAGGATCTCTCTGTACGTTGCTCCGTTCATCTTTGGCTTGATCCTGACTTGTCTCCCAGTCCCTGCAGCTGAAAAACATCCGTACAGCTTGATGCTGCCACCACCATGCTTCACTGTAGGGATGGTGCCAGGTTTCCTCCAGATGTGACGCTTGGAATTCAGGCCAAAGAGTTCAATCTCGGTTTCATCAGACCAGAGAATCTTGTTTCTCAAAGTCTGAGACTCCTTTAGGTGCCTTTTGGCAAACTCCAAGTGGGCTGTCATGTGCCTTTTACTGAGGAGTGGCTTCCGTCTGGCCATCTCCACAGAGGAACTCTATAGCTATGTCAGAGTGACCATTGGGTTCTTGGTCACCTCCCTGACCAAGGCCCTTCTCCCCTAACTGCTCAGTTTCGCTGGGCGGCCAGCTCTAGGAAGAGTCTTGATGGTTCCAAAATTCTTCCATTTAGGAATGATGGAAGTCACTGTGTTTTTGGGGACCTTCAACGCTGCAGATATTTTTTGGTACCCTTCCCCAGATCTGTGCCTCGACACAATCCTGTCTCTGAGCTCTACGGAGAATTCCTTCGACCTCAGGGCTTGGTTTTTGCTCTGACATGTACTGTCAACTGTGGGACCTTATGTAGACAGGTGTGTGCCTTTCCAAATCATGTCCAATCAATTGAATTGACCACAATTGGACTCTAATCAAGTTGTAGAAACATCTCAAGGATGATCAACGGAAACAGGATGCACCTCAGCTCAATTTCGAGTCTATTAGCAAGGGGTCTGAATACTAAGGTACTAATACTAAGGTATTTCTGTTTTTTAGTTTTAATACATTTAGCAAAAATGTCTAAAAGCACAAGTAGCAGATGTAGCGGACATGCTCTGAATTAAGTGATGTTTCCTATCTTCTCCAAAGCCTTACATCAGTGAAATTGTGAATTTCCTCTCAATACGTCTACAAAGAACCCTGCTGGTTTTCCCGGTGTCACATGCACACTAAGCTCTTCAATTATTATTTGTTTACTTTTCAACTGTAATCCCACCTGAAATCCCATATTGAACATTATTATAAGGCATCCATGAGAGGGGAGTATGTATCATTAAGAGGCCTTAACCACAGGGTAGTCAACGGGTGGGTAATCCACTCTAGTTCTTTTAAAGGGCAAGGTTTTTGGAATTACGTCTTCCCACTGTTTCATTCTCGCAGACTTTAGAAAGACCAGCCACAGAGGAGCTTAATTAACTCTCCACCAGACAAAACACTTCAGCATTGTTAAGGATCTCATCAACTATGTCTTCATACTGTTGTTAATATCCTGAAACACAAACAAGAAGAACAGCAGTGATGAAAACGTGGCTAATCCTGGAGGTCCAAGCGGTATAAAAGAGGAAGACGGACGTCTCAGAGTCAGAACAGCCTGAACGAGCTTGAGATCACTTCAACCTGCAACATCAACCTCTACGAAGATCTTCATTCTCCAAGATGAGAGACTCGGTCCTCTCCGTCATCTTTGCCTTGGCACTTTTCTTGGAGTGCTACACACCGTCCATGGCGATCCCGATGGGCAAGATGGAGGACACAGCCTTGGAGCAAGATACTCTAGACTCTCTACTGAACGAAGAGGTGGCCGATAAAAACCCTGATTCAGTCAGAAGCGGGAGCTCCAAGATCATCGTGTTGGCAGACTCAGGCATGTGGAAGAACCTGAACAGAGGACTTCCTCTCTACAAGCTGAAAGCTGCAGCTGCAGGGCTTGACAGAGCCCTGACCCTGGACCGCAGAGAGGCTGACCAGGACCTGAGCCCCAGCATCTCCATTGTCAGGAGGGACACCATGAGGTGCATGGTGGGAAGGGTGTACCGGCCTTGCTGGGAAGTGTAGATGTGACCAATGAGCTCGTCCCATCTCGTCATTAATCTGCCAGCCAGATCTACTATGCTGCATCTTGTCCTGCCTCATCTTGAGTTGTATGATATGATCTTTCGAGTATGTATTAATGTATTTAGACAAATTGATATCAGTCATTAAAAAGACAGAACACTGAATTTGACGTCTTGTGTATGTTTGACTGCATGTTATTATTTAGCTGCCTTTATCAGCCGTGATAAGGTTGTGACAGCCAATGAAACACAATAGGACTTGTCCTATGAGGCTTTTAAAATATTACCATTCTGGAATTACCCACAGTATAACATTTACAACAGCCTTTTGTTATTTGATCTGTAATGTTTACATCACTCTGGAGTGGGAAGTAAGTGGGAAGTAAAGCCTATAAACTACACAAGAGACTTGCATCATTCAGGGAATAATATGGTGTTTCTAACAAACCAGTATGATATCAGCATTAAGAAGCTGTATTTATTGCTGTTTGATTGTGGAAACCATTGATAATCATTCCCTCTTTTGGAAGTGGACATGACTGCATGTCTCAAAAGTTGTTGGGGTGAGCTGAGAATTAACATGGTAATGAGTTTGCTTTGAAGAAGTTATTTGGGTTGGTGATGATTGCTCAAAGATGGCCTTTAATCACTGGTTATGTGATAAGTTAAAATACTCCAATACTCTTGTTGGTTTTCAAAACATGTTGTGTTTTTCAACACACTTTGTCCTGTTTTTCCTCTGTATACTGGGTCCTCTACCATTTTCATCTTTCCACTTTTGCATCTTTCTTCCTATAGCCCATACACTGCTGCTCTCCTTTGACAACATTGTACAACTAGATGATTCCTTGTTAGTATTACATTGCTAATTACTGAGGGAGCAGCATGTAAATAAAAAAATACTACATTTAAAGTCAATGAACTGATGAGTGAGGTTTCTCCAACAAAGCTTTACATTGTGGAACAACATATTAGACTTTGTCTCGAAGTTTCACATGCTCTCATAGTAGTTGTATGGAGATAGTCTGTGCAGCAGGCTAATTCAAGTCCTTTGGGGCGTTATTCAAAAGAACACAGCTTACTATAATTTATATTTGTTAGGTTTAATTGATGCCATTTCTGCTGGACCACCTGGAGTGCGTTTTGAATGTGTCCTTTCTAATGACCTTGAAAGGCGGGTATCAAATGATTATAAACATCATAATGATTCCAGATGATTCAACCTGGACTCAAGGGTAGACATAACATAGTAAATGTAAATCTATCTCTTTCCATTTAGTATGATATGTTACGTTTTGTATGGTATCTATGTCTTTACTATCATTAAATGAAGACTTTTAGTTTTTATCAAAGATTCTCTGTAATTAGTATTACGCGATTAAACTGATTAATCATTTAACTGCAATTAACTATGGAGTCGGGGGACCAAGGAAAAGATTCAGATTACAAAGTTATAATTTTCCTAAAATAACTATTTTATATCTGAGCAATTAGTCTTCGAATTAATGAATAATTTATTTTATCTCATGTTAGTCTCATTCCAAATGTCGTAAACTGCACGAACCCAGTCTTCACTATGAGTCATCCATACATCAATTGTCTTAAATCATTTATTTATTAACTAACTAAACAATCACAGAAGTGCACACACAAACAAACATAGTAAATATGGTTACAATAAATGATAGGGGAATGTGCCCTAGTGGGCTAAACTGGCATGGCGGCTTGTTGTACAAAAGGGAAGTGGGGGTCAACTGAGAAGACAACACACAGTTGATAATTATAACAATTGAAATGCTAATCCTTTGCACATGAACGCTGACTCATTCGGGAACAATTGCAATCAATATATATATTTACGCTCATTGTGTCGTTGGGATCTCTGCTGAAAAGTTAGTTTCTGTTGGAGAGTTTCTGTCCTCTCTGTCTCTCTCTGTCCTCTCTGTCTCTCTCTACTATGTGGTAGTTGAGTATGGGCCTAAGGGCACACACTTAGTGTGTTGTGAATTATGTAATGAACGTATTGTAATGTTTTTAAAACTGCCTTAATTTGGAAGGGTAGCTGCTGCCTTGGTAGCAGCTAATGGGGATCCATAATAAATACAAATACAAAAGCTTGTGTTGTTAGTGATATTACAGAGTTTAACCGGTGCTGCACCCAGTTTGGGTAAGAGCATGGGAAAAAATTGATGGTTAAATTAAAGTGCTATGCACATAGCCTACAGATGCACATAGCCTACAGATGAAAGTTACATTTAGTCACATAATCAACTTTCCTAGTACCATACTTCTCTTTTAAAAGATGAAGTGGACGATGTTATGCCAATGAATTGATAAATTGCCAAATAAGTCATTTACTGAAACGTCGGCATAGGTTACAGTTCATGGTTCTTATTGATATGCGTTATTATGTTGACTTTCACAGGTCCAGGTTGGCTCAGTTGGTAGAGCATGGCACTTGCTACACCACAGTTGGCGGTTCGATTCCCGAGGAAGACCTGTATAAATGAAAAATGTATGAGCCTAACAACTAAATTGTAGAAATGTAAACAGTGCAGAAGGCCGTTAGGTTATCCCTAGACATTTGAAATATCTTGTTTCCCAGAAGAAGAATACTACTCCTGTGCTAATAGGGCTTTGAATAATCCCACAGCACCCATGAATTTGCTGACAGCTATTTAGGAAAAATGTACTTGCTATGATTGCGATATATGAAATCAAATTAAGATGAATGCACTGTAAGTCTGCTAATTGACTAACATTTACTATAATGCTAAAGTTGTCAGTGATGATATTCGAACAAGCAACCTTTGGGTTGCTAGATATTTGCATTATATAAATCTATCTCCCACCATTTAGTATGATTTGTTACGTTTTGTATGGTATGTATTCATTTGTGGATGTCCATCATCCATTAGGTATGATCACTTACAAATTGCAATTCATATGATATGTTATAATTTGCAATTCATACAATATGCTACGAATTTGCAATACGTATGATATGTTACGAATTCCAATTTGTTGTTGCTAATGTTAGCTAGGTGGCTAAAGCTAACGTTCACTAAGTGACTAATGTTAGCTAGGCTAAGGGTTAGGGGTTAAGTTTACAGTTAAGTCCAGGGGTTAAGTTTAGGGTTACAGTTATGACTTAGGTTGAGAGGTTAAGGTTAGGGTTAGGGGAAGGGTTAGCTAACACACTAAGTAGTTGCAAAGTAGCTAAAAAGTAGTACGTTGCAAAAATGCTAATTAGCTCAAATGCTAACATAACATATCATACTAATTTGATTGTCCCAGATTTACTAGACTATGAGACCAGGCTGGATGATTTGCACATTTGATGTGCAACCACATTACTAGTGTACCTGAAAGTATTGTAGTACACTTGTGTAAATAACAAGTAGGCCTATAAATAATTCATGGCGTGTTTTTTAAGAGGTACGTTTTTTAAGAGGATAATGAAGCTTGTCTTTTGTATTTTTACCCCAATAAACCTTGGTTTGAATCGTCAAGCAGACATTTATCATTTGCAGTGCAGTCCACCAAAATGTTCTGTTGTTACATTGTTGTAAGTCTGTCAAAGCAGCTCAGCTGACAAAGCTAGAACTTGCGGGAAATGAACAATTCCTTAAAATACAGAGTTAGGGAAATGAGTCAGCAAAAATACATTTTGTTATGATAATGAGCACCTCCTCAGTACGAAGGAGGCTGCCCCTCCTCAGCGGTGGAGAAGTCTATTTATTCACCATTAATGCAGCAACATGGAACAGCACTATGCTATTCTGAAGAGAAGACATCCTGGATATCAGTTTAACCCGCATTAACATGTGCTCAGAGGACGATAATTGCAATGGCATTAGGATATTATGTCACCTAATTTCAATAGCTCTTTCTATTAAGGAGTTCTATTACCTAAGAATGGATGGGTCTGAATCCCTCTAGGAATCACTGTGTATAATATGTGCAAACATTTACTTACAAATACACTTCCCTTAGGCAGCATGGGGACACTTTGTAAACAGTGCTGAGTGTCTGCTGTGCTGCTGGTTCACTGCTGTGCTGCTGGTTTCTCAAAATTATACGGGAGATAAATGGAGTCTGCAGTGTGCAGTGTGCACTTCCCTACATACTTCTCTCTGGCTGATATCATGAATGGGTCATGAACGTACTGACCATGCACCACAAACACTTCCCCCAATCCCCTTCTCTGTGCAATAACATAATGCCAGGGTTAAATTACCAAAGCCTAGCTCTTTCCAAAGGCAAATTACCAAGCCAGGCTGCCTTTTGACATTTACATACCTCATAAGCATATACAAAATGGAGATAAGTGTTTTATGGGAAAGTGTTGTTCTTTACAGATGGCCTTGCTGGAGAAACATCTGGAAGCTGTTGAATGGGAGGCTGTAAGAGTCACTTGCAGGGCTGATAAAAGGGGGCTCAATTTTGTTTTCATTTAAATGACTGCGGATGTTATCGCACTAAAATACATCTGGAAAGGTTGTTTTTCATATGAATAATTAGAATAATTGAATCAGGACACATATTCAAAACGTTAACATGACTGACCAAGGGCCAATGGTTTAAGTATTATCTCTAAATGCCTTTGTTGAACTAAACTGGACCCAACAGTTAAATGTTGCATCTATTGTTGTCTTGGCCTTTTTCCCTTTCTTCAGTATATGGAATACATTTTCATAAACAGATATAGTATAAGGTATAATGGTTTCTGACTCCTTGTAATGTCCAGCCGCTATGCAGTAACTACTGCTACATTAAGCTTACACAAAACCCTTTGGTTTCTTTATAGGGAGACATGGTAAGGCCTTGCCTGAGCTGCCTCCTCTGTATTTTCTTCCTGCAGAATGGTGCTATTAATAGGTGAGAAACAGCAGGGGAAAGGTTAGCTGTCCATTGAAATTGTCTTAAACGACTCCATTATCAAGGGGTGTCAAGCTCTACCACGACTCCACCATGACTGATGCCTACTTTGTGCCCATGCCCCAGAACAATTCCAGTTCAAAAGAGCCAGGCTTTCTAATAGCTCGGATTTGACACTCTCAAAGAAAAGGGGAAAGGATCAGGCCTTTGGTTTGTTTTGTCTTATTATAATGATTGAATGGCGCATATGCTGAATGGGTGTATCCTGCTGACTTTGTTAAGATGAAATGTGTTTGTCTTGAGAGTCCAAACAATGACAATTGAGGAGGCTTAACATCTTCATCGTGAGATGGCACCATGTGATGTAGTATTTTAAATTACAACCACTAAACCCAAGTGTTATGCTGATGAAACCCAGAGTGTTGGCCTAGGTACAGTATGTCGTTACCACAGTCCCACACTCACAGTACGATTCCCACACTCACATTGTCAATGATTTCTTCACCATCTGCCTAAAACAGAACAGAGTGCGAGTTCATTTATTGTGATATTGCTTGTCCTTGTTCATTGTTTAACTCATGTACAGTAAAACGGCTCTTTCACTGCAGTTGAGTTGAGGTGAATGCCTTGTCTCAATCCCCATATAGGACTTGGTCATGGACAAAAAGTATAGATTTGGAGATCACAGGAACCTTGCCAGGAGTCACAGGAACCTTGCCAGGAGAGATAGTGCATGTGATGATATTTCGTGCGGAAAGCTGCCGGCCCTGTGAAGAATTTTGGTCATTATGTTACTTGGAGCTGGGCTCCTGCACCTTGGGTCAAAAGGAGAGGCAAGTGGAGCTGGGCTCCTGCACCTTGGGTCAAAAGGAGAGGCAAGTGGAGCTGGGCTCCTGCACCTTGGGTCAAAAGGAGAGGCAAGTGGAGCTGGGCTCCTGCACCTTGGGTCAAAAGGAGATGCAAGTGGAGCTGAGCTCCTGCACCTTGGGTCAAAAGGAGAGGCAAGTGGAGCTGAGCTCCTGCACCTTGGGTCAAAAGGAGAGGCAAGTGGAGCTGGGCTCCAGCATGGGTCCAAAGAGATGAGCACGATAAAAGGTACAATAAAAGTATGATAACCAAGATTAGGGTTAGGGTAATGCAAAAAGTGTGTCAGGCATAACCCTAACTCTAGCCTTATGTTGGACACCTGAGTGGCGCAGCAGTCTAAGGCACTCCATCTCAGCACTAGAGGCGTCACTACAAACCCTGGTTTGATTCCAGGCTGTATCACAACCGGTCGTGATTGGGAGTCCCATAGGGCTGTGCACAATTGCCCCCGCGTCATCCGGGTTTGGTTGGGGTAGGTCGTCATTGTAAATAAGAATTTGTTCTTAACTAACTTGCCTAGTTAAATAAAGGCAAAATAAAATACAAATGAACCCTATCCTCCCAAAATAGGTCTCCCCCAGCTCTGAATTCCCAATTTAACCCCTGATTATTGGATTCAAAACGCAAAAGACAGACTCTTGTGGTTTGTGTAATGAAAACAACAGAACATAGATAACATTTGAATGAACTCAGTCAATCATTTGAGAAAGTAAAATCTGATGGATAACACTCTGTGATGTTTTGTCTTGGGCAAAGGGAAGAGGAACAAGGGTTATGTTCAACAGATGGTGGAGACCATTTGGATGGAGGGAGGCATTCTTTGCAGTGGAGGGTGGAGCCATGAGCCAGTCTGAAATGCTTGAAACAGCTGACATAGTGAAAGGAGGTTAGCACGTGAAGCCTATTTATAGTAGGCCAGGAATTGTCTTCAAATTGTCTCACCTAGATTTAGTTTGTTTAACACTACTTGTTTTGCAGTTGAAAAATCACAGCTAGAAAAAAAATGTAAAGAAAGAAAGAAAAATGTATGCACTCAATACTGAAGCTACGTTGCTCTGGATAAGACTGTCTGCTAAAGGACTCAAATGCAAATGTAAATGTAAGAAATCAATGGTTAAGTGTCTGGTCAAATCACAAACAGACACAAATCTTTGCATTGTTTCACCAAATTTTAACAAAATTATAATTTCTTGTTTAAGGCCAGCAGGAGGGAACTGTCTGTAAATCAATATTTGAATGGCAAATTTATAAGTGAAAGGAGTAGAAATAGAAGAGAAGGGAACACATTTAATGAAAAGAATGGACCTTGAAACAGAAACGTCTATTGGTGGTCTTAAAATGAAATGCAAATTGGATTTGTACTCCATGAAAGGGTACATTCCCTGCATACTTTTCATCAGTAGGAGGAAGAAGGAAACTTTCCTTGGCTACAAACAAACAAAAATATGCATAAATGAAACATCATCTTTAAACCTGGTGGTCCAAGTATTCAATTTGATGTGGTGCTTTCTATTTTCAGCTAATCATGTTTATGTGAAGGAAAAGATATATCATTTTGGATGGATTGTTGTTAGCAGAATCCAACCTTGGCGCAATACTTATTATGGAGAGGGGATGCATCTACAACGATACGAGTCATCCACTGCTTTGAAATGTGTTCATATAGTGCCACGGTCTCAATGTTCTACAGCTTCAATAAAAGTAGCTGCTAAATGCTCACACACATTTTGTATAGATTACATTAATAACTCAGGTTATATCTCAGTCCTCTTCTTTTCAGGGGGCAAAAACTTGTCATGGTACTGAATAGTGGGAATTTGATTTAAAGCACATTACATGTCTATTTGAGACAACCCTGTCTCATTAGCCCTGTTTGTACCTGGTTCTCTAACTTTGCGTCCTTTGCCCTCTTCATGTCCACATTCTGATTGTGCCCACATTTTTTTGAAAGGTGTAGACACTCAAAAGACACAATGTCATCTGATTGTGATCAGATCATCCTGGCCGCCTCCGGAGGATAGTGAGACACACATTGTGTCTGGATGTCTTACAAGTGTAGACAGCTCGTGAGAGAGAAACCATTTAAATCATAAATATTCCGCCCTCTAAAATCATTGGCAGGTGGCATCATTGACTGATTACATCAATATGTGTCTTACAATAAATAAATAAATTGTATTTGGAAAGAATAGCTGTGAAATCATTGGCATAAAGGAAGTGACCAGGAAATCTGGTCACAATGCAGACACAGTGGACAGATAACAGAAACATTTTAATACCATGTGTAGACACACTTCTGGAAATGTGGGCACAATCAGAATGTAGACAAGATAAAGACAAAGGACCCATGTTAGCACCAGGTATAAACGGGGCTTTAGTTACTGTCACTCGTTACAACCCAGCGAGCAACAAACGTTTCCAAAACGTTTGAGAACTTTCCCTTAAACTAACGTTTTCATAGGAATGTTACAGTGATGTGCCAGGACTGTTTTCAAGAGACCATTCCTTTAACATCAAAAAGAACTTGCCCAGAATGTGGTTACCATGTTCACAGAATATTTCATATTAATGTTCTTCAATAGTTTCATTGGAACATTGCAAGAGTCTTCCAGTTATCAGTCTTCTGAGGGTTAGGAGAATATTCCATCAACGTCACACCAAACGTACACAGAACATGGTTGCCATGTTCTCAGAATATAAGATATTAATGTTTTAGACACGTTTCATGGGAATGTTGAAAGAACATTCATGTGTCCAATGATGTTTTAAACAAAGGATGTTCTGTCATGGTCTCCTGTAGGTTAATGTCTAGTTTCCATAAAGACGTTTTGCAATGGAGAGGGTCAAAAGCTTCAAGTTCCTCAGCGTGGACATCACTGAGGACCTGAAATGGTCCCTCCCTAATATATTTTCAACTTTTTGGTTATTGTATTGCTGGATATTACTGCACTGTTGGAGCTAGAAACATAAGCATTTTGCTGCACCTGCAAATAACATCTGAAAATCTGTGCACGCGACCAATAACATTTGATTTGGTTCACCAATCAGGGCCTTGATGGGCTCGGCAACAGTTATAAGGGGTGATCTGTAATGAAATGAACGGTTTTTTTTTGGGGGGGGGGGGGGCGTATCTTTGGGACTATTAGGCGACGTCCTAAAAACATACTTATGGAAGTCACTGGAACAAGCTAGGAACTAGACAAAAACTTCCAAGGTACCATGACAGAATGTCATATATTTTAAATGTCCTTGGACACATTAATATTTTGGCAACATTCCAATGACTCATGTCTAGAACATTAATATCTTATATTCTGAGAACATGGCAGCCATGTTCTCTGTATGTTTGATGTGACGTTGATGGAATATACTCCTAACCTTCAGAAAATTGGACACATGAAAGTTATTGCAAAGTCCCATGAAATGGGTCTAGAAAGTGTATAATGGATATTCTGAGAACACGGTAACCACATTCTGGGTAAATTCTGTTTGACATTAAGGGAACGTTCTCCTAACTCTAATGGCAAAACATGATAAATAGGTTCTCAGGAGGTTTTTGCTAACATACAGTAACAGCCAAAAGTTGACACAAGTACTCATTCAAGGGTTTTTCTTTATGTTGACTATTTTCTACTATTTTCTATTGTAGAATAATAGTAAAGACGTCAACACTATGAAAAAACACATATGGAATCATATAGAACCAAAACATTTTTTATATTTAAGATTCTTCAAAGAAGCCACCCTTTGCCTTGACGACAGCTTTGCACACTCTTGGCAGTCTCTCAACCAGCTTCACCTGAAATTATTTTCCAACAGTCTTGAAGGAGTTCCCACATATGCTGAGCACTTGTTGGATGATTTTCCTTCACTCTGCAGTCTAATTAATCAAATGGCTACCCAGACTATTTGCATTGCCAGTACATCCTGTCCTTGGATCTCTTGAACCATCTGTGTAAATGGCCACAAATTCGTGATACACAGTATCCAGATGTCTCTTAAACAAAGCAGATGGATCAACACCCTCCCTATCTTTCCGTAGTCTCGCCAACACTTCTAGGTCAACTACTGGAGGTGGGAGTAGTCAAGTTGGGTTTACTGGAATAGCTACCGTTGGACTAAACTCTCTTCCATACAGTCCATCTCCCTCGCCTTTGTAGTACCCAACCACCCAAAGTTTGTGTTCTGTCCTTGCTCATGTTCCTAGCATGCCTGTAAAATCCCTTTCGAAAGATGAGACACCCCATGTCCCTGTAGGTTGACCCAATAATTAATTGCCAGCTGCAGTCTCCCAATCTACAATGACATATCCCCCATCTCCACCTGTAGTGCAGACACTGGGGAGGTCTGAAACGATCCACTACATATTCTGAGTCCTTGCCCCTGCATGACATCTAGCCTTTCCAATGAGGCACGGGCTGCCTAACCATACACTATACTGCCATAGTCTATTACAAATCGGATCAATGCAACATACATCGTTCTCAATGAGTAACGCCCAGCCCCCAGTCCTTCCCTGTCAGACAGCCCAAAGTATACCACAAGGAACCTGATGGCCCCCACCCTTTCCAAGTTTCTCCCATATAACCTCAAGCGTACCTCATCTCCCACCTTCCTCCTGGTAAAGAACAATGTCTGAGTTTTCTCTACAGATAACCTGAATCCTCACACTACCTCATCAATTGCTTCCTGTACCTTCCTGACTACCTATGGCACATTTCTTCCCCCCTTCCATAAGTCCCCATCATCTGCAAATAACGACCTCCCAATATCCGTCCTTACTGGAGAGTAAACAGTATTGATCATGATTGAGAACAACAGAGGACTAATTACTCTCCCCTGCGGTGTACCGTTATCCACCAGGTACAGATGTTAGGCGATTAGGCCTGGCTCGCAGTCGACGCTCCAATTCATCACAAAGGTGTTCGATGGGATTGAGGTCAGGGCTCTGTGCAGGCCAGTCAAGGTCTTCCACACCGATCTCAACAAACCATTTCTGTATGGACTTCGCTTTGTGTAAGGGAGTATTGTCATGCTGAAACAGGAAAGGGACTTCCACAAAATGTTGCCACAAAGTTGGAAGCACATAATCACCTAGTGTGTCATTGTATGCTGTAGTGTTGAAATTTCCCTTCAATGGAACCAATGGGCTTAGCGTTCTCCTGGCAACCACCAAATCCAGATTCGTCCGTCGGACTGCCAGATGGTGAAGCGTGATTCATCACTCCAGAGAACGCGTTTCCACTGCTCCAGAGTCGAATGGCAGCGAGCTTTACACCACTCCAGCCGACGCTTGGCATTGCGCATGGTGATATTAGTCTTGTGTGCGGCTGCTCAGCCATGGAAACCCCTTTCATGAAGCTCCAGTTCTTGTGCTGAAGTTGCTTCCAGAGGCAGTTTGGAACTTGGTAGTGAGTGTTGCAACTGAGGACAGACAATTTTTACGCACAACGCGCTTCACCAGCGCTCGGCGGTCCCGTTCTGTGAGCTTGTGTGGCCTACCACTTTGCGGCTGAGCCATTGTTGCTCCTAGACGTTTCCACTTCATAATAACAGCCGTTGACTGGAGCAGCTCTAACAGGGCAGACATTTTTGTAACAGACTTGTTGGAAAAGTGGCATCCTATGACGGTACCACATTAAAAGTCACTGAGCTCTTCAGTTAGGCCATTCTACTGCCAATGTTTGTCCTTGGCGATTGCATGGCTGTGTGCTCAATTTTATACACCTGTTAAGTGGCTGAATGGATGTGGCTGAAATAGTCAAATCCACTCATTTGAAGGGGTGTCCACATACTTTTGTATATATAGTGTACATTCCATAATCTTACATATATGTGATGTTAAAGCTATTGGCTGATGCAACATTTACATCCTCCCTCCTATCCATCACTCCAGGGTGCTCTGCTTTCGTTCTCTCTCTCCCACTATGCCCCTGCCATATCCTCCCCACTCGTCAACATTGGATAATCCCATTCCCTTCTGACCCCTCCCACAGGTGTCACCCTTCCAATGGTGTCACAGAACTGACGCCAACATGACCTGGGCCTGCTTATACTGAATTAGATGTTGGAAGTTGTGTCCATTTCAGTACTCTAAATGCTCTGTTCCTACTCCTCACCATTACCCCACATTTCTCCGTCCACCATGGGACTGCTTTCCTCCTCCTTCTCCCATTCTAAGGTATAGCCTCAGTAGCTGCCCCCACTGAAGCTGTTCTAACCGAGTTAATCATACTATCCACATCCCCTCTCATATCCACCTGCTCACTCAGCTCCTGAAACTGATTTTACTTTGCCCTTCCAAACACCCACCTGCCTACTCCATCCACTGACACCTCCTCCTCCCTCCGGCCTACTGTGCATACTATGGGATAAAGATCACTCCCTACTGTCGACTCCTCCTATACCTCCCACTCACAGACTCCTGCCATCGCACTAGATACCAGAGTGAGGTCCCCTACAAAACTCCAACATCGGTTTGAGCAAATTTTCCTGCACACAAATAAATTCAGGCTTAACTGGCATATCCACTATGAACTGTTTGAACTCATGCCCATTAGCCAATAGGCTTTGAGCATTCAATTGTAGTATTACCACCATAACTAAGATCCAGTAATACATGACTTCAGCCTCGGGTGATTGAGGTAATCTCAAACCTCTTCTCATGTCAACCCTGTCACTCAGATGTCTCTCAGCATATGACACCCTTCTCTACACTCTCACTTGCTGCACCTCCGCTGCCTGCTTCATTGTCTCACACCCACCATATGTCACACTATGAGCACCCCCACAGCACATTGGTTGTACACCATCCCCACACTTCCCATACGCATGTTCCCATCCACACCTGGCACACCTCTTTTTCTGTTTCCTTGCTGTTGCCACATGCCCAAACCTTTGGCATTTATCACAGCTTAAAGGCTTCGGTACATAAGCCCTCGCATAATAACTCCTATATCATATGGTTACTTTATTTGGCAGTATCCACTTGGGGCTCCCGTGTGGCGCAGCAGTCTAAGGCACTGCATCTCAGTGCTAGAGCTGTCACTGCAGACCCTTGTTTGATCCCGGTCTGGGTCCCATAGGGCAGCGCACAATTGTCCCAGCATTGTCCGGGTTAGGGGAGGCCGGGGTAGGCCGTCATTGTAAATGAGAATTTGTTCTTAACTGACTTGCCTAGTTAAATAAAAAATGGGCTATCTAACTCCATCTCTTGTTGCTTACAATCTTTGAACATTCACTAGAACGCCTCCTCTGAAGTTGTAGCTTACCTCTTTAGTGCTAACACTCAGAGGCACTCCTGTTATAACCCCTTTAATCCACTGCTTCCCTGCTTGATCAGTCCAGCTGCTCGACACCACCTTACACTTCCCTATTTGCTTCATCCTGAGAGCTTTTTCCCTCTGCGCCATGTCCTTACAGAACACCAACAAGATCCCATCTCTTAACACTTTAGCATAGACAACTACACCAATCAACTCTTCCATCACAGCCGTCAACCTTATCAGACTCATCGCCCCAAATCCCCCTTCCTTCCTAAACTTCAGAATCACTTTATGCTCCTCCTCACATCCATGCTCCCCTGGCGACTTATCTTGCCCTTCCTCGGCACTCTTTACCTCCGAACTGCTGTTCCACTATGCTCCATACTTTCTTATTTTGCGCCTCACTTTCTTCTCCATCCCTATCTCCTATCATCTCTGACCCAGTCCCAGCACAGCTGTCCCGAACCGCAACCACACCAAGTAAAGTTTGATTGTTTGCTTATCAACGATTGATACCAGAGCTCCGATCAACCCACGTTACATCTCAACCGAGTTCAGATTCCTATTCAGATTCCCCCAACGGCATAAGGCGAGGGTAAGTGGACGAGGGTGTGTCTTTTATGAGTTTGAACCGCAGCCCATGAGTCTTATCTCCCTGGTGGTTCATGACTTTCTGCCTTCTCACAGCAACCAAATATTGCACAGAAAATTGACCATGGTGATGAATCAACTAGTTATCAACACTGTTATCATGCAATTTGAGGTAGAACTCAGCTGTTGTTGAAAGAATTGATGCTGTGGTCTTCCAACATGGCCACCAGGAGGCGTCTTGCGTCAACTGGCAAACCTCTATTGAGGCTAAAACGCATATGGTACACTTCTCTATGGTCCATTTCCTGCTTTGACTTCCTGCTTTGATTTCCTGCTTCTACTTACTGCTTTTACTTTCTGTTTTTATTTCCTGCTTTGCTCCTATGAATTTTTTATTTTATTTTTTATTTCACCTTTATTTAACCAGGTAGGCTAGTTGAGAACAAGTTCTCATTTGCAACTGCGACCTGGCCAAGATAAAGCATAGCAGTGTGAACAGACAACACAAAGTTACACATGGAGTAAGTAAACAATTAACAAGTCAATAACACAGTAGAAAAAAAAGGGGAGTCTATATACATTGTGTGCAAAAGGCATGAGGAGGTAGGCGAATAATTACAATTTTGCAGGTTAATAACACTGGAGTGATAAATGATCAGATGGTCATGTACAGGTAGAGATATTGGTGTGCAAAAGAGCAGAAAAGTAAATAAATAAAAACAGTATGGGGATGAGGTAGGTAAAAATGGGCGGGCTATTTACCGATAGACTATGTACAGCTGCAGCGATCGGTTAACTGCTCAGATAGCAGATGTTTGAAGTTGGTGAGGGAGAGAATAGATAGAGAATGACAGAGGCCTCTAGTGGCCAAAAGGCTGTTTTAGCATGAACGTAGCCATTGAGGGCTTCCACCATTTTAATGTAATCAACTGGGGGTGGGACAGACGGCTATATCAGTCCGCTAAAACAGGACTATTAAATGCCCAGTGCACTACCCAGTGCACTACTTTTTTTCTCAAGTTTTTCATTTTGCTTTTATTAATATTTTGTTTCAATTCAGATTCTTCAGGGGGTGCTGCAGAACCCTCAGCACCCCTACTTCCCATGGCTATGCAACATGGCCAATGGCGTTAGAGAAGGTATCCCCAAACTGGGGTACGCACTATGCCGTCGGGGGTACGCCAAATAGAAATGTGATTCACATTTTCAAACAGTCCATTTATATTTTCCAACCGGGCTACACATTTGGGTGAGGCTTTGTTCTCGCCTGAGTAGCCTCGTTTCACTGGAAAAAATAAAATTAAACCATCTAGTGTTCAGCACAATAACAACACAATGTCAAATACAGGTAGCCTAGTTAAATAATTAACATCCAATCATTAACCATTACTCTCTCGTGGGAATTCCACTAACGGTCCGTATGTAGCAAAACGTAGCTGCTGCTCATTCCGTTTGATCGAAAATGGATAAATTGTAAAAAAAAGTAGGGCCTGCGTCCATAGAGACACATACCAACTCTACTGGTAGTACTGCTACTACCATCAGTACTACACCTGCACCTGTTGACGACACAAGTTGTTCTGCTTCCACAAACACATCCAATGATAGCATCAGTAATTCTACATTTGTTGTTAGCCCAGCAAGCATAGTATCTGTACTGATGGTGCAAAAGCCATGACAGGGAGACATAGTGGAGTGGTAACGCGCGTGCAAGGAGTTGCTCCCAACACCACTTGTGTACACTGCAGCATCAACCGAGAGGCTCTTGCTGCCAAAGGAATGTCTGACAGCTTGAAAGATGTTTTGGACACAACAGTGAAAATGGTTAACTTTAAAGCAAGGCCCCTGAACTCTCGCGTATTTTCTGCCCTATGCAATGTTATGGGCAGCGATCATGTAATGTTTTTACAACATAAAGAAGTGCTCTGGTTATCAAGCGGCAAAGTATTGACAAGTTTTTTTGAATTGAGAGACGAGCTTAAAGTTTTCTTTAATTACCATAATTTTCACTTGTCTGACCACTTGAATGATGACGAGTTTCTCACATGACTGGCCTATCTGGATGATGTTTTTCTTGTCTGAATTAACTGAATCTAGGATTACAGGGACTCTCCTCAACTATTTTCAATGTGCGAGACAAAATTGAGGCTATGATTAAGAAGTTGGTGCTCTTCTCTGTCTGCATTAACAAGGACATCACACAGGTCTTTCAATCATTGTATGATTTTTTTGTGTGTCCAATGAACTCAAGCTTACGGACAATATCAAATGTGATATAGCGAAGCACCTGAGTGAGTTGGGTGTGCAATTACGCAGGTACTTTCCCATTAATGGATGACACAAACAACTGGATTCATTATCTTTTTCATGCCCTGCCTCCAGTCCACTTACCGATATCTGAACAAGAGAGCCTCATCTAAATTGCAACAAAATTGAATTTAATCAGAAGCCACTGCCAGATTTCTGGACTGGGCTGTGCTCAGAGTATCCTGCCTTGGCAAATCGAGCTGTTAAGACACTGATGCCCTTTGCAACCACGTACCTATGTGAGAGTGGATTGTCGGCGTTCACCAGCATGAAAAAGAAATATAGGCACAGACTGTGTGTGGAAAATGATTTAAGACTCTCTCCAATACAACCCAACATTGCAGAGTTATGTGCATCCTTTCAAGCACACCATTCGCATTAACCTGTGGTGAGTTATTCACAATTTTCCAGGAACAAATAAAGTTTTATATGTAAGATGGCCCTATAAAGAGCAAAATTATTGATTATTATTATGTTATTCTTTGTGCCCTGGTCCTATAAGTGCTCTTTGTCACTTCTACGAGCTGGGTTGTGACAAAAACTCACACTCATTCTTATGTTTAATAAATGTATCGTATAGTGTGTGTGGCAGGCTTACAATGATGGCAAAAAACAATATTTGCGAGTGCGCTGGCCCTGGTCCTAGAGGTGGGTACGCAGCTGGGGGTTGAACGTTTTATTGGGGTACGGGACTATAAAAAGTTTGGGAACCACTGCGTTAGAGGATGGAAGCCCTTCTTTTGATTCTAAAATGAACACCATTGGCACAAAACGGTAGGAGTAGACCCTCCAGCAGCCGAGAGGCTTATGGTAGGCATATTATACAGATGATTTAGCCTACCGTTTTGGTTGGATCTTGAAATTATCCTATAAACATTAACCTCTCCCTCAATGTGAGCAAGACAAAGGAGCTGATCGTGGACTACAGGAACAGCCGGGCAGGACAGGGCCCCATTCACATCAACCGGACTGTAGTGGAGCTGGTCGAGAGTTTCAAGTTCCTTGGTGTCCACATCACCAACGAACTATCATGGTCCAAACATACCAAGACAGTTGTGAAGAGGGCATGACAAAACCTTTCCTACCCCCAAGCCATAAGACTGCTGAACAATTAATAAAATCGCCACCGACAATTTACATTGACCCCCCCTTCCTTTTGTACACTGCTGTTACTCGCTGTTTACATCTATGCCTAGTCACTTCACCCCCACCTATATGTACAAACTACCTCAACTAACCTCTACCCCCGCACACTGATTCGGTACCGATGCCCCCTGTATATAGCCTCATTATTGTTATTCTTATTGTGTTATTTAAATTTTTATTTTTATTTTAGTCTACTTGGTAAATATTTTCTTAACTCTTCTTGAACTGTACTGTTAAGGGCTTGTAAGTAAGCATTTCATGGTAAAGTCGACACTTGTTGTATTCGGCGCATGTGACAAATAAAGTTTGATTTGATTTGATAGGCTAACTTTTAAACAAATAACCTAGCAATTTATATTCCCGTGTCTATTCTCTTCCTTAGTTGTCTGTCAATGTTGTACAATGTTATAACTATAGTACATGTTTATGAATCAATGATTTGCCTATAGGCCTGCAGTCGGATCAAGACATGATTGTAGGCCTATGTTGCGGATTGCGAACTAAATCATAATGATGCAGTGCATTGGACTTGACTGTTGATGATTGAATGGGTTAATGTTTTAAATAAATACATTGTTTTAATGTATGTATTTACAGTTTTATTTACACTAATTTATATAATTTGAGTTAATTGGAGGTGTACCTGTGGATGTATTTCAAGGCCTACCTTCAAACTCAGTGCCTCTTTGCGTGACATCATGGGAAAATCAAAAGAAATCAGCCAAGTCCTCAGAAAAAGAATTGCAGACTTCCACAAGTCTGGTTCATCCTTGGGAGCAATTTCCAAACGCCTGAAGGTACCACGTTCATCTGTACAAACAATAGTACGCAAGTAAAAACACCATGGGACCACGCAGACGTCATACCGCTCAGGAAGGAGACGTATTCTGTCTCTTAGAGATTAATGTAATTTGGTGCGAAAAGTGAAAATCAATCCCAGAACAACAGCAAAGGACCCTGTGAAGATGCTGGAGGAAACAGGTACAAAAGTATATTGACAACCTGAAAGGCCACTCAGCAAGGAAGAAGCCACAGCTCCAAAACCGCCATAAAAAAGCCAGACTACGGTTTGCAACTGCACATGTGGACAAAGATCATACTTTTTGGTCTGATGAAACAAAAATAGAACTGTTTGGCCATAATGACCATCGTTGTGTTTGGAGGAAAAAGGGGGTCGCTTGCAAGCCTAAGAACTTCATCCCAACCATGAAGCATGGTGGTGGCAGCATCATGTTGTGGGGATGCTTTGCTGCCTGAGGGTCTGGTGCACTTCACAAAATAGATGGCACCATGAGGTAGGAAAATTATGTGGATATATTGAAGCAACATCTCAAGACATCAGTTAAAGCTTGGTCGCATATGAGTCTTCCAAATGGGCAATGACCCCAAGCATACTTCCAGAGTTGTGGAAAATGGCTTAAGGACAACAAAGTCAAGGTATTGGAGTGGCCATCACAAAGCCCTGACCTCAATCCCATAGAAATGTGTGGGCAGAACTGAAAAAGTGTGTGTGAGCAAGGAGGCCTACAAACCTGACTCAGTTACTCCAGCTCTGTCAGGATGTTCTGCTGGATGTTCTGCGTCTCCTGGGCATTATGATGGATAAGACTATGTATGACTTTTAGATGGACAGGGGGTACCTTTTATAGGTCTGGAGGGGGCGGGAATGACGTCATAATGTGATTAAATGAATAAATCATTTTTCATGACAGTTTTCATTTTTAAAACTACTGTCTTCAGTGACGTCATAGTAGCTTTGGCATGATGATGCAATAGCTATATATATATATTTAAGTAGTGTTCTGCTTCTTTGGCCAACCCATTGAACCCTTATCACTCCGGGCTTCATTTGATGGTAATTTGGAATGTCAAGTCAATGAGCAAGATGGATAAAAAAACAATACATACCACAGCGGAATATAAAGTGGCCTGCCGGATGTACGAGGACCACGCACTTCTTTTGAGCCAAAAATGAAGAAAATCACACAAAATTGTAGGAGGAGATTCTCCCACAGGTTAAAATGCTTAGCGTAGGCTATTATAACATAGATGTGTAGTGTCTGAAATCATGGTGACTTTTCTAGTTGTATTCAAATCCAAGGCTTCACTTGCAGGCTACTTTAGGTGGGTACCTCTATGAGTATAAGAAAGGTATGAATTCCTTGAGTGAATTTTTTTTCTTCACTTCATCCTTCATGAGGTCTAATTAAGGAATGACAGCGCTCAATGCCATCATAACTGCTTCAATTCATTGATCCATCATTCATCCTTCCAGTGCCTAATTTACATAGCTGCTGTGTTCTATTGGTTGTATTTTGATATGTGCTTTTGTATATGCAATGCAGCTTTTAGCTGCCATGTATAGAAGACATGTTCTTTTACAAAAAAACAACAACAAGGAATGCACTGCAGCCACAATGACTGCTTCCTCCATCAAACAGAGAATAAATAAAATCAAACTGTTAAGCTAGAGGGCATTTTCTCAAATATCCCAAAGGTTTTAGTGCAATAAAATCTTGAATGCTAGCTTGAGCCAGTGATTTTTATGCTCTGAACAGTGATCTTTCCAGCACTCCTGAAGCACTTATTTCAGAGCAGAGAGCTAGCTTTTAAATTGGCAATGTCATCCCTTCGCTCTTGGCTTTGTTGTAGAATATGTTGATTTTCCACAGTGTTTCTACTGTGTATGCCTTCAGCTGGATTTCCCAGAAATGAGAGAGAAGCAGATCAGCAGGAGTGCGGAAATACCCCACACTTTCTTAAAATATGCAATGCTTGTTTCATCATGTTTTTAAACCTGGCTGGGTATATTCTGGATTTGCCTGTCTGTTTTAGTCAGAGCCAGCTCAACTGTCGCTCAACTTGTTTGGCATTACAACGACAACAGTCCTGGCTAAATTGGAAGCCAGTCTATGTTGTGCTTTAGCTTTTTTGACACATGGACATTACAAAAGGCCTGTTATGAACCAGGGTTCCACTGGGCACAGACATCATTTCAACTTCCAGTTTCAATTTACATTTGGTTGAGTTCTCAACTAACATGAATTCAACGTCAAATAAACAAAACACTTCACCATGTCATTGGATTTAGGTTAAAAGTTGTGTGAAAAAAATATGAAATTCCCTTACATTGATAATTTACGTATTCCACGTTGATACAACGTCACCACAATTGTTTTTAAATGACGTGGAAGTAACGTTGATTCAACCAGTTTTTGCTCAGTGGGCTAGTTTTAAGACTTATTGATGAGTGGTCAATAGCTATTGCAATCCTGAGAAGACAAGTCGAAGGGGTTCTCAAAGTGTCTCTTGTGTCTCTTGAAGGAAGCAGTGGCGGTCCAAAATTGACAACAATTTTGGACCCTCTTGTGGCCCCCCTAAATGTGGAGTATGAAATCATTTTTACATAACTCATTTTTGCTATCGTTCTTTTTTTTACATCCGTTATTAGACAGTGGCAACGATGATGATTATGAACATGGTCTTTTGCCTGCAATATAGTGAAGAAAACGATGACAACAATAACGTCTTATGTAACTGGCCCCTCTAACAGTACAACTGTCCCCAGCTTGGCCACCCCAGTTGAAATGGTCTAGAACCGCCACTGGAAGGTAGATGAGTTTCTCTGAGCTGTGGGATAAAACATCCTGTCAAATGGATCATTTCAATCAGTCTAGTCTCAATTTCTGTGTCGAGCACAAGAATGTTTACTTTAGATGTGTGCTGTTATGAATGCTATTTTATGGGTAATTGTCACATTCTGACCTTTATTTCCGTTTTGTCTTTATTTAGTATGGTCAGGGCGTGAGTTGGGGTGGGCAGTCTATGTGTGTTTTTCTATGTTGGGGTTTTGAGTTCAGCCTAGTATGGTTCTCAATCAGAGGCAGGTGTCGTTAGTTGTCTCTGATTGAGAATCATACTTAGGTAGCATGGGTTTCACTTTTGAGTTTTGTGTGTTTGTTGCCACACGGTACAGTTTTGTTCGTTTCACATTTATTGTTTTGTAGTGTTCAGTTTATGTCTTTAAATAAACGTTATGGACACTTACCATGCTGCGCATTGGTCCTCCGATCCTTCTCGCTACTCCTCCTCAGAAGTGGAGGAAGAATGCCGTTACAGTAATAACCTACATTTTATTCTGTGGGCTTAGCCACATACAACCCTGTTGATGTAGCACTTATAGAACAGGCTGAATAAATCCGATGTTGTCAGATGTCCTCTGTAATCTCCATCTGAGATGTATTGTTTTTTAAAGATTAAATAAATGGTCACAAGTTCCCTTTATTGCAGTCCAAGACTGGAATATGAAATATCAATTCAGATTTCACTGTCATTTATCTCCCCTTAAATGTCCCCCTTTGTGACAAAAGCTTTAAAATCCAGTAACATTTTCCCATTCTCTCATCTGACCGAATTAAATGGGGTTACATAATTTTTCAATTGACACCTCTACAGTCCTTCATTCATGTCCTGGACATCGGTTGTAATGATACGACCTAAGGGAGTTGAATGCCCATCTCTAAAGACTGCTCCAGGATACTGTGGCGGGGAGTGTTCCACAGCTGGATCAATCATTCAGTTTCAGTGTCAGGTGCCCTTGTCTGGCTCCACGGGGCTGTGTGACATCATCGCCCACCGCCCGCCCATCTCTAAAGGAGGCATCGACTGGTGAAGGGGCTCGTGAATAATTTAGGAGCTCTGGTGCACTTTATAACCTGGCCTGCAAGGCTGCTTGGGACATTCACTGTAAGTGCATTAATATGATAGTAGTAGGGGGAAACAAGCCTTTATTGACTAATCTAATCAATAGCACCACTTCTGTTGAAAAGGACTGGGGGTGCGCTGGACAGATGATTATATAGGATAAGATTAACGACAGAGCATTGGTGGCAATGAAAGAAACACAGTTCTAGAATACTTTTCTAATTGAGGTGAATTAGTTTCCCATATTCTGTTGAATAATCCTACCAATGAACAGATGTTGGCTGCAAAACAGACAATAAGAAAAGTTATTTGTGTTGATTCACAGAGTAATTTACCATTCATTTCCTTGTCTGAGCAAAGAGCCATCTGTGACAATATCCACACACAACATCCTCATGGCAAGGAGATTACTTTTTCCAACAAGATAAAATCAAATCAAAATAAACAAAAGTAAAAAATAGGTAACACAATTAAATAACAATAACGAGGCTATATACAGAGGGTACTGGTACCGAGTCAATGTGCAGGGGTACGGATTAGTCAAGGTAATTTGTTAATGTAGGTAGGGGTAAAGTGACTATGCATAGATAATAAACAATAAGTAGCAGCAGTGATAAAAATCAAAGGGCCGGGAGTGTCAATGCATATAGTCCGGGTGGCCATTTGATGAATTGTTCAGCAGTATTAGGGCTTGGGGGTCAAATCTGTTAAGAAGCCTTTTGGACCTAGACTTGGGGCTCCGGTACTGCTTGCCATGCGGTAGCAGAGAGAATAGTCCATGACTTGGGTGACTGGAGTCTTTTTTGGGGGGGCCTTCCTCTGACACCACCTAGTATAAAGATCATGGATGGCAGGAAGCTTGAACCCAGTGATGTAACGGGCTGTACGCACTACCCTCTGTAGGGCCTTACGGTCGCACGCTGAGCAGTTGCCATACTAGGCGGTGATGCAACCGGTCAGGATGCTCTCGATGGTGTAGCTGTAGAACTTTTTGAGGATCTGAGGACCCATGACAAATCCTTTCAGTCTCCTGAGGGGGAAAAGGCATTTTCGTGCTCTCTTCATTACTTTCTTGGTGTGTTTGGACCATGATAGTTTGTTGGTGATGTGGACACCAAGGAACTTGAAGCTCTCAACCTGTTCCACTACAGCCCCGTCGATGTGAATGGGGGCGTGTTCGGCCCTCCTTTTCCTGTAGTCCACGATCATCTCCTTTGTCTTGCTCACATTTAGGAAGAGGTTGTTGTCCTGGCACCACACTGCCAAGTCTCTGACCTCCTCCCTATAGGCTATCTCATCGTTGTCGGTGATCAGGCCTACCACCGTTGTTGTCAGCAAACTTAATGATGGTGCTGGAGTTGTGCTTGGCCACGCAGTCGAAGGTGAACAGGGAGTTCAGGAGGGGACTAAGCATGCACCTCTGAAGGGTACCCCCGTCAGGAAGTCCAGGATCCACTTGCAGAGGCAGGTGTTTAGTCCCAGGTCCTTAGCTTAGTGATGAGCTTTGCGGTCACTATGGTTTTGAACACTGAGCTGTAGTCAATGAACAGTATTCTCACATAGGTGTTCCTTTTGTCCAGGTGGGAAAGGGCAGTGTGGAGTGAGATTGAAATTGCGTCATCTGTGGATCTGTTGGGGCGGTATGCGATTTGGAGTTTCCGGGATGATGGTGTTGATGTGAGCCATGTCCAGCCTTTCAAAGCACATCATGGCTACCGACGTGCCAGGGGTCGGTAAGCATTTAGGCAGGTTACCTTTGCTTTCTTGGGCACAGGGACTATGGTGGTCTGTTTGAAACATGTAAGTATTACAGACTTGGTCAGGGAGAGGTTGAAAATGTCAGTGAAGACACTTGCCAGTTGGTCCGCGCATGCGCTGAGTAATGTCCTGGTAATCTATCTGGCCCCGCTGCCTTGGGAATGTTGACCTGTTTAAAGTTATTGCTCATATTGGCTACGGAGAGCATGATCACACAGTTGTCCAGAGCAGCTGGTGCTCTCATGCATGCTTCAGTGTTGCTTGCCTCGAAGCAGCATAAAAGGCATTTAGCACGTCTGGTAGGCTCAGGTCACTGGGCAGCTCGCAGCTGGGTACGTAATAGTTTGCAAGCCCTGCCACATCCAATGAGCGTCAGGGACGAGTCGTCGATGCACTTATTGATGAATCCGGTGACTGAGGTGGTATACTCCTCAATGCCATTGGATGAATCGCGGAACATATTTTTTTATTTCACCTTTATTTAACCAGGTAGGCCAGTTGAGGACAAGTTCTCATTTACAACTGCGACCTGGCCAAGATAAAGCAATGCAGTGCAACAAAAAACAACACAGAGTTACACATGGGATAAACAAAATTACAATCAACAACACAATAGAAAAATATATATACAGTGTGTGCAAATGGAGTAAGGAGGTAAGGCAATAAATAGGACATAGTACCGAAGTAATTACAATTTAGAAAATGAACACTGGTGCTAGATGTGCAGATGATGATGTGCAAGTAGAAATACTGGTGTGCAAAAGAGAAAAAAAGTAAATAAAAACAATATGGGGATGAGGTAGGTAGTTGGATGGGCTATTTACAGATGGGCTATGTACAGCTGCAGCGATCGGTATGCTGCTCAGATAGCTGATGCTTAAAGTTAAAGCAATTTTTACAATTTGATCCAGTCATTGGCAGCAGAGAACTGTAAGGAAAGGTGGCCAAAGGAGGTGTTGGCTTTGGGGATGACCAGTGAGCTATCACCATTGCGACCGTGTCTGTGCCTCGACCTAGGATGGGCAAAACTAAACATGGCGGTGTTCGCCTTAGCAATCTCACTAGGATAAAGACCACCTCCATTCCTGTCATTATTGAAAGAGATCATGATACCTCACATCTCAAAATAGGGCTACTTAATGTTAGATCCCTTACTTCAAAGGCAATTATAGTCAATTAACTAATCACTGATCATAATCTTGATGTGATTGGCCTGACTGAAACATGGCTTAAGCCTGATGAATTTACTGTGTTAAATGAGGCCTCACCTCCTGGCTACACTAGTGACCATATCCCCCGTGCATCCCGCAAAGGCGGAGGTGTTGCTAACATTTACGATAGCAAATTTCAATTTACAAAAAAAAAAATAACGTTTTCGTCTTTTGAGCTTCTAGTCATGAAATCTATGCAGCCTACTCAATCACTTTTTATAGCTACTGTTTACAGGCCTCCTGTGCCATATACAGCGTTCCTCACTGAGTTCCCTGAATTCCTATCGGACCTTGTAGTCATAGCAGATAATATTCTAATCTTTGGTGACTTTAATATCCACATGGAAAAGTCCACAGACCCACTCCAAAAGGCTTTCGGAGCCATCATCGACTCAGTGGGTTTTGTCCAACATGTCTCTGGACCCACTCACTGTCACAGTCATACTCTGGACCTAGTTTTGTCCCATGGAATAAATGTTGTGGATCTTAATGTTTTTCCTCATAATCCTGGACTATCGGACCACCATTTTATTACGTTTGCAATTGCAACAAATAATCTGCTCAGACCCCAACCAAGGACCATCAAAAGTTGTGCTATAAATTCACAGACAACACAAAGATTCCTTGATGTACTTCCAGATTCCCTCTGTCTACCCAAGGACGCCAGAGGACAAAAATCAGTTAACCACTTAACTGAGGAACTCAATTTAACCTTGCGCAATACCCTAGATGCAGTTGCACCCCTAAAAACTAAAAACATTTCTCATAAGAAACTAGCTCCCTGGTACACAGAAAATACCCGAGCTCTGAAGCAAGCTTCCAGAAAATTGGAACGGAAATGGCGCCACACCAAACTGGAAGTCTTCCGACTAGCTTGGAAAGACAGTACCGTGCAGTACCGAAGAGCCCTTACTGCTGCTCGATCATCCTATTTTTCTAACTTAATTGAGGAAAATAAGAACAATCCGAAATTCCTTGTTGATACTGTCGCAAAGCTAACTAAAAAGCAGCATTCCCCAAGAGAGGATGACTTTCACTTTAGCAGTGATAAATTCATGAACTTCTTTGAGGAAAAGATTATGATTATTAGAAAGCAAATTACGGACTCCTCTTTAAATCTGCGTATTCCTTCAAAGCTCGGTTGTCCTGAGTCTGCACAACTCTGCCAGGACCTAGGATCAAGAGAGACGCTCAAGTGTTTTAGTACTATATCTCTTGACACAATGATGAAAATAATCATGGCCTCTAAACCTTCAAGCTACGTACTGGACCCTATTCCAACTAAACTACTGAAAGAGCTGCTTCCTGTGCTTGGCCCTCCTATGTTGAACATAATAAACGTGTCTCTATCCACCGGATGTGTACCAAACTCACTAAAAGTGGCAGTAATAAAGCCTCTCTTGAAAAAGCCAAACCTTGACCCAGAAAATATAAAAAAACTATCGGCCTATATCGAATCTTCCATTCCTCTCAAAAATGTTAGAAAAGGCTGTTGCGCAGCAGCTCACTGCCTTCCTGAAGACAAACAATGTATACGAAATGCTTCAGTCTGGTTTTAGACCCCATCATAGCACTGAGACGGCACTTGTGAAGGTGGTAAATTACATTTTAATGGCATCGGACCGAGGCTCTGCATCTGTCCTCGTGCTCCTAGACCTTAGTGCTGCCTTTGATACCATCGATCACCACATTCTTTTGGAGAGATTGGAAACCCAAATTGGTCTACACGGACAAGTTCTGGCCTGGTTTAGATCTTATCTGTCGGAAAGATATCAGTTTGTCTCTGTGAATGGTTTGTCCTCTGACAAATCAACTGTAAATTTCGGTGTTCCTCAAGGTTCCGTTTTAGGACCACTATTGTTTTCACTATATATTTTACCTCTTGGGGATGTTATTCGAAAACATAATGTTAACTTTCACTGCTATGCGGATGACACACAGCTGTACATTTCAATGAAACATGGTGAAGCCCGAAAATTGCCCTTGCTAGAAGCATGTGTTTCAGACATAAGGAAGTGGATGGCTGCAAACTTTCTACTTTTAAACTCGGACAAAACAGAGATGCTTGTTCTAGGTCCCAAGAAACAAAGAGATCTTCTGTTGAATCTGACAATTAATCTTAATGGTTTTACAGTCGTCTCAAATAAAACTGTGAAGGACCTCGGCGTTACTCTGGACCCTGATCTCTCTTTTGAAGAACATATCAAGACCATTTCTAGGACAGCTTTTTTCCATCTACGTAACATTGCAAAAATCTGAAACTTTCTGTCCAAAAATGATGCAGAAAAATTAATCCATGCTTTTGTCACTTCTAGGTTAGACTACTGCAATGCTCTACTTTCCGGCTACCCGGATAAAGCACTAAATAAACTTCAGTTAGTGCTAAATACGGCTGCTAGAATCCTGACTAGAACCAAAAACTTTGATCATATTACTCCAGTGCTAGCCTCCCTACACTGGCTTCCTGTCAAAGCAAGGGCTGATTTCAAGGTTTTACTGCTAACCTACAAAGCATTACATGGGCTTGCTCCTACCTATCTCTCTGATTTGGTCCTGCCGTACATACCTACACGTACGCTACGGTTACAAGACGCAGGCCTCCTAATTGTCCCTAGAATTTCTAAGCAACAGCTGGAGTCAGGGCTTTCTCCTATAGAGCTCCATTTTTATGGAACGGTCTGCCTACCCATGTCAGAGACGCAAACTCGGTCTCAACTTTTAAGTCTTTACTGAAGACTCATCTCTTCAGTGGGTCATATAATTGAGTGTAGTCTGGCCCAGGAGTGGGAAGGTGAACGGAAAGGCTCTGGAGCAACGAACCGCCCTTGCTGTCTCTGCCTGGCCGGTTCCCCTCTTTCCACTGGGATTCTCTGCCTCTAACCCTATTACAGGGGCTGAGTCACTGGCTTACTGGGGCGCTCTCATGCCGTCCCTGGAGGGAGGGGTGCGTCACTTGAGTGGGTTGATTCACTGATGTGGTCATCCTGTCTGGGTTGGCGCCCCCCCTTGGGTTGTGCCGTGGCGGAGATCTTTGTGGGCTATACTCGGCCTTGTCTCAGGGTGGTAAGTTGGTGGTTGAAGATATCCCTCTAGTGGTGTGGGGGCTCTGCTTTGGCAAAGTGGGTGGGGTTATATCCTTCCTGTTTGGCCTTGTCCGGGGGTGTCCTCGGATGGGGCCACAGTGTCTCCTGACCCCTCCTGTCTCAGCCTCCAGTATTTATGCTGCAGTAGTTTATGTGTCGGGGGGCTAGGGTCAGTTTGTTATATCTGGAGTACTTCTCCTGTCCTAATCGGTGTCCTGTGGGAATCTAAGTGTGCGTTCTCTAATTCTTTCTTTCTCTCTCTCGGAGGACCTGAGCCCTAGGACCATGCCCCAGGACTACCTGACATGATGACTCCTTGCTGTCCCCAGTCCACCTGGCCGTGCTGCTGCTCCAGTTTCAACTGTTCTGCCTCATTATTATTCGACCATGCTGGTAATTTATGAACATTTGAACATCTTGGCCATGTTCTATTATAATCTCCACCCAGCACAGCCAGAAGAGGACTGGCCACCCCACATATGCTCTCTCTAATTCTCTCCTTCTTTCTCTCTCTCGGAGGACCTGAGCCCTAGGACCATGCCACAGGACTACCTGACATGATGACTCCTTGCTGTCCCCAGTCCACCTGACCGTGCTGCTGCTCCAGTTTCAACTGTTCTGCCTCATTATTATTTGACCATGCTGGTCATTTATGAACATTTGAACATCTTGGCCATGTTCTGTTGTAATCCCCACCCGGCACAGCCAGAAGAGGACTGGCCACCCCACATAGCCTGGTTCCTCTCTAGGTTTCTTCCTAGGTTTTGGCCTTTCTAGGGAGTTTTTCCTAGACACCGTGCTTCTACGCCTGCATTGC
This sequence comes from Oncorhynchus clarkii lewisi, assembly GCF_045791955.1. NCBI lineage: Eukaryota > Metazoa > Chordata > Actinopteri > Salmoniformes > Salmonidae > Oncorhynchus > Oncorhynchus clarkii. Next base: position 19,239,601 of record NC_092175.1, on the reverse strand, counting down.
TTGCTGTTTGGGGTTTTAGGTTGGGTTTCTGTACAGCACTTTGAGATGTCAGCTGATGTACGAAGGGCTATATAAATAAATTTGATTTGATTTGATTTGATACAGGTTGCAGTGGTGGGTGGTATATGGGGCTTTAGTGTCAAAACGGATGGCACTGTGATAGTCTGCATCCAGTTTGCTGAGTAGAATGTTGGAGGCTATTTTGTAAATGACATCGCCAAAGTCGAGGATCGGTAGAATAGTCAGTTTTACGAGGGTATGTTTGGCAGCATGAGTGAAGGATGCTTTTTTGCGGAATAGGAAACCGATTATATAATTAATTTTGGATTGGAGATGCTTAATATGAGTCTGGAAGGAGAGTTTACAGTCTAGCCAGACCCCTAGGTATTTGTAGTTGTCCACATATTCTAAGTCAGAACCGTCCAGAGTAGTGATGCTAGTCGGGCGGGCAGGTGCGGGCATCGAACGGTTGAAAAGCATGCATTTGGTTTTACTAGCATTTAGGAGCAGTTGGAGGCCACGGAAGGAGTGTTGTATGGCATTGAAGCTCGTTTGGAGGTTTGTTAACAGTGTCCAAAGAAGGGCCAGATGTAGACAGAATGGTGTCTTCTGCGTAGAGGTGGATCAAGGAATCATCTGCAGAAAGAGCAACGTCATTGATATATACAGTGGGGCAAAAAAGTATTTAGTCAGCCACCAATTGTGCAAGTTCTCCCACTTAAAAAGATGAGAGAGGCCTGTCATTTTCATCATAGGTACACTTCAACTATGACAGACAAAATGAGAAGAAAAAAATGCAGAAAATCACATTGTAGGATTTTTTTATGAATTTATTTGCAAATGATGGTGGAAAATAAGTATTTTCGTGGTGAACAAAGGGAACATATATACAAATACAATCAGTGGGATAGAGGCCAGGTGTGCACAATGAAAGTTCCAGAGGGATCCGTGACAGTAACACTAAAAATAACAAGGTAGATCAGAACACACAAGATATAAAAATAAGAACACAAAGTAAGTAAGTATACAATAGACAGGGTCAGTTCCAGCACCATATTTACAATGTGCAAGGATACTTGATCGATAGAGGTAGATATGTATAGGGGTAAGGTGATTAGGCATCAGGATATGCACTATATATACAAAAGTATGTGGACACCCCTTCAAATTAGTGGATTTGGCTATTTCAGCCACACCCTTTGCTGACAGGTTTATAAAATCGAGCACACAGCCATGCATTCTCCATAGACAAACAATTTCAACGTGGCACCGTCTTAGGATGCCACCTTTCCAACAAGTCAGGTCGTCAAATTTCTACCCTGCTAGAGCTGCCCCGGTCAACTGTAAATGCTGTTATTGTGAAGTGGAAACACTAGTGGCCCTAGTGTTGTACTGGGCTGCCAGCACCACCCTCTGTAGCGCCTTGCGATTGAGGGCGGTGCTATTACCATACCAAGCAGTGATGCAGCCAGTCAAGATGCTGTCAATTGCACAACTGTGAACTTTTTGAGGATTTGATGGCACATGCCAAACCTTTTCAGCCTCCTGAGGGGGAAGAGGTGATGTCTTCAAGACCTTACGAGTGTATTTGGACCATTTTAAGTTCTTAGTGATTTGGACACCGAGGAACTTGAAGCCCTTGACCTGCTCCACTGCAGCCCCATCGATGTGGGTGTGCTCGTCCCCGTTTCCTGTAGTCCACGATCAGCTCCTTGGTAATACTGACGTTGAGGGAGAGGTTGTTGTTCCGGCCCCACACTGCCAGGTCATTGACCTCCTCCCTGTAGGCTGTCTCATTATCGCCGGTGATCAGGCCTACCTTCGTTGTGTCGCCAGCAAACTTGATGATGGTGTTGGAGTCTTGCGTGGCCATGCAGTCATGGGTGAACAGGAAGTACAGGAGGGAACTAAGCCCACACCCCTGTGGGGCCCCATGTTGAGAATCAGCGTGGCGGAGGTGATGTTGCCTACCCTCACCACCTGGGGTCTTGTCGGCCAGTCAGGAAGTCCAGGATCCAGTTGCAGAGGGAGGAGTTCAGTCCCAGGGTCCTAAGCTTAGTGACGAGCTTGGAGGGGACAATGGTGTTGAACGCTGAGCTATAGTCAAAGAACAGCATTCTCACATAGGTATTCCTCTATAGGTGGGTGAGGGCACTGTGGAGTGCAATTGACATTGCGTTGTGTATGGATCTTTTGTGGCGATGTACGCAGGAGTACGGAGATCTGACTTACAGAATGACGGACGAGGGAGGGCCTTGTATGCTTGCTTGTGGGTAGAATAACAATAATCTAGGACATTATCGCCCCTAGTAGTGAGAGAAATGTGTTGATGGAAGTTAAGCATCACGTGCCTTAATGACACAGAATTAAAATCTGTGGCAACCAGAAAAGCATCCTCTGGATGTAAGTTTTTCTGCTTGGTTATAGCCTCGTACAGTTTGTTAAGTGCCAGCCTGTTCTTGTCCTGAGGTGGAATGTATACAACAGTTACGATAACAGCTGAAAACTCCCTCGGGAGGTAAAAGGGTCGGCATTTGACAATCAGGTATTCGAAGACAGTTGAACAATGGGTTGGCTCTTCCACCAAGCTCAAGTCAGCAAACCAGTTGTGGTTTGAGGCTAACCCCTCCCCCCTCGATTTCCCCGACTCCACTGTCCTGTCGGCATGGTGAATGGAGAGTCTATCGAGTTGGATAGCCATGTGGTGTATCTTGTCCGAGAGCCATGTTTGAGAAAAGCAGAGAATTTTGCAGTTTCGAGAGTCCCATTGGTAGAAAATCCGCGAATGGAAGTTTTCCCTTCAACTTAATCTCGCCAGGATCCCCCTCTCTTGCCTCTGCAAAGTCGTCGTTTCCTCTTGGGTAGCCAGAAAACTGTCTGGAATTACAGAAAGAGCCCAGGGCAGATGAATCGAAGTTGAAGCCGGAATTGAGGTAAGTAACTGCCGATCGGATGTTCAAACGTTCTTGTCGGTTGTAAGAAATGATAGAGGATACATTTCGAGAAAATAAAGTAAAAATGCACAACAAAAGAATGACAAAATAGCTAAGTTGCCAAGGAGCTTGCATAACAACGGCCATTCAGTATGGCTCCATTTATATTTTTATATTTACATCTCGCATTCCAGTGTTCGAACTTGTAAAAAAGGCTGCATGGGATTTCTATCAATGTGACTATTTGCACCCAATGGCAATGTCCGGTTTAGGTATAATGCCGGGAGTCACATATGGATTTGTAAGGTCTAATGCAATTCCACCTCCGACACAGCCAAAACAACCACCTTGCGGATGTCGGCTGAAGCAGATCTGATTGAATAGAGTCCATAGTAGGCTACCTCTATACTATCCACTGCAAGCTCAGAGTCATTGAGGGAATTATTTATTAGTTGATTTATTTATTTTTTATTTCCCCTTTATTTCACCAGGTAGGCCAGTCGAGAACAGGTTCTCATTTACAACTGCGACCTGGCCAAGATAAAGCAAAGCAGTGTGACAAAAACAACAACAACACAGAGTTAGTGGGACGTATTGGGATAGAAGCTCAAGGTAATTTCTAAGAGAATGATGAGAGATGTAGAATATAGAAAATCTCAAGAGCTTAATCATGTTGATAGTAATGGATTGTCTCTTGAAGGGAATTGCCTACTGTTCTTGTAAGGTGAAAGTAAAAGAAAGTGAGGCTCCACACCATTCTAATTTATGGATATGCTTACTCAGCAGTGTGCGTCCACACAGTGTTTTGGCGAGCTCTACGTTACAAATGCACTACACAAACACTCTGCTCTTACAATTAGGTCATCCCAGCTGATGCTAGTAAACTTTTACTGACATTTTTTTTTACATGGACATATTCATCAATTGAATTCTCCATCATGTTAGGTAAGGAAACAGGTAACGGACAGGCATGTGTTATCTCCATTCCGGTTAATTGAAACACAATCAAAGTCATGATTGAATTATGATGATGCATGGACAGCTGTTCTCTAAAGAACGCCTTTTAGTTGGTAGAGAGGTGAACACACTCACAGGAACAGTGTCCAGGTGCAATGGCCTTCTCGGGGAATCTACTGCCACACACACTCACAAAAACAAAGGAAACGGCCAAGTGAACCCAGAGGTAGATTTACAATGTGTCAGCAGCAACCTCCCCCTCCTCCCTACACACCACTGAGGATTTATAACATGTCTGGAGAAGTTTCGGCTTGGCTGACTGATTTACCCAGGTCAAATTACAGCATCTTGCAGCCTGCTCTAGCCACATGATGAAAGAGTAATCATACAGACTCTTAACGTCACTCTGTAATATCTACCCATAGACTTCCGGCTACATCTGGGGACTTTTACACTATGGTTTCAATGTTGGGTAGACTTGAAATCCTACGAAGTCAGAGCCAATTGTGGTGTATGTGTCTAAGTCAGTCTGGAATATAACCAGTCTGGTATTAATAAATTGTGTATAGGGATTGAGGTGGAAATATGGTTTTGGGAATCAAGAGTGGAGCTATCTTGAGCATAGATAACAGTACAGGACATGGTGGGGATAGACTGATAGTATAGAATGATATGCTTTGGAAATCGGCCATTTTCTGTCAGATTTTGCACTTCCTTCCTGGTTGAAGGGCATTTTCCACAGAGGGTTCTACATGAAACTGTCCCTGTTGCTACAAATCTTGTTGTATCCTATGTTTTACATGAAATGTTTCTTGATGTAGGCATACTGAGAAAGCCAGTGGTTCCAAGAATGAAGGGGCAAAAATTTTTGTTTAAAAATAACCAAATAAAACAAGACTTACGGGCAATCTTGGTCTCATTATTTCACATATCATAAACTCAAAACATCAACAAAGTACATTGGCATTAATCCCTCAAAAATGTGACTATTAGAAGGGTGTGATTCAACTCGTGATAATAATGGAGTAAAACGTTAACTTACAAAACAGGCTCTAGCACAACAACACAGTGTCAATGTATCACATTTCTATGGATAGAAATGCAAAAAAAAGGGTATAACAATTTATCGGATTTGACCGATCAAATATAAAGCTAACTATCATCAACGTCATGCAATGGCAGCTTTGCCATTTTGACAAGGCAATTAATATACAAATACTATGTTACCAGTGTATCTTGTGTATGGTTACAAAGTCAGAAGAATTGGGAAGTTCTCAGTTCTTTGAGCAAAGGCATCCAACAAACAATTTCAACCTTTTAATTTACTGAGTGGGTTTGGTTTAGTCAGAAAATGCTCAGTATGAGGATTCATGTTGTACAGGCTGTTCAACAAATGTGAGGGTATGAACTTTGTTGGGTAAAGAAGATGAAAGAGCTGTTGCCGTTCAATTCTTACACAGAGAGGTTACGTCATTTAGCAAATGCTCTTATCCAGAGCAACTTGCAGTAGTGAGTGCATAAATGTTTAATACTGGTCCCCCATGGGAATCAAACCCACAACCCTGGCATTGCAAACTCCATGTTCTACCAACTAAGCCACACTGGACCTGTGTGTTCCACTCACTAAATTGGAATGAACCAATGAGTGATTCCTTTTCACACCTGGTTGAAATAGACCAGTGTTCAGGCCACAATAGGAGCCTTTCTTTCCTTCATGTGCCATTGAGCAGCAAAGGTTGGTAAAGTTCAGGAGGCACACCAATTTTTATTTGAAAATCTATAAATTGTGAAAATGAATGCCCCTGTGTTTATTTGTGCTTCACTTTCAGGGCCAGAGACTTCAGTCCGTTTGCCAGCTGCAGACCTATTAGTACCCCACAAAAACCCTAACATCACAGCTGTGGCGTTGTGTTTGTTTGACTTTGTCATTATTGAATTGAGACATGCAGGCACAGTGGATGTGAATTGAGAATGTGCATTGACTCATTTTGAAGGGTGCACTTGTTAAGTCCTGACCATCTCGGATAATGTTTAGACTGAGAAACACTTCCAAACTGTTGACTCTGGTCTTGGACAATTCAACTTTGGGTGAGTTATGTATCTCAGAAATTTGAAAGGTGTTTCTGAGGCCAAGTTTTCCATTCTTTCTGGACCTCAGTGCTGACTCTTGAATTAATTTATTGAGGAGGGCTTGAATAAACACAGAATATGGCATGAGCTTTTGTGCCTTAGTGTTGATTGAATATGTTTGAATAAGGATTATCCCAAAGTTGCCTTCAAGCTGTCATCAGAGAGAGTGTAATTGGATGTAATTCTTCACAAATCATAAATACAGTTTTGACATATGTTATATGGTTGTTATTCAATATTCAAACAATAGCACACAAGGTAATGAGAGAGCGGTCATTCACCACTACGGTTGAGTGGTCACTCCTGTTTTCTATCTGCTATTTCACTATGTCATATGACTGGTTTCTATGAAACTTCAAAAAAAAAAAAAAACGAAAGGCCAAAAATCCAGTGTTCCTGGCTGCTTCAACCATACGGCTTCAAGCTCCACAGGAGGAATCTGTCTTGTAAACTGATCTGGCTGGCCAGTCATGACCTCAGCCTTCAAGCATGAGTTCTCAGCAATGGTCTGGGTTTAAAAGAACAGCTTTCCAGTGTAACTGAGACAAATTAGCATCTGTCCCTACGGAGAGCAGCAGAAGGTACAGTAGTGCTGAAAAGATGAACCTATAGAGACACCCTTTAAGCAACATCCCCTTGTGCCTATGATGACAGAAGGTAGGCTAAAGAAAATAGGCTGAGGAGCCATTTGTTTTATTTTTCCCCACTTTGCATTTATTGTGCTCTTAACGCAATTTACTAAAGCAACATTTTTGTTTTTTAATTCTGCAACAGATTCATATTTCTCTGAGTGCTGCAATGTTAACTGGCAATGTGAACTGTACAACAAACTACAATAAACCAAGTTTTCAATGCCAAATAAAAACGTATCTTTGTAATATTGCTCATTTGGTGACAGCTTAATCACAGTATGTCACCAAGCTGTTGTCCAACAAACAGGTTGAGAGCCGTCAGCAGATCTGTGAATGATGGTCTGGGATCATGACGGGTACAGAGGGAACTCTGTGAGATGACAGGTGGCCGTGAACAGCATTAGCTCTCTGAGAATCCTCTTGGGGGTCTCATGGAACAATGTTCCCTTGGCCCTCAGCTGTGGATGGGCTAAAGTGATAACTTTTGCCTCTGTGTCCATTAGCTTGATGTGATGAATTGACGCTGCTTGATGTGATGAATTGACGCTGCTTGCTCCAGGACAGATGGAGTCCTGTTCCTTTAATGGGATCCTCATATTCCTCTTGAGAATACTCAAGGTCTTATTCTACAGCTTTGCTTACAATGGAGCCCCCGAGCAAAAATAGTCACTTCAGTGCCTGAAATAAAGCAAGGTGACATTGTTCCTAAACCAGAATGTGGGTTCAGAGGGTAGGCTAAACTCATTAGAATGGCTGTTAGCCTCACTGGAAGTGTAGGAAACATGTTCTTTTGAAGGTTGAACAAAATGAATGTAATTGCAGAGGATACAGATCAATGGAAAGATCTACGTCCTATAGGAAAAGTCAAGAACAGTTGACTACAGGTGGCAGACAGTCTAGTGGTTAGTGTTGGGCCAGTAAGCAAAGGTTGGTTTGAATACCTGAGCAGACATGGTGAAAATGGGCAACGTACCCTTGAGCAAGGCACTTACCAGCTATTTGCTCCAGTTATGGAGTTCAACCCTGTAAAAACACACCCAGCTGGTGTGACACATTTGGGATTACCAGGTTGTTACCTTGGGCTCAGATCCCAAAAATGGAAGGGTCTAGGTTACAAAAGCAGAGGACTTAATGAGATGGACCAGAGGCTGGCCAACAGCGGAATGGCTCTGACCTGAATAATGTCTGTGCAGATGCTCCTTACGACTGCAGTGAGAGGCTTTGAAAAGGAGCAGCTCTGAGCAACTGGGTCAGCCCAGCCATGTTGTCCCAAAAATAAAAAGCGTAACCGCGTGAGTGTCTTGAATGCATGTGAACACCAGCCATGCTCAGAGTTGCCATTTCCCCTTTAAGCCAGTCAAAATATCATAACTCAAGCAGTTAAATGCCAACCAGAATTTATGTACAAGTGATGGCTAGAAAATGGCCAATTGTAAATGTGCCATGCATGCAAGCACTAAAGGAAACTAGCTGCACTTCACATGAAATTGCCAAGACAGAAACTAAAGCACTGGCTCCTTCTAGTGGACAAGATGAGGTATTACAATACATCAAATAAAAGTATGAAACAAAAACAGGATTTAAAAGTTTATAAAATGTTTATTGGCATGACATGAATATACAGTCTTGATCATACATGCAAGTTACATTGATTGCCAGGCAGAACATACCTACTTTAGGTCAATGCATTTAATTACCAGGAAGTCCAACACCCAGGTGTTGGAACACAAGCTGTACACTTCAACACTAACATTTCTCCCAGTTGTTAAGACTTAACTAAAAAAATAAAAACATATAAGTCATACATTCTGTACAGTACAAGCAGCACATAGCACCAGCAGGCATCTCATAGGGTGAGTTGTTTTGCAAGGTCCTTGATCAGCGAAGACTTTAGCTGTGAAATAGTTGCAATTCTCATCTGCTTCTGACTAGAGTACTTGTTCTTAACCGTCTGAAACAAAGAATTAAATCAGGGGGACAGGGGCCATTTTGTAGAATAATTTGAACTAATCATTGGTGCATGTAAAGTCACAAACAAAGTGGCATTCAAAGCAAGAGGCAGTACTTTGTATGATACTCACCATATGCTTAGTTTGTCCCTCGTTCACCTTCAGAACATTTTTAGCGATGTGCTGCATGGCATGGACCAGGCTGTCTTCTGTGTAGTTCATGTAATGCTGTAGTGTGGAGCTCTGGGGTGAGGACACAGAGCAATAGCGAACAATGGCCTAGTTTCACTGGTCAGAATATCTTACAAAAAAAAAAAAAAAGTAGATGCCATTCAGAAAAATGAAGAGAACTAAACAAACTGATGACATCTTACCCATTCGCCGCAGTTGAAGACTTTCAGGGTGAGGGCAAAGGCGGCACTGGCCACCTGGGAGGGAGGGAAGTGCACCATCTCGTAGTCCACCATGGTGAGCTCCACAAAGTACTTTGCCAGGGTGTGGTGCTCAGCAGTCACCTGGAGAGATTTTAATTGGTGTGAATACAGGCCAGGGCTGTCCAACCATCTGCCAAAGAGCTACAGTCCTATAGATTTTTTGCACCAAGGCCAATCCAGTGCACCAGATTCTAATTAGCTGGTTGATAAACTAAGAAAGTTACACACATGGTTGGAGCAAAAACCTACAGGAAGGTAGCTTTTTGGGAACAGGGTTTGAGCAATACAAATGGAAGTGTATCAATGTTGAAGGAGGTTGGCATACCTCGCCAATCTTTGAGGCCCTTCTGAGGAACTGGAGGGGGAGAGGGCGGCCAAAGCTGAACTTCAGCACCCTTAGGATCTTCATCTCCATGTCCCTGATCTGTGCAGTGGTGTAGGCCTGGTCGGTAACAAAGGCAAAGTCTACGATCTCCGGAGGGTACATCTCCTCGTATTTGGAGGCAATGAACATGGCTGTCACACCAACAAGCTGGAGCTGCTTTTTGGGCACTGGGTTATCCTGGTGAACAAGATGTCAATCAATTGGGACCACACACAGCAATGGGAGAAAATTATTTATGGTTGTGTCCAACCCATTTTGTTGTTCTGCCCAAACTTGAAATCCTGGATTGGCAAAAAATAAAGCCTACTAGCAGGTTAAATGAAGTGTCTGCTACATCCCCACCATGTGGCCTCCCGAGTGGCACAGTGGTCTAAGGCACTGCCACTAGAGATTCTGGGTTTGAGTCCAGGCTCTGTCACAGCCGGGAGGCGGCGCACAATTGGCCCAGCGTCGTCCGGGTTAGGGGAGGGTTTGGCCGGCAGGGATAGCCTTGTCTCATCACGCACTAGCAACTCCTGTGGCGGGCCGGGCGCAGCGCACGCTGACACGGTAGCAAGGTGTTTCCATTGGTGCAGATGGCTTCCAGGTTGGATGGGCATTGTGTCAAGAAGCAGTGCGGCTAGGTTGCGTTTCAGCTCTCCCCGAGTACATACAGGAGTTGCAGCGATGAGACAAGACTAACTACTACCAATTGGATATCACGAAATTAGGGAGGGAAAAAGGGGTGAAAAGACATTCCCACCAAACTTCAAATAGTTTCAGATCAGGATGTCTAGGATAGTTGGTCAAGGAAAAGTTCCCACTGGCTTATTACCTGAAGGAAGCGATCAATGATTCCCACAGTCATGAACATGGTCTCCTGCAGCAGGCGAAACTTGATTTGGACCTGGACAAGCCAATCGATGAGGATAGCACGCATGTTGCCTGTAATTTCCTGTCCTGCCAGATAGTTGGGTTTGACAGCCTGATCAATCTGCAAGGGGAGATGACAGAGGGCCATGTAGGCAACAGGCACATGCAGTAAGACAATGCATTTGATGGACATAGTTACTCAATTTCAAAACCAACCTCAAGTTTCTGGAGATATTTGTAGATGTCCTTCACATAGTCACTGCAGAGCATGGGGTTGTCATAGTCGTCAGCATCTACATCCTTGATATTAAGTAGGACATCTGAGAAGGCCTGGCACAGCTCGTTGGGAGCACAGCCAGAGGTCTCCATTGGTGTGGGAGACATTGGCTCAGGCAAAACCTGTCAGATAAACACCAACGTTTGTATTCAATATGGGGTATAGTGGTGAACAAGGTCCAAAACGTGAATGGAGAGTTGAGCAGATTGAAGGCAAACAAAAAACAAGTGAAGCAGACAAATTGCCCATCACCCCAGAAGTCTCACCTGAACAGGGGCAAAAACTACTATTTTTGGTGGTTGAACCACCTGGGCTTTTTCAGCCCGCGTGCTGGTCTTCCTGTCAACCACCTTAGTGGTTTCTGCCTTTGCATTCTGTAGAATAATTGAAGCGGAGTATTTTAGTAAAAAAACATGGCAAATAGATCGTAAGCAATACATAGAGAACACGTTTCCGGAATCGCACCTTTTTCAAAGTCTGTCTGGGGACTCCAACATTTCCGATTTCGCCGAGCGCAGCTCGTGGTCTCAGTGTAGGCTTAGTTCCCAAAACAGCCTTGCCCGGCAGAGTAGTTTGGTTCTCTGAGGAAGCCAGGCGACTCTACAGCAATAAAAGAAACCATGTAGCGAGATTTATTCACACAGGCAAATAAAACAAGGGATGTCGAATACTGAATGACTACAGTACGCAAGAATGTCACGAGAAGGAAACATTTTTTTGCAGATGCACGAGGCGATTTCACTTATCGCCATCTGAGCTCCAAAACTATTCTAAACTAATGCATACAAGGGAAAAAAGAAAAAAAATCAAATGCCACGACTACATTACAACAAAGAGAAATTCAGCTAAATATAAAACTTACTCTGGTCATAGGGAGAGCCATTTCGAAAGATGAGTTGATTTGCTGAAGACAGAAAACACTGCACTGTACAATACCAAAGAGTGAATCACCGTGGTTTAAATGCAGGCTTACTCGAATCCCATTCGCTGCGTTCCAAAATTAATTGTCATCTGATTGGATGATACGCAGCCGCTTAGAATGCGTTCCTAGGACAACCAGTAATGACGACAGGATTCATATTTTTTTTAAAGACTTCCGCCTCCTTATAAATAAGAAAAATACGTTTTGTTTCAGTTGAAAACAAAGGCACTTTATTGTACTTAATTACGGTTTATCAACTTGTTTTGTTTGTTGATGTTTTCTATTATGTAATTAATTCTATGTTTGCAAAGATATTTTTATTTATTTTATTAGGCAAGTCAGAAGAACAAATTCTTATTTACAATGACGGCCTACCGGGGAACAGTGGGTTAACTGCCTTGTTCATAGGCAGGACAGGTTTCTATCTTGTTGGCTCGGGGATTCGATCCAGCAACCTTTCGGTACTGGCCAAACTCTCTAACCACTAGGCTACCTGCCGCACCATCAGTTGCTAATTTCCCCAAAGATTCTTAAAAACCTTTGATTTTGGCTCTGTTTTCTCTGATAACTCCACCATCACAGTTGCATTTCATGTAATAAAGTGTACACTTGTACTACACTGTTATTTGACTATTTACGGTCTTCTTATTACTGCATTTGTGCTAGTCATGTAGGAAACAGGACATCATGACCATACAACACACATTTCTTATATTGTGTTAACCTCTGATCCCATAAATGTGCTCTGGAGGCACATCAGGCTCTGCAGTAGCCACATATCTAGTGCATAATTACTCTTCTCTTCTCTTTAAAAATGGAGAAAAAATAATAGAAGAACATAATAAAGACAGTGGTTGTGGTCCAACTAAGATAAAAGTTATATATTCCATTTTTATTTCACATGAACCGCGCACACACACACACACAAACGCAAAAAAATTAAAATAATTTCAAAAATGTTATTTGGTACCACAGAATAAGTTACATGATACATGTTCCATCTTTCAGATAATTCATGGACTCCATTTGTTGTGTCATTGCCAGAACATCATGGAATCCAGTAGTGAGGCCAGACATGTGCTGGAAATAGGCCTCCTTCTCCACCTGGACAGATAGATTATTCACCCCGGCATCTTTCAGAATAGCAGTCACCTATAAAGAACAATATGAAAATGGTTTGAGATGTATTATTCATGAAAAACACAATTAACTTAACCCCAAAAATAATCAAGAAATTGTTTTTTTCCACTCGCCTGCTGTATGATCCTCTGCTCCACAACGTCTGACATCAGCTGCAGGTGAATCGTTCCTGCGATGACACTGGCTGAGTGTCTCCAAAAGTGAGGGTCGCGGTAAGATAGCACACCTTCTACTTTCTCAATCTGAAAGAGCACAAAAATACCCAACCTGATTATTAATTGTATGGTCCGCTCTTCAAACACTATCAATCAACTGAATACAAATCTAATGTACTTAATTACAATCTTTCAATTTTGATTTACTTTAGTATGTAAGTAGAGGTTTTGCTATCCAACCTTTTCCAGGGCGACGTTGAGGTCCTTCTCATGTTCAGGAGGCGTCCTCAAGAGGAGGACCTCAGCTGCATCTGTCAGCAGTGGGATGACACTGAGGAAGATGAGGGTGGAGATGAAGAGGGAACAGATGGGGTCAGCGATCAACCAGCCAAACTGACGAATGAGGATTGTGGAGATGATCACACCAACACTGCCCAGGGTGTCAGCCAACACGTGCAGAAAGACACCTGGGAAAAAATATGCATTTAAAGCCGTGATTAAACACTGACTGTGGTCCGTCATACAGTTGAAAACAACGAAGAGCAAATGAGCACCTAATTTGGACGTACATTCATAACACCTCTCTTCAGCTCAGGTCTACAAGGAATTATGAACAGTTTTTATAATGTGGATCACTCACCTCTCATATTGGCATTCATGCCCCCGCCATGGGAGTGGCCATGGCTGCTTCCATGACTGTGTCCATGACTGCTCTGCCCATGCCCGTTTCCACCGTGCCCATGTCCCCCATGAGAGTGCCCGTGCTCGCTGTGCCCATGCCCGTGGGAGTGGCCATGATCATGCGATGAACAGTTGCTTTTAGCAGCACCGTGGGAGTGGGCGTGGCTGAAGGCACAGATACCCACTAGGTTGACGAGGAGCCCTCCAACTGACACAGGCTGGAGAAAAAAACAGATGCTGTGTTATCAGGGTTACCAGACGAACATTTGTTTAAACTCTTTTGGACAACCTACATATTATTAGGCAGAGAAACTTGAATATGTTTGATACAAATGTGAACATAAAGAGGCATTATGAGAAGCTGTAGACATGGTTAACTTACTGTCAACATGTCTGTGTTAATGTTGGGAGGGTCTACGAGTCGGGTGACCGACTCCACAAAGACAAAGAAAGCTATGACCATGAGGAACAAGCCATTGATGAATCCAGAGAGAATTTCAACCCGGCCATATCTGCAAATTTAAACAGAACATTGATCAATCACATTTGAATTTCTCAACTTGACAATACTAGCTCCAGATAAGAATGAAGACGTCCAATTAGGGCTGGGCGATATGACGATATATATCGTGTGACGATAGAAAAACTTCTATCGTTTATTTCGTTGTGTCGCAAATCACTCTTTACAGCAATATTTTTCGTTCGATTGGACGACACTTTGCGTTCTTCCACACGTGCGGAAGGAAATTTGCAACACAAACAAACATGGAGGAGAGTGAACGTGACACAGAGCACGAAGAGGAGCTCGTATCTAAAAGTGGGGCTACTTCAGTCGCTTGGACGTGGATTGAGTATCAAAAGTCTGACACGGGCCAGAAAACCGTCCTCTGCAAAATATGCCGCAAGCCAGTCCTGACAACAGGCTCAAACACCACTAACCTCTTTCACCACCTATGCAAGAATATTGTGAAACAGCGTGGAGAGTCTAAGGATGAGACCCAAAACAGTACAGTCGAGTGCTCAAAACAAACCACCGACTCAGACGTTGCAAGAGGCTTTTGCCCGCGGCACACCATATGGCAAAGAATCACAAAGATGGAAGGAGATAACAGCTGCCGTTACAACTTACATCTGCAAAGACATGGCCCCAATTTACACGGTCCAGAAACTGGGGTTTCGTGAGTTGGTGCTAACACTCGACCCAAGGTACCAAATGCAAATTGATAAGTGACAAGTATTAATGCCAAAATAACATGCAAAACATAAATATATATATATTTTTTAGGCCTATATTTATTTTGTTTGCAACTATAGTTGAAGTGTTTTCTATTTACCTTTTTAGGTTTCATAAATTTGGTTACATTCTTAATTGGAAATGTGCACAAAGGTTCTAAATAAAAAGAGAAATAATCATATGAGTAAGTACCTTTTATTTATTGAGTATAACTCAAAATGTAATAAGAAATAGGCCTTTACATGTAGTCATTTCATATAAACTATTTATTCATTGAATTTACAGAAAATGTGCTATATCGTGATATGTATTGTTATCGGGATATGAAATTACTTATAAATCGGGATATGAGATTTTGGCCATATCGCCAAGCCCTACGTCCAATACCTCTTAGAGCAGCTTATCTCCATTACTGAGCTTACCCATAAGAGTATATCCTGGTTGCTTTCCAGCGTGTCATGAGAGCTGCAAAGAGGCCCAGCACTAGAGCAGAGCAGTCAAACAACATGTGGAAGCCATCAGAGATCAGGCCCAGGCTGTTGGTCCACACACCGTAGAAGAGCTCCACAAACGTGAAAGCCTAGAACGTGGAAAACAAGAAGTAACAAGCAATTTAGTCAACTAATCTTCATTTTTAGCCACCACAAAAAGCTCTGTAGATAAGACATGGTACTGAAATTCTCAAGTCTAGATCACCCAGTCCAGTCATCTGATATTCAGTCCTATGTATTCTCATACCTGAGGTTCTACTTACCAGATTGAGACAGAGGAAGTAGAAAATCTGTCTGGAATCATACTCCTCCAGGATCTGTTTGAGGGAGTCTTTGATGAAGCGGGGCAGAGACTGGGACGTGTGCTGCAGGGCGTCCCCCATGAAGTTATACAGAGGGGTTCCCTCAGGGGAATATCCCACCAAGGTCCCCTTCTGACCCTTCTTCGATGGTGACGACAAGATGCTGTCAGCTGAAAACAGTGAGAGGGGCATTTATGGTATATGACATGCTCAATGAATGCCACCTGAAAGTTAGACTACAGTCCTTACTCTGACGAAAACTGTCTAGCCACCATGAAGTCAGTCATTACTACTGCCGGTACTCTCACTCACCCATGATGAAGAAGATTGCACTGACCAGCACCCCCCCAGAGAGCACATGCTCCGTCTCTGTGCTCTCTTGCTGGGGAGTCTTGCTCATGGTCCGGAACTGTTCCGTCAGCGGGTGGGTCCAGAAGTTGGCCAGCAGCAGCCCACTGAGGAAGAGAAAGATGGAGCCGTAGCGGGCACACCTGGGAGCCTCCATCTTGGCAATGCAGATGGACTCTACATAGAACTCCAGGATCATCACAGAGAAGATGATCATCCCAAATGGCAGGATAAGAGCCGACCATGACTCCACTTTGCTCTGGAAATTTAGAATCACAGTTTAGGCACTTTGTACTCTTTATGCAGTAACAAATACCCAATTGTTTGGGCTCTTAACCTTACTGAGACAAAATATTTGTAAGAAATCTGATAAACATGCATTATAGATGTCTTAGAATTGTGCTTTCCCATATTATCCATCTCTTACCTCTGTGGTGGCTGAGAGCACTATGACCCAGGGCAGCAGGACTATTGAGGAGACCAGGTTATCCAGGGCGTACAGGCGTTTGGCTCCCCCGATCTCCACAGACAACTTCCTGGAAGCTGTGTGGAAGCCAATCTTCAGGCAGAGAGACACCACCAGCAACACAACCCCACCCTGAGAAAGAGAGCATTAGTGGCTTAACTTTTCTCAAATTGTAGAGAAAGGAGAGAAGATGGAGTTGAGACACAGGGAAGATTACATCCACTAGACAAGCAAATACTGTACTTGTGATGTGATTGATTTCCTTACCTTGTGATCTGCTACCCCCAAGAATGCAATAGCAGTATAGAGAGCATGAGTGAGGGCACTGTCATGGTGTCCTTCAGCTAGAAGAGCAGATGATTAAGGGAAAGACTATAGAGGTTAGACATTATGATCACCCATTCCGAGAAAAAAAATGCACTTGTACTTCTATTCTATCGTGCATTTCAGAAAGGATACGATGTTCCGCCATCTTTGCCATGAGGTCATCATTGTCAAAGAGAAGGAGACAGATGACAGCGATAATAAAGAGAGCAGCACCTCTGGTCTACAACACAAACAGACATGTTGTCATTCACCACATCCACAGGGGTTTGGAAGACATTGAAATGAAGATTGATAAGACTGTTTAGAAAGAACATAAAAAAAACAGATGCACACGTGTGCTTACCTTGGAGGGGCCACCTCCTGAGCTTGTGAATAGAACACTGAGGAGTGCGATGACCACCACATCGCTGTGCTCAAACAGTAACAACGTCCTGAGCAAGAAGGAAAAAAATAGGATCTTATCAAGGAGTGTCTGAGGTCGTACAAGTAATGACATCAAGAAACCAGACCCTCCATTCAATCAGACGGTCACACGGATGACATGACATCTTACCTTAAAGGTCCACAGAGAGTGAGACCAAAGAAACCCAGGAGGGAAATGATGCAGCTGATGACCGAATGTTTGAGAAGCTTGATCCACTGCAATAAAGATGGGTGAGGGTCACGTGATTACTCCTGGAGTGCATATGCTGTCTATGACACATTATTTGTGTCTCCGAGTAAGACCTGAAAGCAATGCAAAAACATACCTGTCTCTTTGAAATTGCTTTCCCAGAAGAGAATGGTTTTTGGAAGAAAACCAAAATCACTGCACACCTACACAGGAACAAAAGACAGATGTATTTTCCATACATAACAGAATAATAATCGGAGGAGAAAAGGGTAACCAGGAGCTACTCACCCCAATTTTAGTATGAAGATGAACTGAACAATATGGACAACTTTGAGGAGGTCATATGATTCAAAGATCCCAAGAGCCTTCAACACCTTGGACACAAGCAGTAACACTATGTACCTGGTTAGCCTGAAAGAGAGATTTAGATTTGTGAACATATCAAAATACTTAAACTTACATGCAGAATACCTGCTGTTAACTTTTAAATGATTGGAATGAATTATCCAAAGAGAGTATAAAGATTTCAATTTCAGTCAAATGCAATCTCAGAACATGATCTTGCCCACCTAGCTAGGGAAGACTAGTGATGACAATCTGTGACATAAACACAGCCATGATGTAAACAATAGCCTCACTTCTACCGTAGGCTAGCACTGAACAGAACATACAAGCAAATACTCTGAATTCATCAACTAATCTGGTACAATCGTCACAGGATATATAGTTAGTCAGCGAAGACAGCAACTGACTTAGCTGAGGAACGCTCAACTCTGTTCTATATTGAGCATTCCTCAGCTACAGCTAACCTAAGCTGCCTAACCACAACAATTGAACATTACTAGAAAACTAGAGGGCTTACCTGGCATTCGGTACTTCAACCCTGCCAAGCTGTCCACTGGAAAGTACATTGCTGCTGTATTTGTCATCCATTTGTATAGCTAGGCTGAAATTCAACAAATGTAATGATCCATGCGACCAGGCTGGTGGTTGCTAGCGAACGTTGGCCTTGTAAAGTTGTGTCAAAGAGATTACTATAGTAGCTGTTGTTAGCCAGCTAGCCGGCTAGCTTATCATTATAATTCAACAAGACATCGTAGCTAGCTAGTTAGCAAGACCTCCCTCTTACAATACAGATGCAGACCATGTTCGTTCAAATATCCGGCATAATTAAGAATATGGTATCATAAACTATTTGTAAAATTGCTTCCAAAGGAAAGAATACCATCCCAGATGGTCGCGGCCACACTTCCGGATACTGTAAACGTTTCCACGTCACAAATTCTCGAACCTAATGCCGCGTTCAAAACAACTTGGAATTCGGAAAAATACGAGGTCAAATCATGACGTTAGTGAACTTTAGGTCGGAAAGTCGGAGCTCTAGGCATAGGCCCGAGTTCCTGAGTTGAATTCCGATTTGGATGACCGTTCAAATCGATTTTTCTCATTCGGAGCTTGTTTTTTCCGAGTTCCCAGTGGTTTTGAACGTACTAAAGTTCCCAGGTCCGAGTTCCCATCAGTTCTGCTTTGTGCAGCCAAAGTGACATTTTAGCCTTTCCCCAAAAAGTTTTCTATTTAGACTTTGGATTACATATTTTATACTGCTGTAGGGTACCTAAACATAAACATTGATTACTGCTCTTACAAATAGTTTTATGAATACATAATTCCAATATACTTATTTAGTAAACAAACCACATATGAAGGCAGCACAAGCTGTCATGCTCTTATCTATGCTTTATGTATGCAGCTATTTGTAAACAGGTAGGCCTTCAATATTTTCAATATATTTGATTTATTTTAGTAATGCAGGAACATTTGGTATGTACAGTCTTCAGAAAGGTCCACACAGTAAAAGCAGGATTTTCTCATAATATCCTTTGTGTCCTCCTGTTTCACAAAGGAAACGGGGTAATGAGTTAATGTCCACATCATTTAATTCAAAATCAATCTCCAACTTTCTCCTGATTCTCACTCAGTGTTGTGTTGTGTAATTCACCAGTGTGTGCTCCTGTAGGGTTCTTTTGTACATGGTCTCAAACTCTTCCATCATCTTCTTCAGGTCCACCTCAGAGCGGCTCAGAACACCCTGATCAGAGTTTCACACATACCGTAGCCCTGGAGAGGAGTTTTATATATTTAAATATCTTTACCAAGTACACCATCTAATACAGGTAAGCACCAACGCACACGCATGAACACACACACACACACACACACACACACACACACACACACTTTCTTTCTGTGTATCCATTTTATGTGTGACCTGTTTGTGTGTGGTTACACTACACCTGTTTGTCTGGGTGTGTTTGGACCTCTGCTGTGTGTTGGAACCTGTGTAGTGATTTTGTACCTGGCTATTTTGGAGACTCTGCAGGCCTTCTGTGTGTTTGTACTCATTAATATGCCTTACCTTTGGCGAGCTGTGGGCCGCTCCTGCTGCGGGAATGTCAATGAAGACGGCGACATCAGTCCCTTTGGTATTCTCTCCTGCCTCAAAGACAGCCTAGGAAACCATTTTACCACATTAGAGACTATGTGCCCAGACATTATCATGGAGTTATATTATTGCATCTACTATGTTGTTAAAGGTTGTGATGAGTGCTATCCTACCCTTGTACCCTTTTTGGCAAGATCGATGTCCACGTCAGTGTCTTCACTCCTGTCAGTCTTCAGAAGGGCCAGAATTGCGGGGGTGAAGTCTTAACTGGTCTCACATTTAATGACCTTGTCCAAGTCCTTCTGGTATTCTGTAGGAGAAAGCGAGAGAGACATATATAACGCTTCAATACATCCTTACACTCATGATAGATCCTGAAATGAACACATATTCACACTATCCATGAAGGTCCTCTTTCTGACAAATCTCCTCTTGTGTCCTTAATGCCATAATTTCTACCAGAATATCCTAATTTGTGCGCAAACTCTATTGTTACAAAACAAGAACAATATCGAATAGCAATTGAAGCATAGACCTGCCCTAGAGTACATGATAATATTGGTCACAATTGGTCATCAAATAAAAGGGTGTGTGTGAACATTTGCAATTTCTTTCAACATGGAGCAGGATAGACAGCAAGGGAGAGGAAGAAATCAAAGTGTTTGTAGACAAGGGGCCCGTCAAAGTGGTCAAAGATTTGGGCATAGGCCCTGTCAAAGAGGTGGGTTTCAGAGAGTGGGAGGCAGACGGCAGGGAACATGTGTCTAAAGTCCAGGCCATCGTCGTTGACCATGTGGTAAACAGAGGCCTTACCATGGCAGAGGCTGCCAGATTAATTCACCCCAATCTGAAAAGGTCAACTGTCAATTCAATCATGAGATCATTTCGCCAAGAAAGCCAGTAAGTCTGCAGAATATGCACTCTGCTTTATCATTACATTTACAGTACATGACATGTTATAGTAAATTACATACAGTAAAAACACATGCTAGTGTTCTTACAGTATGATCTATTGACAGTATACACTGTTCTGCCCTTTGAATTGACAGAAGACCCCGTGGCCGTGTGCTGACTGACCAGCAGGAGTGAGCAGTGGTGGAAATGGTGAGAGCCAGCAATGACATACGGCTATTCAAAATAAAGCAGGCCATTGAGGAGACCGATGACACCTTTACCAATGTGGCATCCACCAGCGTAACAACAATCATCGGCCTTTCGAAGAGGCACCAGGTATCTATGAAACACATTTACCTTGTGCCTTTTGCGAGAAACAACAACTGGGTGAAACAACTGCGGGCCGAGTATGTTCAGGCACTATATGGTAAAGTTCTGTATTTATTTTCTTAGTCAACCTTGTGTTCTGTTTCTTTGTGTTCTTGAACATAGCCCTGTCTTTCATTTTTGCTGTTGATTTCACCTGTGCTCGTTACTCACCTGGTCTCATCAGCTCCTTATTTGTTTCAGTTCATTCTGTTTGTGCCTTTGTGAGGTATTGTTCGTTTTGACTCTACTAAGCCTTTTCCTAGCTAGTTTGTGAGAACCAGTCATAGCCTTCAGTCCTAGTTTTGATTCACCTGCCTGTTTGCCTACTTGTGTTTGACCATTGCCTGCCTGTGACCACGATTCCTGAAAACATCTGCTGCGATCTGCGCGTGAATCTACACCTTTTTCTCCCTTAGTATTCATTACATATGTACTGTATTACTGTTACTATTCGATGTACACGCTACTTTACAATATCATATTGGAACTATACTGTAAAAATAACTAACAAATATATATTTTAGAGGGTGATAGTGCTTGATGCTGCTGTGAACTATCACAAGTATATCTTTGATGATGAAGCGGGCTTCAACCTGGCCAAAGCTCGGTCCAAGTGCCTGGACAACGTGGGGGAAACATCTCCATGTGCGCAGCTATCTCTGAAGATGGTGTGGTAGAACGTAGGTCATTACTTGGATCCTACAACGCTGCACACCTCATTGTGTTTCTCAATGAAATTGAGCAGGTCTGTCAAGGTGGAAGGTCACCGATGACATTGTGTGGGACAATTTCAGGTTCCACCATGCAGAGTGGGTTCAGGCATGGTTTTGGGCCCATCCCCGATATATGACCCTGTTACTGCCCCCATGCTCTTCTGTCCTCAACCCTATTAAGGATTTTTTTTCAGCATGGATGATCGCCGTCCTCATGAGCTTGCCACCTTCCTTCTGGCAATGGACGAGGCTTACAACGACATCAAAGCAGACCAAGGTCAAGCTTGGATTCGCCAAGCCAAAAGCTTTTCCCCGCGATGCATGAACAATGAGATTCACAGTGATGTGGATAAGAACGTACGGCCAAATGCTCAAGACAAGCATGATGCAAATGAATGCGTGCTAAATGTTATTTTATTTTAATTAATTTAATTTGTTTCATTTAAACACGTATCTTGCATTGGATGAACTGGTAGTTAAAACGACTAAATTGAAAATATAGAATAATGTTGTGTTTTGGTGATTAAACCAATGTTCTCATTACATTTCACAATAAACTTATATTTTGAATCAATGGTTGTGTGGTGAGAGATGTTTACAATCCAAATGAATGCACAATGAGAAGTTTTGAATGAAAGACTGGCTGTGTTACACGTGTGACCAGTTTGGAGTTTTGTACTAAGATTTGTGAAAATATACCAAAAAACTGTATTGCTGTTTACCTTTGTAGCTGGTGGGCATTAAATTAGTCAGGGGTCATCAGCAGGGCCAAAACTACATTGGCTGAGGGGACAATGTTGTGACTCATATGCCCAGTAGACTGCTCATAGACTATTTAGATTTTTTTGTCTCTGCCCATTGCTCCTCTTCACCAGAACTGTCATAGTCATATCCTCATCCACTCCTGTAGAGGTAATATTGATCATTAATAAAAACACTAAAACCGACTGAGTGAATAGTTAAAGGTGAAATCATTTTTTTAAATTAAATAAAAATAGAAGCCCATTGGACAGAAACTGGTTGAATCAACATTGTTTCCACATAATTTGAAACAAAAATGTAATGTGAAGATATTGAATCAACGTGAACGTGAAATTTGTCATTGTTTATTTCACGTTAAATTCATGTTAGTTGACAACTCAACCAAATGTAAATCAAAACCAGACGATGAACTGACGTCTGTGCCCGGCGGGAGGGGGGCTTGGAGGTACCAACACTTTCATAAACAGAATTGTATTTAAAGCTTCAATACGTAACTTTTTTGCGACCAAATTCACATAGAAATATGAGTTATAGATATGTTATTCTCATTGATAGCAAGTCTAAGAAGGGGTAGTAGATCAGCTGAAAATACAATATTCTGGGTTCTGGAAAATATATTTCACAGATGGTACAATGGCTATCTACACTGTACTTCCTTGATTTGTCACATAAACTGAAATTAAGCAAACGTTTAAAATTTTAGCAACCAGGAAATGGTGGAACGATTTCTGCATAGTGCACCTTTAAAGAGAATAAGCACAAGTGCATCAATACTTCTTATACGTTCCTTATGGTCACAAGGCCGCAGAGCCAGACGGATTACCAGGACGTGTACTGAGAGCATGCTCTGACCAATTGGCAAGTGTCTTCACCGACATTTTCAACCTCTCCCTGTCCGAGTCTGTAATGCAAACATGTTTTAAGCAGACCACCGTAGTCCCTGTGCCCAAGAACACTAAGGTAACCTGCCTAAATGACTACAGACCCTTAGCACACACATCTGTAGCCATGAAGTGCTTTGAAAGACTGGTCACGGCTCACATACACTCTATTATCCCAGAAACCCTAGACCCACTCCAATTTGCATACTGCCCTAACATTTACACAGAGGACGCACTCTATTGCACTCCACACTGCCCTTTCCCACCTGGACAAAAGGAACACCTATGTGAGAATGCTATTCATTGACTACAGCTCAGCGTTCAACACCATAGTTCCCTCAAAGCTCATCAATAAGCTAAGGACCCAGGGACTAAACACCTCCCTTTGCAACTGGATCCTGGACTTCCAGACGGGCCGCCACTAGGTGGTAAGGGTAGGTAACAACACATCCGCCACGCTGATCCTCAACACAGGGGAGGTCAGAGACCTGGCCATGTGGTGCCAGGACAACAACCTCTTCCTCAACGCCCCCATTCTCATCGACGGGGCTGTAGTGGAGCAGGTTGAGAGCTTCAAGTTCCTTAGTGTCCACATCACCAACAAACTAACATGATCCAAGCACACCAAGACAGTCATGAATAGCGCACAACAAAACCTATTCCCCCTCAGGAGACTGAAAAGATTTGGCATGGGTCTTCAGATCCTCAAAAGGTTCTACAGCTGCACCATCGAGAGCACCAACAATGCACTTTTTTTAAACAAACAAAAAGGGTGGCTGGAGTCTTTGACAATTTTTGGGTGCATGACACCGCCTGGTATAGAGGTCCTGGATAGCAGGAAGCCCTATGTACAAGACTCCAGCCACCCTTTTTGTTTGTTTAAAAAAAGTGCATTGTTGGTTAGAGGCTTGTAAGTAAGCATTTCACTGTAAGGTCTACACCGGTTGTATACGGTGTATGTGACTAATACAATTTGATTTGATTTGATTGATTTGAATGTTAGAAAACCTCACCTGTTCAGCTGAAGAGATTGTTCTGAGCCGCAGTTGTCTTGATTGTGTTGTTCACTACTCAACAACACACCATTCACTTCTCAAACCCCTCAGAGCCTGACAATCCCTCCAAATCACTTGTTCAACCACAACAGATTTAGCATACTAGTGCCTGTGTTAAAGATTACAGTAAGAAGCAGAAATGCTGCAAATCAGTGGTTATGTAGTGGGTTTGATTGCAGTGATGTCTGATGTTCTCCTCCAACACAATAAAAGTGATGAGCATTTCACGACATACCATGAAGACGTGCTAACAAAATGTTAGGTCAAAGTCAGATTCATTGAGTGAAATACAAAGTCAGTAGGCATGTGCAGTATGTGAATAAAAGGTTGAAATGTGTTTTCCCAAACCTTTCCAAACACAACCCTTCCAAATCTGTTATTCCAAACCTTTCCAAACACAACCCTTCCAAATCTGTTATTCCAAACCTTTCCAAACACAACCCTTCCAAATCTGTTATTCCAAACCTTTCCAAACACAACCCTTCCAAATCTGTTATTCCAAACCTTTCCAAACACAACCCTTCCAAATCTGTTATTCCAAACCTTTCCAAACACAACCCTTCCAAATCTGTTATTCCAAATCTTTCCAAACACAACCCTTCCAAATCTGTTATTCCAAACCTTTCCAAACACAACCCTTCCAAATATGTTATTCCAAACCTTTCCAAACACAACCCTTCCAAATCTGTTATTCCAAACCTTTCCAAACACAACCCTTCCAAATCTGTTATTCCAAACCTTTCCAAACACAACCCTTCCAAATCTGTTATTCCAAACCTTTCCAAACACAACCCTTCCAAATCTGTTATTCCAAACCGTTTCAAACACAAGGCAAACTCAATAAAGACACAATAGCAGTTGAATAATTGTATATCTCTTTATACACTGAGTGTACAAAACATTAAGAACACCTTCCTAATATTGAGTTGCCACCCCACACATGGATGCCGGCCCACGTTGTCTCCCATGCTTGTTGTCTCCAATGCTACCCACAGTTGTGTCAAGTTGGCTGGATGTCCTTTGGGTGGTGGACCAGTCTTGATACACACAGGAAACTGTTGAGAGTGAAAAACCCCGTTCTTGACTCAAACCAGTGCGCCTGGCACCTACTGCCATACCCCATTCAAAGGCACTTTGCCCTTCATGTTTTGTACACTCAGTGTACAGTCCCCAACCTAATCCAAAATGTGAATTTGTTCTTAAGCAATAGTAGCTCAAATCCAACACTTTCTTGTACAATTCAATACATTTGCAAATTCTTTAGTTAAACAATTGTTAGATTTACAAAAAATCTTGACTTTTATTTTTCATCTGGGTGCTAGCGTCTTGGAGGTGGCTGTCCTCTCCCCCGTCCCCGCCCTGGTCCTCCTCCTGGCCCCTGCTGACCATTTCCAGGCAGAGGTCCAGGCCCCCGGGGACCCGGTGGGCGGGTCACTGCGCCTCGAGCGTTGGGATTTGGTGATGACAGGGACACGTCTTTCTGCAGGTTCACATCCTTGCCTGCAGTTCCTGGCCTCACCTTTGTAGACTTTCCACCTTGGTCTGCTTTATTGTCTGGTCAGGGAATACATAGAGGGAGTGCATTGCCTCAAAGTCTAAACAAGTACAACCATATTTTTGCTCATGCAACCTGGACATAACATAGTAAATCCAGGACTCTCCAATTAGTATGATATGTTATGTTCTGTATGGTATGTATTCATTTGTGGATGTCCATCATCAATTTCGTATGATATGTTACGAATTCCAACTTGCACATTGTACAATATGTTACGAATTTGCTAAACTTATGATATGATACAAATTCCAATTTGTGGTGGCTAACATTATCTAGATGGCTAGGTGGTTAACGCTAACGTTGGCTAGGTGGCTACAGTTAGCTATGGTTTAGAGGTTAAGGTAAGGGTTAAGGTTAAGTGTAGGAGTTAAGTTAAAGGGTCAAGGTTAGGGAAATGGCTAGCTAACATGCTAAGTAGTTGCAAAGTAGACAACAGTTGTAAGTAGTTGCAAAGTTGCTAATTAGCTAAAATGCTAAATTTCCGTCCGTGGAACCTTTGGAACCTTTGGGTTGCTAGATGTTTGCATTATAAACCTACCCATCCACCCCAACCAACCACCCTATTTTTGTTTTTGCCTTAAGTAACTTTCTGTTTTATGTAACCATACCAAACAGAACATATCATATTCATTTGAGTGTCCGCGGAGTTACGTTTACCATGTTACGTCTAGTCTATGAGACCAGACTGGCTCATGATATCATTGCTTTCAGCCATATTTAACATTAGGTCAAACAAGATCACCTGCGTTGCACTATCGGAGCTAAGGTTTCATACACATTTGAAGTGAAGGTATGATGCTC
This sequence comes from Oncorhynchus clarkii lewisi, assembly GCF_045791955.1. Taxonomy (NCBI): domain Eukaryota; kingdom Metazoa; phylum Chordata; class Actinopteri; order Salmoniformes; family Salmonidae; genus Oncorhynchus; species Oncorhynchus clarkii. The sequence goes on along the minus strand of NC_092175.1, from coordinate 19,212,897 downwards.
ACCTGCACCTGTCTCTGGTGGGGGAGCTGGGGGCAAAAGAGAGCGGTTGGGAAGCAGGTCCTCCAGGTCCTTCATGACCTGGTCTGTGCTTTCAGTGTTGTTCCTCCTGTTCTTCTCCTCATCTCTTGCCTAAAGAGAGACAGAGAGTGGGTATGTGTGTGTGTGTGTGTGTGTGTGTGTGTGTGTGTGTGTGTGTGTGTGTGTGTGTGTGTGAGTGGTAGATGAAAGATAGATATATACATGTAGATAGGTCGATGATAAGGGGCAAATTAGTATTATTTAAATACCGGTCAAAGGTTTTAGAACACCTACTCATTCAAGGCTTGGTTTTTTTTATTTACTATTTTCCACCATTGTAGAATAATAGTGAAGACATCAAAACTATGAAACTGTTGGAAAAGCATTCCAGGTGAAGCTGGTTGAGAGAATGCCAAGAGTGTGCAAAGATATCATCAAGGCAAAGGGTGGCAATAAAATATATTTTAATCTGTTTAACACTTTTTGGGGGACTACATGATTCCATATGTATTATTGCATAGTTTTGATGTCTTCACTATTATTCTACAATGTAGAAAATAGTTTAAAAAAATAAAGACCCTTGAATGAGTAGGTGTCCATCCATGAGTAGGTGACTGGTAGTGTGTATATTAACCACATAACATTTTTACGTGAGACTGAAATAATTTGAAAAACCCTCAGACTCACCATCTGCATCTTCTTCTTCAGCTCCGCATTGGCATGTTGGTACGCCTCAGATACCGAGTTCAAATAGTAGATAGCCAGTCTGTGGGGAAGTACATATCCATCTGTTTACAAATGTAGATATGCAGTATCTATATATGTGTGTGTGTGTGTGTGTGTGTGTGTGTGTGTGTGTGTGTGTGTGTGTGTGTGTGTGTGTGTGTGTGTGTGTGTGTTTGTGTGTGTGTGTGTGTGTGAACGTATGTGTAGCTATATACTTTTCTACTCACACCATCAGTAGCACAGCTGGTATAATGAGGCCAGGGTTGGCTGCGTAGCCCATCAGCGTTCCCAGAAAGGCAGGCAGGTCCAGGTCTATCGTCTCCATGATGACATCAAACATCTTGGCCTTCCCACTGTGGAGATCACAGATTGTGTGAGTCTGTATTTGTGATTTGTTTTTTTGTGAGTATGTAGCGACAGGTATGTGTCCTTACATATTGTATATTGTTTGTCTGTGTTTATGCGTAGAGATGTGAGTGCATTTGCAGGGATTCTCCTCTGTGAATGTGTATGTCCTACAGAACAGTAAACATGCCTGTGTGTATGTGTGTGTTACCTGAATGGCCCACAGTCAAAGGAGGGTGGCAAAGTCATGATGGTGTAGACCACAGGCAGTAGACTGAGAAAGAGGATGAGAAGGAGGAGGCCCATGTAGAAGTTGTTGGATTTGGAGGCTTTGAAGACCCTCTCATGGGGCACGTTAGTGGCCATTACGGCCCAGCACTGGTAGTACATGGAGGAGAGGAGACGCAGGACGTTTATCCCTACCAGCCCTGGAGCATAGAATGCACCCATCCTGAAAGAGAGAGAGAGAGAGAGAGAGAGAGAGAGAGAGAGAGAGAGAGAGAGAGAGAGAGAGACGCACACACACACACAGGGTCAGCGAAGGGAATATACGACATGAGTTCTATAGTTCTACAACCAGAATAGAAATATCTCTTACCAGATCATTCCTTGGTTGAAGACCAGACCAAGAACGTTACCACTGATGTCAAACTCTCCATACGATGGCTACAGAGGGAGAGACAATCCATATCACAAACAGTGGTTCAAACTTCTGCCTGGCAACAAAATCGTAGACCTCTAGAACAACCCCGCCAGTAGACAAGATAAGACATTTGTAACAATGACCAGTGGAGCACGTACATATGTGGCTTCGAGGTCCCAGCACCAGCAGTAGTTGAGGAACCTGACAATGACAGCCCGCGCAAAGTCACCAATCAGGATGGTCAGGTAGGTCACCTGGATGTCTGACACGGTCAGCTTCACAAACTCCTGTCGCATGATGAACATCACAGACAGGGCTTCACAAAGGTACATTGCGTACAACAGAAACAATTACCATATCACACCAGAAATGAGGATATCAGTAAGGTGTCAGTACTATGCCGACGGCGGTCTCCCAGCATGGCCCCCTGATGACATCAGAGGGGTCCATGGGGGGCGGGGTGGTGTCCGTGTCATTGTTGTAGAGGGTGAAGTTAGCGTAGTATTCCTTCTGGGCCCAGATGGACGCATTCCTAATGGACACCTCCTCCTCAAGCTGAGTGGAAGGAAGGAAGCCATCGAATCACAGGTCATCCATTACAATGCACTACCCATTCATCCCAATGACAATGCACCTCTCTGAGGAACATCAGTCCTAAGAGTATGAAACCAATCCCTCACTACAGGATGCACTGGGTTGTTTACAGAATACGGAACTCAACCGTCCCAGTATTAAACCTCGTTGACGCTTTCTTATTATCCCGAAAAGGATCCTGTAATCCCGCTCTCAGTGTAGATTTAAGATGAACAAGAAAGAGCTAACGTCTGGTAGTGGCCTAAAGAAGTGTGAGGCAGCCTTACAGTACCTTGTTGTTGACCTCATCAAACAGGGCAAACAGGAAAGTGTAGAGGTTTCCCAAAAAGAGGGCAAAGATGCGCCCCAGCTGCCATTTGAGGGCGATCCGGGGGTGGTACTCCTCCAGCTCAGCGATGGTCTCAAACAGGGGAGGACACACCAGGCCCAACAGGGACATGATGAGCTCCAACTACACAGTGGGACAATGGGAGGAATCATACCATCTCTCCACTACACCACCACTTTACAGAACACCATATGACCATATGATCAAACATATTTCGGTGATGAAATAGAGAGGGAAGTTTGTTTAGTCATTAATGAATGAGATTTTTTTTTAAAAATGCTACACTATTATGACCTAATATCACTATAATTTATTCCAAATAGAAACGGATTCCATTGGTTTCAAAGGATGTACATGGCATCAACACCATTCTCCAAGCATTACCTCGTTTTTCTCGTACCAGCTCAGGTCGTCCCTGTTGGCAAATTCCTGGGACCTCTTCACCACAAAGAAGATGAGGTAGCCACTTCCTCCCAGGCAGCAGATGATCATGAAGTTGGCCAGCACACGCAGGAACCTCCTCAGGTGGATATTCTCATCCTTTTGGTTCTCCTGCTCATCCACGATGGACTCCTGCACTCAGACAGACAATGGGCCACTAACATGTGGTGCTGTGTAGTTAGTGGGAAATAATCTATGTAATTATATTGGATTGAATACAGTAAAGAATACTCAGAAGAACATCATTCAAAAGATCAGACATTGTGATGAAGTTGCGAAAATAGTACACAGGTCTCCATGGTTACCTTGAAGCTGGTGGTGATGGAGGCGTACTTGTTGTCAGCCGTCTCGGCGTTGCCGATGAGGTAATCCCAGCTGGTGAACATCTTCCAGGCAAAGGTGAACTCCCCGTCATCTCCGTCCCCTCCGCCCACGTCAGCATTCTTAGCCATTCTATCAAAACATATATGAATGACAGTGGGGAAAGGCCGTCATCCATTTTCAGATCAAACACCATGAACAAACAAAATGATTTGTATATATTTGTTTAATTTGATCCCCATTAGCTTTTGCAGAAGAAGCAGCTACTCTTCCTGGGGTCTATCTTGATGTGTTAAGCTGTGTTTGACATATGTGTGACATGGGATCATACTTTATAAGTGGGGGATTGGGTGGTGACTCACGTTCGTATCACCACCATCAGGCTGTAGCCAAAAGTCCCCACTCCTACCATGAGGTAAGACAGCGGGAGGCGGAACTTCAGCAGCCCAATGGTCCTCTGGTTGTTGTAGTAACCATAGAAGAGGACTGAGTATTTGCAATACCCCTGAGAGAGAAAGAAGTGATCGCAGGTGATGAACTGCGCTCTTATAGTGTACCGATAAACTGTGTCTTCTGATCTTCACGGGTGTCTCCAGACCCATGCTGATAATTGAAATAGTACAATATGAAATATCATCACATCATATGAGCCTGAACTCTTTGATATGGTAATATTTGATAGGCTTTCATGCAGAGTAAATAGAGGGTAGCCTATCTCGACTGCATGTTTTAACCCACGTTGAAGTCCATGAGGACAGAGTAGTCTTGAGCAGTGGGCTGCTCAGCTCTGGGCACTGTCTTTCTGGGAATGGATCCATACGGAAGTCCCATCAGAACCTGGAGCCATAAAACATTTCAATAATGATTGATAGACTGCTAGAGTATACATTAGAGTTGTATCTATGTGTTAAAACTCTTTGTGAGGCGGTTTTACCTCTGGGATCACAACCAGTCCGAAGGTTAAGCCAAAGAGGACCATGTTCATGCCATACATCCAGCGCAGGAAGATGAAGTAGGAAGCAACTGAGGACCCAAAGTGACCTGAGGGGAGAGAAGTGATAGGGTTTCTTCACTAAGTTGTAGCGCTCAACTGTCATTCAACTGGCCTTTGTCAATCAGCTCAGTATATTACTTTATCTTGTGTTGTGACTTGTGTTCAGGAATAGTTTCCGTATGTTGGTGTTTCTAGAGTGTGGAGTATCAGGTAACTCACTTTCAACCTCTTTTATCTTTCGTTCCCATGGTATGCAAGTCGTTTTGAAATTATCAAAATCTCTTTGGAATTTGATCCATTTCTGGCGAAAAAGAAAGACAATCATTATTATAGCCTCATATTTTGACAACCACAAAAAGCTAAGTGGCAGAAAATCCTATATTGCGCTCATGGTTCCATACCTTCGTCATCATGACTTTATAAGCATAAAACTTCCTGCCTTTTCCTTTTCCCAGAGCCCCTTCAAATTTATCCACAAATTCTTGACATTCTCTGAGAACAAATCATAAGGTTAGCAACAGAACAGTCAAGCTCAAATAAATTGATAAAATTAACAAAATAGGGAAATAATTCTGACAGGAGGTGTAGAAAAAAAACACAGCTATGATCAATGAATAGAGCTAATTATTATCTGAAAGTGTATCTCAACTTCATCCTGACAGCACATGTCATTTTTCGAGTAGCCTATGCGAGTGCAATCAGTCAACTCGTTCATTACTTCAGATGTACCAGCCTCCTCTTCATTCGCCAGGGCTTGTTCCTCATAATAGCTATGACCTTCTTCTTCTCCTCCACCTCCTCCTTCAGTCGTTCCATCTCTCCCTCTGACATGGACTCTTCCTCTGAGTCTGTGTTAGAGTCTGTATCTGAGCTGGGAGTTAGATAGAAGATAGAGGAAGGGAGACCGAGTGGAGCAGAGAGAGCGGAAGACAGATTGTTAGGAGAGAGCGATCGAAGAGAAAGAGAGGTCAGTGATGGAGAGAGACAGAGAGAGATAGTTGGAAGGGTTAGGGATGTCCCTCTATTAAGGATGACCCTCTAGTTCTCTTGGTGCAAGGGTAGCAAATATTGTATAATACAGTTAAATAAGTTATTTGACCCATTAGTTTAGTACTACGTTTAGAATCTTGGGCCCTGATTTCCACTCAAGATACCTGCTCTCTTTCTTCTTCTTCTTCTTCTTGTCCTTCTCGTCTTCCTTCTCCTTTCCTTTACCCTTCCCTTTGGCGTCTCCTTTCTTATCTTTGGTCTCCTCTTCTTTCCCCTTCTTTCCCGTGGCTCCCTTCTTGTTTCTCTTGTTCCCCTTCTCCTCGCTGTCCTCGTCACTGTCCTGGGTCTTTCCTCCTTTCTTTTTGTTTGCTGCTCCTTTATTTGCTGCTCTTCCTTGTCTTCTCTTGGGGGTGTCATCCTCACTTTCATCGTCGGTGTCACGTGACTTAGCAGCCTTCTTCTTATTGGCTCCTCTGCGGTTTCTGGGGGCCTCCTCTTCCTCCTCGTCCTCATCATCCTCATCAGCTGGCTTTTTGCCCCTGCCGCGGGCTCCTCCTCTGCCAGCTGCCGGTCTTCTGTTCCCTCTCCTTCGACTGGTGTCATCTGTATAAACAAACACACACACACACACACACACACACACACACACACACACACACACACACACACACACACACACACACACACACACACACACACACACACACACACACACACACACACACACACACACACACACACACACACACACACACACACACAAATGTATGCACGAGAACACACACACAACAGCTCAACACATGCAGGAATATACACTTTTAGCACAATGTAAAAAAAACACACTAATACAGATAGAGCTGAAGCTTTTTAAATATCAGGTCAATTCTAACAGCCGGTGTCAGTAGCTGGCCTCCTCCTTCACAGAGAAAGACACCACTATAAGCTCTGCTTTATACGGGTCAGGTGAGAACTCTTCTCCGCTTACCCTCACTGTCACTCACGTCCCCATCGATCTCGATTCCAACTAAATGACAACGCAAACAAATAAATGTCCACCACTCATTCAAACATCTCTAAAATGGCCCAGCATGAATCTATAAAGGCATTTTGCATTTGCATCTCATATAAAGTCTTTATATCACCTCAAAGCCAGAGCATAAAAACATTAACAACTAAGATGCTGAATCCCAACTCACCATCCTCAATCTTCGCCGCCACATCACTCTTCCTAGGCATGGTGGTTGGTGTGAGATATTCTCTGAAGGTACTGGGACTTTAACTGCACTGAATGCACCAACCCCTCCCCAGGTACACAGAGCCAGAGCTCTACCGGGACCTGTACCTCGCTCTAGTAACTAACTCCCCATCACTATGACAACTACAGCATGTGACCTGCCTCCATAGGTGTTATACTGTTTTCCTGAAACAAAAACATGATATCATAGCTGCAGACATCAAGGAGTGTGTAACTTAATCACAGCAACAACGACAAAAAAGTTCCAGCATGATCTGGTGTTGGTTTTCTTAAATAAAACCCAGAGAACCCCCATAGGGAACCTGAGGAACCATTTCAGTGGACAGCACCTGTGTCAGACAGAAGGTTAAGGGAGTGGACCTTCTCTACGGTCCATATAGCAGCAGAAGGACAAGGACATTTAAACAGTTAGAGACACTCTCACTCGTCTGGACATCAGACACCATGACCACACACAGACCAAGACGAACAGCCTTAAAGATTTAATGAAGGTTTAGGTTTCCTTTTCAAGACCCATTAGGCAAACCTCAAACACATTAGACACATCTTACATATTACATTTGCTATTGATACAATGCCTACAGAATATTGGAAAGCTATTGCCCACAATGACGGAGTGAGAATGTACAGCGGTATGTGTAGTAAGTAACACATACAGTACACACACAAAGATACAGAGTGCACACCTCTGAGCCTGGCCCCCATTAAATAATGAAGAGGAGCTCATCTTCCACAGCCAAAACTACACCATCACACGCTCCTCCACCCTGTCAAGTAGAAAACACACACACACACACACACACACGCACACATGCATAAAACATTGCATCTATCACCCGTATCATTTAAAAAAAAAAGTGCAATCATAATATTACAATTTCATTTTTCCAACCAATATCATTCCAGAAATGATTCCACCTTCAATGATAAAAGGAAACCCCCATCATCAACAGCTTTCATGCCAACGTAGTCCTCATTCTAGTCTGAAAACTTCCGCGCCTCAAAATGACTCAGATGATTTTAAATCAATATTTAATGCATTTCTGCCATGAATTGTGCATGAGTATTTACTGTTAATGCTTCTAGTCTGGAGGATGCAGTAATATCACTTTAAGGGGAAGTTTACCCTTTTTTTTGTTTTGTTACAGAGAAAATCGTAAAAAAAAATTTTTGCTGAGTTATGTTTGAATTATCCTGTTTACAACATCAATAACAACAACAACAAAAATAGTATTGAAATATGGATTTATGGGACAGTGGAACCTTTAAAAAAATGACAACAATAGTGAAGAAACATTCAGATTGGTATTCCGTTGTAATAGGAGTTGGTTTGGAGTGTTTTCTAACATACTTTGGACACATTTTCATAATGCATTGTAATCAATGGACAAGTGATGACTAGTGGAACAACATAAAACAAATGAAAAAGGGGTTTCAGGATCAACTCCAACCACAAAAACTGGGAAAAAAGTATATATGTAAAAATGTCAGACAGGATAGGAGAAATGTTTGGTCTGTGCTGAAAAAAACACTACAACCATGTAAAGCCACTCAGTCAATGGATATCACAAGATCTTGAAAAGACAAAACAAATACACGGTTTGCAGGGGAATACACAAATGTCACCTGGACTTGTGCACAAATCAGCAAGGAACATAGATCTGATAAGGTGGTGACGAAAACAAATGATCAGTCAGAGCAGTCTCCAGCCTGTCCCCTACTGGACAAGAAGGATATTATCATTGGGTTTGTGATAATCTCCCGTGGGCACCCAGTTGACTAAATGATACGAGATTTTACTTCTGGGTTAATAAAGATTAGTTTTGTGGACAAAGAGGTGTTTTGTTCGAGAATCCGATGGTTTAGCAATCTTAGAAAATAAAGTGTGAGGAAATTGAATTTGTGTCAAATAAAAAGTACCTCTCTGTGCGGCCTGTTATTCCTAGCCTTATCATAACTGTGTCACTTGACAAGGACAAACAGTGTTTCGCACCACTTAATTATATATTGTAATAGTGTACAATTGATTTATATTACTGATCAACCCATTCAACTTACATAGGAACTATGCAGATAAGCAGGTATACTAGCAGGTAGACTAGCCAATGGACAAATAAACCTATTATGTGACTTGTAATGTAGGTACTTATGCTCTGTCAGCAGTGGTGTAAAATACTTAAGTAAACATACTTGAAAGTACTACTGAAGTAGTTTTTTGGGGTATCTGTACTTTATTTTACTATTTATATTTTTGACAACTTTTACTTTTACTTCACTTCATTCTAAAAGAAAATGTACTTTATACTTCATACATTTTCCCTGACACCCAAAAGTACTCGTTACATTTTGAATGCATAGCAGGACAGGAAAATTGTCTAATTCACACACTTATCAAGAGAACATCCCTGGTCATCCCTACTGCCTCTGATCTGGCGAACTCACTAAGCACATGCTTCATTTGTAAATGATATCTTAGTGTTGGAGCATGCCCCTGGCTATCTGTAAATGTAAAACAAATAATTTTTACAATTATGCCGTCTGGTTTGCTTTATATAAGGAATTTTAGCAATTACATGTACTTTTGGTACTTCACTATTTTTAAAGCAAATGCTTTTAGACTTTTACTCAAGTAGTATTTTACTGGGTGACATTTTCCATTAAGGTATCTTTACTTTTACCTCAGTATGAAAATTGGGTACTTTTTCCACCACTGTCTGTCAGAGAACTGGCAATCACAAGAGGTCCAATTCATTGCCCAGAGATTTCTCTCTCCCACATGGTGTTTGGGGGCCTTTTAAAGTAATCTACAGGGTGCCTGCTGTGACTGTGACCCCTGTGTTGTTCTGTAGCTGAACACATGCAGCTGGTTTTAGGCTGATTATGCCCGCCTGCCCAACAGTGTGCATCATAACATACTGTACTGGTGGAAGCTGGGGGTGAGTATTTCATGTGAGAGAAGGCCACGCAGCTGCAAATCAGGTTGCCAGTCTCTATATTTACCCATAAGCAGAGACACACAGGGGTGTTGTCAGTCAAAATGGAAGTAACTTAATGTATGTTCCTCTGAATGACTCTGTCAATCCGACAGTTATTGTCAGCAGTAATCATGCGCCTACGAACCTGTTAGCACTGAGACGGTTTTCCCTAGCAGGAACCCCACTGTGAACAGTTCACCCTGGACTATCATATCAAATACAAACATCACTGTCATGTATACCTCTGATAAGCCTCCCAGTAAAGCAATTAAAAACAATCAAGCAACCAGAAAATTGTAAAAATAGGTTGCATTAACATACAGTGCCTTCAGAAAGTACTCAGACCCCTTGATTTTTCCCACCTTTTGTTAAGTTACTGCCTTATTCAACAATGGATAAAGAAAAAACATCCTCAGTAATCTACATAACAGAATACGTGGACAACTACAACTACCTGGGTGTCTGGTTAGACTGTAAACTCTCCTTCCAGACTCACATTAAGCATCTCCAATCCAAAATTAAATCTAGAATCGTCTTCCTATATCGCAACAAAGCATCCTTCTCTCATGCTGCCAAACATACCCTCGTAAAACTGATCCTCGACTTCGATGATGTCATCTATAAAAGAGCCAAATTGCAAAAATCTCTGAAGCTGGAGACTCACATCTCCCTCACTAGCTTTAAGCATCAGCTGTCAGAACAGTTTACAGATCACTGCACATGTACATAGCCTATCTGTAAACAGCCCATCTATCTACCTACCTCATCCCCATACTGGTGTTTATTTATTTATTTTGCTCCTTTGCACCCCAGTATCTCTACCTGCACATTCACCTTCTGCCGATCTACCATTCCAGTGTTTAATTGCTATATTGTAATTACTTCACCACCATGGCCTATTTATTTCCTTAACTTACCTCATTTGCACTCACTGTATATAGCCTTTTTGTATTATTGACTGTATGTTTTGTTTATTCCATGTGTAACTCTGTGTTGTTTTATGTATTGCTACGCTTTATCTTGGCCAGGTCGCAGTTGCAAATGAGAACTTGTTCTCAACTAACCTACCTGGTTAAATAAAGGTGAAATAAAAAATAAAAAAATACATACAACACCCCAAATAAAATGTAAATATAATACCTTATTTACATGAGTATTCAGACCCTTTCCTAAGAGAATTGAGCTCAGATGCATTCTGTTTCCATTGTCCATCCTTGAGATGTTTCTACGACTTGATTGGAGTCCACCTGTGGTGAATTCAATTGGTCATGATTTGGAAAGGCACACACCTGTCTATATAAGGTCCCAGAGTTGACAATGCATGTCAGATCAAAAACCAAGCCACAAGGTCCAAGGAGTTGTCTGTAGACCTCTGAGACAGGATTGTGTCGAGGCACAGATCTAGGGAAGAGTTCCAAAAAATGGATGCAGCACTGAAGGTCCCCAAGAGCACCCTGGCCTTCATCATTCTTAAATGGAAGAAGTTTGGAACCACCAAGACTCTTCCTAGAGCTGGCTGTCCTGCCAAACTGAGCAATCAGTTTCCTTGATCAGGAAGGTGACCAAGAACCCTAGAGTTCCTCTGTGGAGATGGGAGAATCATCTCTGCAGCACTACACCACTCAGGCCTTTATGATAGAGTGGCCAGACAGAAGCCACTCCTCAGTAATAGGCATATGACAGCCCACTTGGAGTTTTCCTAAATAAAATCAAATGTATTTATATAGCTCTTCTTACATCAGCTGATATAGTGCTGTACAGAAACCCCGCCTAAAACCCCAAACAGCAAGCAATGCAGGTGTAGAAGCACAGTGGCTAGGAAAAACTCCCTAGAAAGGCCTAAACCTAGGAAGAAACCTAGAGAGGAACCAGGCTATGAGCGGTGGCCAGTCCTCTTCTGTCTGTGTCAGGTGGAGATTATAACAGAACATGGCCAAGATGTTCAAATGTTCATAAATGACCAGGCAGGTCAAATAATAATAATCACAGTAGTTGTCAAGGGTGCAAATGTCTGTTGGCTTTTCATAGCCGATCATTGAGAGTATCTCTACCGCTCCTGCTGTCTCTAGAGAGTTGAAAACAGCAGGTCTGGGACAGGTAGCACGTCCGGTGAACAGGTCAGAGTTCCATAGCCGCAGGCAGAACAGGAGCAGCAGCACGGCCAGGTGGACTGGAGCAGCAGCCTCTAAGGTGCAGGGTGCAGTAACCAGGTGGTAGCCGGCTGCAGTAACCAGGTGGTAGCCGGCTAGTGACAGTGACGAAATTCAGGGCAGGGTACTGAGTGGATGGCTATTTAACAGTCTGATGACCTTGAAATAAAAGATGTTTTCAGTCTTTCTGTCTAGCTTTGTTGCACCTGAACTGGCCTTGCCTTCTGGATGATAGCGAGGAGAACAGGCCGTTGCTCCGGTGGCTAAGGTCCTTGATGATCTTATCTTTTTGGCCTTCCTGTGACATCGGGTGCTGTAGATGGCCTGGAGGGTAGGCAGTGTGCCCCCAGTGACGCGTTGGGCAGAGTGCACCACCCTCTGGAGAGTCCTGCGGTTGCGGACGGTGCAGTTGCCGTACCAGGCGGTGATACAGCCCAACAGGATGCTCTCAGTGGTGTACCTGTAAAGGTTTGTGAGGGTCTTAGGGGCCAAGCCTCATTTCTTCAGTATACTCTCTCTGTGGGTGGACCATTTTAGATTGTCAGTGCTGTGGACCACGAGGAACTAGAAGCTTTTCACCTTCTCCACTACATTCTTGTCAATGTGGATTCAGGCATGCTCCCTCTGCTGTCTCCTGAAGTCCATGATCATCTCCTTTGTTTTGTTGAGTTTATTTTGCTGGCACCACTCCGCCTGGGCCCTCACCTCCTCCCTGTAGGCTGTCTCGTCGTTGATGGAAATCAGGCCTACCACTGTTGTGTTGTCTGCAAATTTGCTGATCATAGTAAAACGAGTCCTTAATCGACATAACCTGAAAGGCCACTCAGCAAGGAAGAAGCCACTGCTCCAAAACCGCCATAAAAAAAGCCAGACTACGGTTTGCAACTGCACATGAGATTCAGACTCGAGTCGCACTTCAATTGCAAAGAAAATGACTTACGACTTGACTTGGACTCGTGATAAATTGACTTGAGACTTGACATGGACTCTAGACGAGAGACTCGTGAACAATACAAGTCAGTACTGGGATAAGTTCTTGTTGTGCATTCTGTCAGATAACATGGAAGAGGCAGAATTGTAACACGGAGAACGTAATTTAATACAGAGGGCTGAAAAGCGTTCTACAACATCTGTGTTCTGCAAAAAATATGCAGACAATGATGTATCTATTTCAATGGAGGGTTAAGTGTCCAGGTCAGTAAGTATATTTTAGGGATAAAGGCCATTAAGTTTGATATATAGGACACTTTAGTAGTGCAGTTATTGAACAGTTGTCAAGTCATTTTGGTTTAGATTCATACTTGTCATATATCTTCCCTCACCTACAGCTTTTCTGTTTGTGTGACAGAATGAAGTGAAATATAGACAATGTCTTCCACAAAATACCATACACTTTAAAATGTTTGCTTTTTTTCATATCCAGTACAATTACTTTTATTAATGTAAACCGTCTACATTTTAAAAGGAAATGTATTTTGATTTAAATAGCACCTGATGTGCTTCCTTTCATACAAGTATGGACTAATGAACAAGGGAGTCTCTTCAAATCATTTACAAGGTTTACAAGACCTAACCCACACCAGGCAGAAAGCCATTGCCAAAAGGGACTTGAGACTTGACCTCTACCTCAAAGACTAGTGACCATCTCTGATGTACACAGAGAGCCAACATCAATAACATGCATGTCAATATCTCAAGCTCAAAGCTGGAGAGGTTGACAGTATCACTCCTTATCTTTGTGAGAGGTATTGATAAGAAGCAGCAGCAAATGGGGATCCTTAAATTCAAATACAGACTTAAAAAAGCAGCACCTCCACAGTTGTCATAGCAGGAGGGAGAAAATGACACTATCGGGTTTTGCCCCTCTGCATAGTAAAATACCATGGGCCGTGTAGCAAGCCATTGCAATTACGTACTGGTACTTGCAAAGACATTGGAGTCTTAGAGACATTGGTAAATGCATCACCTTCACTGTTGCGACATGTTAAAAGCTTCAACGTGAAAACAGACTAAATTAGCTGATAGCATCAACGTTAAATAAAATGGCCACAGGTTACATGATTCTATATCTCTGTACATCATTTTATTTACATGATACAATTTTGCAGTAATGTTGTGTAACAAGATTAAATGCGCAGTACATAAATAATGGTTTGTACAAACTTGCATAACTAAAAAAAAAAAAGGGTTAAAAATATTAAAAACAGATATTAAAGTGAAATCTCACAGCCCTACAGCGTGAACAGCAGGACCAAATAAAAATAGAAAAACTAAAATAATCTAAATCCAGAGTGAGTCCACTGGACCAGTTCTGACTACTGAGGAACACAAGCACTTACTTGCATACATACACAATACTCATCCACCATCCATCCAAGTCTACTGCACTACACTTGTGTTTAATACATAGCATGTGACACGCACTCCACAATATATCAAACATATCAGCACACATACATTAAAAAGAATAATAAAACAAAACAGAAGTGAAACATTCATCAAAAGATTAGTGGACCTAACCCTTCCAACCTCAGCAATCTGGTTCATTTAGGCTTTTTGTCATTGATACAACAACCCATGCAAAACACTCCATAACCTCAAAAACATGGACACGAGAAGGGAGAAAAAAGAACACAGAATGGGCATCAACACTGTCACATGACCTTGATCTCATTGCAGGAAGTCTTCCTCCAATTTCCCATCCACCCGGTCAGAGGCAGCGCCAAGTATCCCCTGCAAATGAGCATCACAGCATCGAACCTAAATACTTCTTTAGGAAATAATCTTTAACAGATACAAGTAAACCTAAGCAATGTTTTTTTAGTGCAGCACACATTGCCAGAAGAATGAACCAGTGGAGCAGGCTTGTATGACACAATGATATTCGGTTTGATTCAGATGCATCTCTGATGAAAGCCAATAAGGTTGGAATAGAACACATCCATCCAGCCATCGTCCAAGTGTCAGGGGTCTGGTTGCTTTCACCATGCCTACTGGATGATAACTTCATAAGCTCCTCCAATATGTTCTTTAGTTGACTAATAAATCAAGCTTTTTTTTATGTCACTACTTCACATCTTATCTCACAATAGGGAAATGTGCTTGAGGACCTCCCCTGAACTGAGGCCCCATGCAGCACAGAAACAAACATGTCTGGTAGTACATATAAAACAGACTCCATGGAGGACACCATGACACGTTATGAGAAGTTGAGCAAAAACAGCTATTCCCAACATAAGCCAGCTGTGACCTGCCACTGCGGGAGTGATCCGGTCGGGGCTGTAACAGTCTCATAGGCTAGTGTCCCCCACTATCCTCAGAAAAATCTCAACAACACACAGATAGCCAGTCACAAAAGTAGTTAACACATCAGCTCGCCTACTTCACAACAATCAGACTCCCCATAAACAGTGAGAATTAAGCCAGGTCCAGGCATCACCGGAAAAGCAACATTTCTAGTCTGTAGTATTCTAAAAAAACATTTTTGATCTTTCTAATTTTTCTTTAAATCATAAGCACAGACACCAACAGAAAACAAAATAAAAACATTTGATCGTTCATGCATTGCAGGAAACTGGACAACCCATACTGTAATTTAAAAAACTAGTCCTTTAGAACGCAGGTCAGCACGAGTCCTTTTTTTTAATCCAATCACTCAGTGAGAAAAGGTCAAAGTGAGAAAAGGTCTTATATTCTCTGGATCTTATCGGCCACCACCACAGGGTTCTCCTTGCGGATCTTGGCGGCAGCCTCTGCTTTGTAGTCGTATGGGCAGTTGTGCTTGTCTGAGTAACGGTGGAGTCCACAGAACAGGTTCCCACAGCGGCAGTCAAAACCTGGCAGATTAAAAAGGGTACAGTGAGTCACACTAATAGACCTGGCTCATACCAACTTTGTACAGTGTATCACACTCAAATCATAGAAGCACATATGCCACAGCCTTCTTGAGGTGTAACTGACTGAATAAGCAGTAATGGAATGTTTGTCCTCACCTGTAAGGCCAACCTTCTTGCGGCACATGAAGCACCTGTTCTTCTTCGGTTTGGCGGGTTCAGGTAATTTGGATTCGTCACTCCCGGCAGCACTGGGAGGGGAAGCGGAGGCGATGGGCTGAGTGACCACTGGAAAAATAGGGGAACGCAAAATAAGACCTCAAAACAGCCCGAGAATATTCACAACCACCTCCCATCACAGGCGTGTAACCACTCACAAGTGTGTGCCCCCCCCCCCCCGCCCATGAGGCTCTGAACACCCATATGAGTCAGACACCCACCAGGTTCTGCAAGCTCTGCTTTAGGCGATGCTCCTTCCTCCTCACAGGAAATGCTCATCTCGGTCATCTGTTGGGTAACAGGAAGAGCAGCTGCTGCCCCACTACAGTGAGAGAAAGAGAAGCTACAAAGTTTTACTCCAAATCGTCCACTGCACACTAGCCATCTCATTCAGATGTAATGATAACAAATAAGCGACAGTCATTTGGTGTGGATTGGTCTTAAAGAATTGTTTCCATGGTCATTTCTAAGTAGCAACTGACACTCACCTGGCAGCTTCCGCATCAGCTTCAGCAGCAGCCGCCGCAGCATTATTCAATGTGGCCTCAATTCTCTGGATGGCAGAAGCCTCCATTGTGGGGCTACCGGAGACACTGCCACCTAAATGATACAAATTATTGGATTTACTAGGAGAAAAGGTCATGACCGCAAACCTGAGTCCTAAGGCATCTACTTCTCGGATAAAAATGAACAAAAACGATTAACAGCTTATGGAGGAATGGCAGATCTTACCCATTGCACTCAGGGGGCTCACTCCTCCATTGTTCTGTCTGGTCAGGTGGTCCTTATAGCAGACAGAGCACATGCCACTGGTCCTGGGGTTTCCAAAGAAACCACAGCCGGTAGCACAAAGCATGGGCGCTTGACTCTGATTGGTCTCCTGTGCCATCTCTGCTGGGTAAATTGCCCTGGACAGAATTAAACAGACATGCTCATTAGAGAGTGAGACGTGTGGGCTACAAACAGTCAGGCAGAATTTCATGTGTCAAAAACAGGCAGACAATGGTTCTCTTATGGGGGGGGGGGGGCTTATGACATATGGCGACATATGGCGAGCCCCTTCTAATATGATTCTAGTACAGTTATTAGCCATTTTTATTAGCCACATTTGCCAAATGTCTAAACATAATCAATTGTTAGTGAGACAAAGCTGTTTACAGTATTGGTCCAGCAACGCATCAGACAACATTCAGTACCAATAGAAGAAAATGAACCCTTAACAAAGAAGCAATATTATATTCCAGCATTTTAATCTCGTTGGGCTATCCTGGCATCTGTGGCCTTGAACTGCTTGCCACCATTCTAAAAGCACTGCCACTTCAACAGTTGAACCTGAATGATCTCACTCACCCTGTATATCAAGGTCAGAGTGGGTCATCAGGAGGAATCAGACAATTCTACTTGCACGCAAACATTCAATAAGTGTAGGAGGCAGTAAATCGCCATCATTGGCTTCATACCAGTTTAAACAACACACTATGATGACAGTATGCACCATTTCAGTTTGTTTACTTCAAAATTGATATGTTTTCAACGGTGCTGCTGGTGTGTTCAGACGCAATAATGGGACACAATTTCTATGTTTACCACATACGACTGGGAAAAATCTACTTGAACGGCCCCCCAACTGATAATTATTAGGGCTGTGAAGGAATTCTTTGACACGAAAAAAACAAAAAGGTTTGGTTTTCTGGTCCAATGCTCTAACCACTAGGCTACCTGGCGTGTAAAGCCACGTGTGTGTGTGTGGCCATGTTCGCGGTATTCCTGCCAAATCGGGCTCCTTTGAATAGGATGTCGTGGACAAAAATCTATTGGTCATGGGTTGTAGGTTTTTGGGCTATTTCTAAGTTGCACCGCAGCCACTGTGGCATTTCTCTTAAAATATATACATTTCACTGTGACCTGCTCCAGACTGTCAGGTAGTTCCTGAGTGAGTGGTGGGGAGGACCAGAGGGGTGCATGTGGGTTGAAAGACCACTACAGTTATTGGCTGAATCACGTGAGCGAGAGGAGGAGAGCAGCAGCACACACACACATTGTGACATCTTTTTACCAGTTGTGGGTAGGCTATTTAGATTGTCATTACGGAGACACCTATTTCCAACCCTTTTTACAGAAAACATTAAAACTCTAGAACTGATGCACATCAAGAAATAATGGAGACAAAGCACTGGAAAATGATTTTGGGCACATGACATAAATCCACTCAGAGGAGGTTTAAAATGCATTCTAATGTTGACTGCTGTCAAGCGCAGTGATTTATGCATGCTCAATTCTTGGAGGTTGCCAAGTGGAGTGGAAATCTGAAATGGAAGTTGTGGAACTCCCTCACGTGGTTCTTTCTTTTTATTGGGGGGGGGGGGGTCCTAAATGTGGATAATTACATATTTGTCTCTGTTAGCCATCAGGTAGCCCATTAACGTATACGCTGTTGAAATTACAATGCCACCTGTATAGCCTACCTGGAGCTGGCAAAACAATTTAATAAATTGGTCTAGAAATTCAGTTTATTGTCGTTGTAGCCTGGTGATCTTATGAACGCATTAGGTTGATGGTAACAGTAGTCAGACTAGGCTACAGAACCGTGGCTGTTGACAAGCATATTGAGTTAGTCTGTTCATTTTAACTAAGTAAGCTGCTAAATCGTTCAGTTTTACATCTAGTCTAGGCTACTGTAGACTGAAATGAGATGTGGGCCTATAGGCTACCTGACTTTATCTAAGCAAACTATGGCATTTAATTAGAATAATAAAGATTTTAGTCTGTGTCCTACACCTATTGAAATAACAAGTAAATCTCGCAAATGGGGCCATTTATAACAGTTTAGTCTTAACACCAAGCGCATAAGAGAACAATTGCCAGAAAATAGCCTAACAGTTTGTTCATCCAAATGTTTCTTGCTCAGAGATTGAGATCCTCTGTCCAACTTTCATATCTCAAACTCCTGACAGATTTATCTATAGTTATGCACATGCTCAAAGGGGATTTATATACAAATATAAACTTGGTTTGAGCCCTGAATGCAGATTGGCTGAAAACAGTGGCATATCAGACCATATACCACAGGTATATCAAAACAGCACTTATTACTGTTGGTAACCAGTTCATAATAGCAATAAGGCACCCTGGGGGTTTGTGGTATATGGCCAGTATAACAAAGCTAAATGGCTGTATCCAGGCACTCAGCGTTGCGCTTAAGAACAGTCCTTAAACTTCTTGCGTTCCCGTTTTAAACAAGATATTTTGTCATGAAAAGATGCTTGACTATGCATATAATTGACAGCTTTGGATAGAAAACACTCCGACGTTTCCAAAACTGCAAAGATAGTTCTGTTGCACTCACAGACTGATGTTACAGGCGAAACCAGAAAAATCCAACCAGGAAGTGACATTTTTTAAAACCACCTCATGCCAATGAATCCTTATATGGCTGTGAATGAGCTACGAATGAGCTTACGTTTTCTACGTATTCCCCAAGGTGTCTACAGCATTGTGACGTCTTTTTACGCATTTCCGTTGAAGAATAGCCGTAAGGGACCATATTTAGCAAGTGGTCACATGGTGTCTCCGGCAGAAAAGGTAGCCATTTTTCCAATCGCTTCTTATGAGAAACCAATTGCCTCGACGGATATATATGTTAAAAACACCTTGAGGATTGATCCTAAACAACGTTTGCCGTGTTTCTGTCGATATTATGGAGCTAATTTGGAAAAAAGTTCGGCATTGTAGTGGTAGCATTTTCCGGTCGATTTCTCAGCCAAGCATGATGAACAAACGGGAGCCATTTCGCCTACAAAAACAATATTTTTGAAAAAAAGGAACATTTGCTATCTAACTGGGAGTGTCCTGAGTGAAAACATCTGAAGTTCTTCAAAGGTAAAATATTTAATTTGGTTGCTTGTCTTATTTGTGAAAATGTTGCCTGCTGCCAGCAGAGCCTAGCATAGCATTATGCCATGATAAACTTACAAATGCTTGTCTAGCGTTGGCTGTAACGCATATTTTGAAAATCTGAGATGACAGTGTGATTAACAAAAGGCTAAGCTTGTGTTTGAATATATTTATTTCATTTCCGATTTTCATGAATAGGAAAAGTTTAGGGGGTATTTATGTCCGCTGCGTTATGCTAATTTGTTTGAGGCTATGATTACGCTCCCGGATCCGGGATTGCTAGTCGCAAAAGGTTAACCGAGGTATATTGGCAATATACCATACCTCCTTGTGCCTTATTGATTAATCACAACAATCAAGCGAGTTAGTAAATCGACATCCATTAATGGAAAATGATCTGGCAAGTTTAATAAGGGCAAATTCTTTGCTTGTCACATTCAAATTCCTTTATTACGTCATGTCACAGCTTGCAATAATTATTTTGAGGAACCCTGAATTTTGCTTCTAATTTCTTTAAAAGTTAATATTCCTTATTAATTACCTTGATAACGGTATGAAAAAAATTGCTCATTGTATAGATATGGCAACTCCTCCCTTGCTGTAAAAATAAATAAAATAGGCTTAGTTCTCAGGTCATTTGGGCAGGTTTTGATTGGTCATTGGACAAAAAACATTTGCTTGAACTGACAACCCTGGATGTGACGAATGGCGTCTCTTCGCTATCAGTTGAAGCAGCAGACTCAAAAAAAAAAACAGTTGTTACCTACTGGAAACAGATGTCAGTTCAACGTTTAGTTTTGATTTAAGTGAAATTACGATAAAATTCCCTTCCAAAATTTTTCCCATCATAGATTTTTGTTGTAGTAGAATGACGTAGAAACGAAGTTGATTCAAACAGTTAGTGTAATAGTGGTGTTACTCATCTACACGTTCAACGAAAATATAGTACAAAAATAAAGTATTACCTACACCAATTAAAAGTGTTGCAGGGTGGGCCCCATTGAAACTACGCATCAACAAATTCCATGACAGGTTTTTAAATATCTTAATTGGTATCGGTAATGGGCACAATCTGTCATTGGCATCAAACCAACACTAAGATGATAGGTGTCTGTTAACGTTACACATGGTAGCTCTTTAGAATACTTTGGTTTAAGCAATTATTTGCGCTCGCCCTCTTACAATAATGCTGTTACACAAGTTCTCTGAACATTTAAATGAGGCATATCACCTTTTCTGTGACAGATCTTTCAACATCTCATAAATGTCTGTCCAGCGCTCACAAACACAGCCTGATTAAACACATACGTTCCTCAATGAATTAGTCATTGTGATTACTAAGCTGTAGTTTGTGTTGTACCTCACCAGACTGATCAA
Organism: Oncorhynchus clarkii lewisi; assembly: GCF_045791955.1. Taxonomy (NCBI): domain Eukaryota; kingdom Metazoa; phylum Chordata; class Actinopteri; order Salmoniformes; family Salmonidae; genus Oncorhynchus; species Oncorhynchus clarkii. Next base: position 19,191,794 of record NC_092175.1, on the reverse strand, counting down.
ACAACTCTAAAGTGCCTGCTTGTCATCTCTGTAACCCCTTCAAAATACAGTACCAGTCAAAGGGTGACTCCTACTTATTCAACGTGTTCTAAAAACACACTGACGAACTGTACTTTGAAAACAGCCACTGCAGCATTTTTCTAATAGAAATCGCAACTCGCACTTACTCATACGCAACTCTCTATTCGCACATGTAATGCTCGCATTAGAGCTCTGCAAATTGACCACCCGCCAATGTGGCTGGTAAAATAAGCATCCGTAGCCTCCAATACCTAAATCTACTCTCATTTAGCAGGTGTTCATTTTATGCCCTGCCAGACTGCCATTTTTAAGTGTTCGCATATATTTTCAAGCAGATTTAAGTTAACACTAACTAGGCCATTCAGGAACGTTCAATATAATCTTGGTAAGCAACTCCTGTGTATATTTGCCTTGTGTTTTAGGTTATTGTCCTGCTGATGACAAGCATAGCCATAACATGATGCAGCCTCCACCATGCTTGAAAATACTATGAGTGGTACTCGCTTCATATTCAAGACAAAAAAAAAACTTCACATTTTGCAAGCCATTGGAAAACCTCCCTTGGTCATTGTGGTTGAATCTGAAATTCACTGGTCAACTGAGGTACCTTACAGATAATTGTATGTGTGGGGTACAGATGTGGTAGTCATTTATAAATCAGATTAAACAGTTATTGCACAGTCAGTACATGCAACTTGTGACTTAAGCAAACAACTTATTTAGGCTGGCAATAAAAGAGGTTGAATGCTTACTCAAAGTGTCAGCTTTTCATCTATAAAAAAAAAATCCACTTTTATATTATGGGGTAGTGTGTGACATTTTAAATTCAGGCTGTAACCACAAAATGTGGAAAAAGTCAAGGGGTATGAGTACATGTCCCATTGTGGCATCTGAGCACACAGGCAGTGACATTGAGGCCATCTCCAGATTGAAGAACTACTACTTCTTAGTTGGCAAACAAACTGAAAGGATGCACACTGCCAGCTAGAGTGTTTGAACAGGTATAAAGCAAAGGTTGGCAATTGACTGCCACCTATAGTAATGGAATGTTTGCTCACAAGTATAATTCCTTGACTGCACTCCTGTAATCACTCCTCACCCATAGGAAGGCCCACCCAGTTGGCTACTTTAAAATTGTGTGGAAGCCCTCAATGGCAATGCCAAAACAGGTTTTATCCATCTAGAGTCCTCTAACCCACCACACTGACTCACATGGACAGGGGATTTCACTTTCGCCTGTTACAAGCAAGGTTGACACACTGATCTCAAACAACCTCGCTAGCTAACAGCTCGGCTGACTATTTTTAGGCAACCCTGGAAGCCCCACTAAGGTTTGGTTACATCACAAAAAGCCGGCTGGCACAGCAAGACTGTGCGTTGGTTGTTTATTTATACAGGAACGAATGTAGGGCGCTTAAAGTTTGACTGAGCAATAGATTAATCTTTAGCTACATTACCAGCCGATTAAACTCAACTATACAATAGTGTGGGCGGACTGGAGATCCGACGTAACAAAAATAGTAACGCACATACTGTATAATGCCGCGTTCAAAACAACTGGGGAAAAACTTTTGAACGGTCATCCAACTCCAGACCTGAAGCTCATCGGCGTCATGAACACGGAATAATTGGGTGTTATTCTGTGCGCTGAAAATCAGTCGTTTGATAGAATGTCGCTCAACTACATTGTAAATCGTGGAGTTGGTTAGCTACATACCTACAAGTTGCAAAGCCACATGCATATGTCTTGCATTGATAGGAAATGTGTGTTGCTAGCTAAAGGATAAACCAACAGTCATATGATGTTTAGCTATAAATAATATATCACATGAAAATCAACATGAAGGAATATGTGCTGCCTGCCTACTGCCACGACCACCATCCCCCCACGTTAGGGTCCAAGGACAAGTTTACTTTCTATCGAAATAACGTTAGCCAACTGACAACGTTATATATACAATAAAACTATAATGCATCTCAACATAATAAATCCACCCAAGCAGACTGGCGAACAAGCTGGAACGAAAGCTCAGGCCAACTATTCAGACATTGCAGCCAGTGGAGGCCTCGACTGCTCTGTAAATCCACTGAGTCATGCTAGCTAACGTTAGCTAGATGTCGGAATGGCAAACGTTAGGTAGCTAACGTACTGTACTAGATATAGCAATAAAGCTACGGCGTTGCTTCCTACCTATACATGACATGATCATATTGCAGTAGCTAACTACGCAATGATCAATAATATATGATTCAACAATATATCCAACGTTAGCTAGCGAAATGTGGTTCTTCGCAAATCACCACTATATCTTACTAGCTAGCTAACGTTAGCACTTTGTCATGTCTTTGTTCCTGCCACTCTTCCTGTTTTGGCAGTTCAAGATGAACAAATACTTTCGGTACACCAATAACTAGTTACCTACATCTAACGTAGGTTAAATATAAATGGATGCCCATTTCGACAGACGTTGTTTGCTAGCTACGTTAACCATATAAGATATTCGAGGTTGCCTCGAGATGATCCGCACATCCCTCTCGTCAACCATCATCGACCACGCTGATCGAACTCCGATGGTTGCCGGTTCAGGTAGTAATGTTAGTTAGCCGGTTCTGTCGTGGTTACAGTAACTCCAATGTTCCCTAACGGTTGTTTTCCGCGGTGAAACTGTTCTGACCCCCCCGTGGAAAAAACTAGATATACGGGACGCTAACTAGCCATTTTCACTTCGTGAACAAAAATAGTAAGTTATCTAGCTAACGACGTTAGGTAGCCAGCAGTTTGCCCTTAATAATTCACCATACATTAAACTGGATAACAATTGCTTAGACCTGTATAGTTAAGACATTTTGCCTTAACTTGTAAAAGTAAAAACTAGCTGGTTGTAACGTTAGCTAGCTAATACATTTTCGATATCCTTTCACACTCACAGTAAACTGTTAGTCAGCTAAATGACAGTAACTAACATAGGCTGGCAAATATTTTTTAACGTCATTTCACTTACCTTATTATCGGTGTAGTTTTATAGTAGCTTAATTGAATAAGCGGGTTCTTGCTCCGTGGATCGTTCGGTGTTAGAAAAGCCCTGGCAGACTCTCCGTTCCCCCTTTCTGCGATACTAAGGACTCCGTCGGAGTTGAATCCCTCCAGCTGGTTAGCCTCGCTACTGTTGTCCACCGGTTTTGCGTTTGTTGCCTTAGGAGGAGTGGCAATACACGTCATGGAAGATAGCGACCCGATGGTTGGAGGAGAGGAAAGTAGGGGCATGCACCCCTTTTGGTCGTCGCTAATAGTTTAACACATACAGAACAAGTGTTAGCTACAACGTAACCATCAGACCGTCAGTGGATGTTTTGGAAATCTGTGAATTTGAGCAGTCAACGCCCCCAAAAAGCATCTGTAATCATTCGTCATCGTTTTTACATCAATCGTGGCTTGGACACGGTGTAACAACAAAACAACGGAGTAAACAATGACTGTATATTAGGTAAGTAAATCATGTCGAACTTGAGTAATACCTTGTTTGCGTTACACAATATCATACTAATGTTAGCACTGACTCTAGTAAAGAAAATAATATGAGGTAGAGTTTAATTTCGGTAATGGCATTGAAACAATCTTTTGAAACTACACGTGGAACAATATGAGAACACAAGAAAAGAAAATGCACAGAACAAGACAATATAAAATATGAGGGTTATCAGGGCCCTAGCCTTTGAGGACCTAAGCGAGATAATTTTTGCAGTATTACAGCTCATTTCCTGTAATTCTACCCATTCTGCCACAGGTGGAGGAGATAAGTTAAGCAAATTTCCTGCAAATCTACACATTTTGTCTGGTAAATTAGTGTGTCACAGAGGCTCTCCACACTGCCAAAACGGACACTCTCCTCTGTTCTCATCCTGCTAGATCTATCCTCTACCGTGAACCATCAGATTCTCCACCCTTTTAGGACTGGGTGTCTCAGGCTCTGCTAACTCTTGGACTGCATCCTACCTGGTGATGTGGAGAGGATCTGTGTCTGCATCAAGTACTCGCACTACTGGTGTACCCGAGGGCTCGGTTCTAGGCCCCCTCCCTCTGTCAATACACCAAGTCACTCAGGCTCTGTCATATCCTCACATCAGGGATGGGCAACTTTGATGGGGGTGGGGGCCACAAACAAATCTGAACTCATCACGAGGGGCTGCAATTGCGCACGGGTGTCTGCGTACCCAGATCCATACTCCCAACATTGCAAGCAAAACATGTGGCCCCACTCTTGACAGCAAATAAATAAATACATGTTTTGCAATCTACACATTTTGCCATGGGGTGGAGACAATGTTACAGTTTTAAAGCAAGTTTGCTGCCATTCTACATAGTTTGCCATAGGGTGGAGAGAAATGTTTTTAATATATATGAGTGAGACAGACTAACAGAATCAATGGGGGCCCCCCGGCAGGCAATTTGACCATAAGTTTAGATAGTTGAGCGGCCAGCTAATTGAACAATAAAAAAAATGCAAAGAACCTTGACGTGACCTTGGACAACACCTTGTCATTCTCTGCAAAGATCAAAGCAGTGGCTCCTGCAGGGTCATGCTCTACAACATCCATAGAGTATGACCCTAACTCACACAGGTCCTAATCCAGGCACTTGTCATCTCCCGTCTGGACTACTGCAACTCGCTGCTGGCTGGGCTCCCTGCTTGTGCCATCAAAGCCCTGCAACTTATCCAGAATGCTGCAGCACGCCTGGTGTTCAACCTTAAGTTCTCCCATGTCACCTCGCTCTTCCGTCCATTCTACTGGCTTCCAGTCGACGTTCACATCCATTACAAGACCATGGTACTTGCCTACAGAGAAGCAAGAGGAACTGTCCCTCCCTACCTTCAGGCTATGCTCAAGCCCTTACACCCCAACCCGAGCACGCCGTTCTCCCACCTCTGATCTCTTGGCCCTCCCACACCTGGCTCCCGCTCAGCTCTATCACTTCTTGTCCTGGCACCCCAATGATGGAACTAGCTTGCCCCTGAAGCTAGGACAGCAGTCCCTGCCCACCTCCGGGAAAACATCTGAAACCCTACCTCTTCAAAGAGCATCTTAAAATAATCCCACAGGCCCCCCCCCCCAAAAAAATAAAACTTTTGTGAACTAACACTCACATGACTCACATGACCCCCCCCCCCCCCCCATACAAGGCTTTTCCAGCTCTTTTGCACTATAATGTGATCAGAGGTGATGAGCGCAACAAAATTATGACATTTTCACTCTGGTTTGTAGACAAAAGGTATCCAAGTTGATCAAGAGACCATTGATACAAATGGGAGGGGGTGAGGGAAAAGCTTGGTGATTTCAGTGTCTGATGTCCTAAGCACTCAGCAAAAACCATTAGCTAACATACTAACATGTATTAAAAATAATTCATAAAATGTGTCTTTTGCCACGCTGAATTGCTAGATGTCACTGAAATATAAAAATATTCCATTATTAATTTGTTTGACCCAAAATTGAACAACGCTTGTGCGGCAGATAGTTTAGCAGTTACAGCTTTGGGACAATAACCGAAAGATTGCTTGTTCAAATCCCCAAGCCAGCAAGGTGGAAAAATACGCTGTTCTGTCCTTGAGCGAGGCAACAGCTGCTCCCCGAGCGCCGATGACGTCAATTAAGGCAGCCCTCCGCACCACTCTGATTTAGGGGGGGGGGGGTCGTTTTAAGTGTGTTATACACTTTTCGGTTTAATGCATAGTTGTGCAACTGACTAGGTATCCCCTTCCCCACTTGCATCTAAACAATTGACAATTAACTTTTCTTAGTCCTACAAATCTGAAAGAAAACATTTATTTGAACAGTGTTTCGAACAGTATATACAAAATATTTATTAATTTGACGAGAGTATATATAAAACAAACAAATAAGTTGAGCAAATGTGTAAGGGGAGCAATGCCAAAATAAACTGTGCATACTTTTTTTCTGTCAAACCCCAAATTAGGGCACGAGATGGCAGAGAGCGTTAACTGGTAATCTGCTCTACCAGTTGCTTAAGAGGGTTCAGCCAGCACTCCTTAGCATGTCAACAGAGAGGGCGAAGGCATCAGGAAGGAAACATTACTCTCTGTAAGACAACACACTTGAACATGCACTTTGAGGCAAGTACACTAGCACACACAGATTTTCTAGATTGTGTATTTTCAGAGACCAATTTTGCACCTGCTTTATGACGCATTGAAATAACAAAACATATGAAGGAAAAAGATACGCAGGTTCAAATCAGGTATGGAACTATTTAAAGGCAATTTCACATTTAAGCTTTGTTTTTGTAATCCTCACAACAACAAAAAACAGGTCAATCTTGCACAGTTGCAAAAGCCTAGTAAATCTGACCAATCCAAACACTGAAGTACCTCTGATATGTTCTGTCTGTAGGTGTCAAGGGCATTGCTCGTCATCCAGCTCTTTCTCCAGGTTCTTGATCTCCTAATCAGTGAAGCACTCTGCCCTGGACCTCTCCTCATTCAACATGGCATCAATCTCATCCAGAGTGTTGGGCAGCTGACTGAAGGCCTACACAACACACATGAAGAAATACACAAATGAATGAATAGAGGAATGAATTTAACCTGGTAGAATGACTGGAATGTGCAAAGGTTACTGTACTGACCGTGTGTAGGGAGAAGAGGAAACACACACGGTTAGCACTCAGCAAATCATACATTACATATTGTGTTGTGTAATAGTTTAGTGTGTGTGCGCGCGTGTGACCTCTAGGACCCTGAGCTCAGCCGAGCCCTCCTTGCAGTCAGTCTCCAGCTTGGTCTTCTCTGCTGTCATGCCCACGGTCTCTAGAGCCATGTACACCTTCTCCATACTCAACCTAGCCCTCAGCTGGAGAAGGGAAAAGAGAAGGAGAGAGTTGAATAAAAATAAAGGGTTTTAGTATACAAATCTCATGTAACATAGAATCTGTGTATATAGAGCCTTCAGTATTAACCAGTGACAGTACCTTCATGTGGGCCATGAACTCAGCCACAATGGACACCTTCTGGGAGTTGACTGCAGAGATCTGGGCCTTAGTCTCTTCCTCAGCCCCCTGCGCCATCTGCCAAAGACTACACACAGAAGAGTAAATGGTATGTGAGAACAAATACGAAGCTGATTGTCTAAACGTTTACACTGTGTGTGTCTGCCACCCACCTGTCCTGTTTGGTGCTGACCTTCTGTTCCAGCTGTCTCTTTTTGCCCTTTAGCTCAGAGAGCGCCTTCTGGGCCCGCAGCTCGTTGTCACGGCGATCCTGTTTGGCAGCACGTTCCTGCATGGCTATCATCTGTGCATCGATGGCCTGCATGCTCTTCTCAGCTGCCTGGGCATGGCCAAAGGTTACACTTCACTTTCAAGGTGTAATGCTATGCTAAGCATCTGGTTATTACTACATTACTGCAAGTTATCTATGCCAACTAGCATCAGTGTGTCTATGATATAAATGTATTACTATGGCAGGTGTCAAGTCAATCTTAAGAAAGTTCCTTTCCTATGCGAAATGACAAAAGTATACGGACTGCTAATGGACAGTTTACAGCATGTGTTATTTCAAATTCATATTTTTCCTGGCCTCACACTGATCTGCTCCTCCAGATGGCGTTTGTCCTCGGCCATGGTGAGGTACTGGGAGGGCCGCACAGCAGAGTTACTGGTGCTGGTCTTGCCTGAGTAGAAGGACTTCTTCAGGGAGTACTTCTCCTCAGCCGTATAGAGCACCTTCAGATAAGGCTCCTCAATCACCTGACAAACATATATGGTCGAATGATTGAGGTGAAAGTAGGGATGTGACAAACTGACCAACATTTTTTAATTTTATTAAATCGGTTTTCCGTTAAAACGATAACCAAAAAAAAAAAAATCATACAATTCCACGTCAGTTAACAATGCAGAATAATTTCCCTATTATGCATGCATGACTGCTAGGGCTATATTATATCTACCAGACATAGGACGCAGCTACAGTAACGTGTCAATAGCAACAATGGATAACTTTTCAGACAAAAATACATGAAAAAAGCTGCATTCAAAAATCAGAAGCGTCTAACTTCTCAGAATTCTGCTCGGGCATAGAATGTTCTGTATTGTTTCCCTGGCAACAAACATTGGGGATTGATGTGCTGCTGTGTTTTTTAATGGTAGGGTAGCTAGATGTGTTTTTTTTATACTAAATGTCTTTGTATGTCACAGTATTTAAATGTCTGTGCGCAGGCAGTTTGAGATTATTTGATGGACAGTTCTGGTTGCCTAGTGATGAATGTTAGTCCCGCTTCGTGGCATTCCTTTACAGACAAGTAAAATGCCGGTTCATATGTCTAGAGGATTCGTGCCGATATTTAAAAAGCCTACCCTAACAGACAAACATGCCAGTAGCCTAATGTAATTTCATATGAGACAAAAGCACCCCCACCCACTCAGTAACGAAGAGTAGGCTACCCCATGCTCGTTAGACTGGCCTGAAGATACCTCTGTATCCCAGCAACATCGGTGTCATGAAAAGGCTAGGATATTCTACACGCAACAGACCAAAGAATGAACACACACACTTGCATCATTAGTGAAGAGAAAAAGCAGGCAGGCCAACACGAGGGAGAAAGAATGGAGCAGGGAGAACCATGAGCATCCAGTGGGGCAAAAAAGTATTTAGTCAGCCAGCAATTGTGCAAGTTCTCCCACTTAAAAATATGAGAGGCCTGTAATTTATCATAGGTACACTTCAACTATGACAGACAAAATGAGAAGAAAAAAATCCAGAAAATCACATTGTAGGATTTTTAATTTATTTATTTGCAAATTATGGTGGAAAATAAGTATTTGGTCACCTACAAACAAGCAAGATTTATGGCTCTCACAGACCTGTAACTTCTTCTTTAAGAGGCTCCTCTGTCCTCCACTCGTTACCTGTATTAATGGCACCTGTTTGAACTTGTTATCAGTATAAAAGACACCTGTCCACAACCTCAAACAGTCACACTCCAAACTCCACTATGGCCAAGACCAAAGAGCTGTCAAAGGACACCAGAAACAAAATTGTAGACCTGCACAAGGCTGGGAAGACTGAATCTGCAATAGGTAAGCAGCTTGGTTTGAAGAAATCAACTGTGGGAGCAATTATTAGGAAATGGAAGACATACAAGACCACTGATAATCTCCCTCGATCTGGGGCTCCATGCAAGATCTCACCCCATGGGGTCAAAATGATCACAAGAACGGTGAGCAAAAATCCCAGAACCACACGGGGGGACCTAATGAATGACCTGCAGAGAGCTGGGACCAAAGTAACAAAGCCTACCATCAGTAACACACTACGCCGCCAGGGACTCAAATCCTGCAGTGCCAGACGTGTCCCCCTGCTTAAGCCAGTACATGTCCAGGCCCGTCTGAAGTTTGCTAGAGAGCATTTGGATGATCCAGAAGAAGATTGGGAGAATGTCATATGGTCAGATGAAACCAAAATATAACTTTTTGGTAAAAACTCAACTCGTTGTGTTTGGAGGACAAAGAATGCTGAGTTGCATCCAAAGAACACCATACCTACTGTGAAGCATGGGGGTGGAAACATCATGCTTTGGGGCTGTTTTTCTGCAAAGGGACCAGGACGACTGATCCGTATAAAGGAAAGAATGAATCGGGCCATGTATCGTGAGATTTTGAGTGGAAAAACCTCCTATCAGCAAGGGTATTGAAGATGAAACGTGGCTGGGTCTTTCAGCATGACAATGATCCCAAACACACCGCCCAGGAAACGAAGAAGTGGCTTCGTAAGAAGCATTTCAAGGTCCTGGAGTGGCCTAGCCAGTCTCCAGATCTCAACCCCATAGAAAATCTTTGGAGGGAGTTGAAAGTCCATGTTGCCCAGCAACAGCCCCAAAACATCACTGCTCTAGAGGAGATCTGCATGGAGGAATGGGCCAAAATACCAGCAACAGTGTGTGAAAACCTTGTGAAGACTTACAGAAAATGTTTGACCTCTGTCATTGCCAACAAAGGGTATATAACAAAGTATTGAGATAAACTTTTGTTATTGACAAAATACTTATTTTCCACCATAATTTGCAAATAAATTCATAAAAAAAATCCTACAATGTGATTTTCTGGATTTATTTATTTATTTTGTCTGTCATAGTTGAAGTGTACCTATGATGAAAATGACAGGCCTCATCTTTTTAAGTGGGAGAACTTGCACAATTGGTGGCTGACTAAATACTTTTTTGCCCCACTGTACATCTTGGTAATCTGCGTCTCACAATGTCTTAGCTCGCATGCTTTGCAGTAGCCTAAAGTTCACCTCTTCCTCTCTGGTTTTACTTACATTACACAACTTTCCCCAGGCCTTTATAGCCTAAAACATATATTTTGTTGGGGATCCCAATTTAACAGTCACACCCCTAGTTTGGAGCATCTTATATTCCAGTCTGTTCAGAAATCAAATAAAAAGTGACATTTGTTGAAATTCAAAATAACTCTCCATCCTCCCAGCCACTCTGGGGTATGGAACGTACCGTCTTGATCATGGCTTTGATTTGGTCCGTTCCCACGGGAACATTGTGCACTTTGTACTGGTTGCAGAGGTAGCTCATAACCTCTTCTGGAGCATCGAAGAGGTACGCAAAGAACCCGAAACGTCTACAGACAGGAAAAATAAAAAATGCATCTTTATTATTATTATTATTTTTTAAATGCACCTTTATTTAACCAGGTAGGCTAGTTGAGAACAAGTTCTCATTTGCAACTGCGACCTGGCCAAGATAAAGCGTAGCAATTCGACACATACAACAATACAGAGTTACACATGGAATAAACAAAACATACAGTCAATAATACAGTAGAACAAAAGAAAACAAAAAGTCTATATACAGTAAGTGCAAATGAGGTAAGTTAAGGAAATAAATAGGCCATGGTGGCGATGTAATTACAATATAGCAATTAAATTATATTATTATTAAATTATCTTACACATACAAATGGAAGGGTTGGGATTACGGTTGAGGTTAGGTATAGGCTTGATACATTTACAATCCATATTGGGACAGTATGAGAGGACCACTCACTTCAGGGACTCAATGGGTCGGGAAGGGGGGTGTGTGGCACAGGACTCCTCAGGAGCAAAGACTGAATTCACCCTCAGGTTCTGGCTGTCACGTACCTGAGGCCAAGGAAAAATCCATTATAACTTTTCCCACTGTATATAGTTCCTTTAACTAGAGCCTATAACTAGGGCCTGGGCAGGTGGGTCACATGGTCAGTAAACTTTTGACTTAACCAAATTTCCATGACCAACAATTGTATATGTATAAACATATGTATGTATAAAAAAGTAAGCGTAATGTGGTATCGACTCTGGGAGGACGCTCTCTGATCCCATGTACCACATCACCTGTCGCTGTGCAAGGCACTTAAGCCCCCACAATGCAGAACACCTGTTAGGTAACTACATAAAACACGTGGTCAACCCTCAGTGAGCTACTGGGTGTCAAGGCTTTTGATCAAGCTCTGCTCAAACACAGAGCCAGTCTATCAAGGTCCGGTTGAGCAGCTAATTTCTAAAAATGTTGTTCGTTAGAGGGGGACTAGAATAAAAGCCCTGCACACCCAGTAGCTCTCCTGGAGGATGGTTGACCACCCTTGATGTAGAACATTGCAACATTATAACCAAATACTTTATGCCTTTTGAAATAATTAGCTCACTCAACATATCAAAGATCAAATGGCTATTGTAGGTTACAAATATTTTTATTCAGCTGAAGCAAACCCACAAATTTTCTCCAGAAAATATACCTTTTCGATTTTAGTCATATTTATATATATCTTAGCTACCTTAGTTGTGTTTACTTTGCAGGCTAACTAGCATCTATTGAGTTGCAATGTCCCATACATTGGATGCCCAAACGAACTGGAAGTATCCACATAATTCAAAAAGCTACATCAAATATTTTTTCCTAATATTACTATTCGCAAATTATAATTTTTATTCACACGATTAGATTCACCATAATTGAACCGAATCCCAACTAATGGCAAAGTGAATTGTTCGTTTTGTCAAAAAGAATCGTTTCAATTAATCATACGAATTGTTCAAAAAAGTTAATCAACTTCATATGGCCTTTTTTTGTGATTGTCGGTGAAAAGTTCTGGGATATGACGAAAACCTTAATACACGCTAATAACAGCTAAACAGTTAACAGTTTTGAATTGGCTACCTAGTTATTAGTCTGTTCTCTATAATATTTTACAGGCTAGGCCTATCTGCTGCTACAATGTCTGACTGTCCCGCTTCTCCTTGAGCAACAGCCCACTTGTCTCGAACCCTTACGAGTGACGCGCGCAACCACAGACATGTCAGCCAGGACACTGACGTGTTATCAATTAAATAAAAATAAACATATTTAAAAACTGTGCCTAAATAAATTACATTCATAGAAATGTATTTAATAGTTTGTTACTTTTCCAAACCTTTTAGAATTGTATCGTTTTCCAAAACTTTTCCAGGCCTGGAAAACACCACTTAAAAATGTTCATGAACGTACAGGATTTTCATAAACGTACAAACCTTGCCTTATATCATTGTAGACAGAGCATTTGGATTTTCTTGTATTGGCAGTTGAATTTCTTTCTGAATCTATTGCTGACCCTTCTCACCTCTGTCATGAACTTCTCCATGTCCTCGCTCTTCTGGAAGGTGAAGGCCCGCAGGTCATTGAAAGGAATGTGGTTCTCCACGTACTTGGCATTTTTCGGGCTGCGGACACTGATCTGATAGAACAGAACGTTTAATTCAACAAAGTGCTACTACGGGCTTTCAAATTATTTTTACATAGTCCTACATACTGTTCTTCGAACCAAGTAGTCTTAATTGAAAAAAGACCTCCGTGCTACAGCAAACAAACAAAAGTATGAGGGGTGCTCAACAACAATGATACTTCAAAGTATTAGGACATGGCCAGGACAAATAGTATGCTCTCACCACTAGCATCATTGGTTCATAGACATTGCCACTGAAGAGTTGTTTGTTCTGCCTCAGCCACTTGAGAGCAGTGTAGGTGTCCTTGGAGCACCCTCTCAGCTTCTCCTCCTTGATCTTCATCATGTCATCCAGACTTCTCAGCCTGTTCTTCAACACTACAGGATGTTTAGCACCAAGTCAAATGGTGTGTGTAACACTTCACCATGGTTAAAATGGTGCAGTAAGGCACTGTGCCAAAACTCCTTAGAGCCTGTGCCTCTCCTACGTCTACACTCTCCGTTCAGGTTGTCCTTCTCCCTGCGTAGGTCGGCCTTCTCCTCATGGATGTGCTTCAACTCGGCGCTCACCACGCAATCACGTCCGATCGGTCGCCCAGGTTAGCCACCTCTGCCCGCAGGTCGTCAATCATGCATCGGATGTTGCTGATTTGCTTCTGCCGGTCCGCCTCCTCAGTCTGCTTCAGGCTGAATGCCTGCTTGATGTCCTTAATCTAGAGGGATAAGGGAGAATCAAGCATTTGTACATGTATTTTTATGTCATACGTTCTCATTGGTATCAAGAGAGTATAAAAATAAGGCAGAAAAAGAGAAAGAAAACAGCGCCAGACCTCTCTGTGCTTACTGTCCAGGTGGTCCCGTTTCTGTTTACACTTCTGAGAGGCCTCCCTGACGCTGGCCGTCTGGAACACAACAAGGATACATCACCACCAGTCCACGGGCTACAAAACACACTGGTTCACAAATGTCTTTGCAGTATCACCCACCAAGTAAATAGAACCCATGCTTCTACCCAGGGCCCCGTTTCAAAATTAATCGACCCTGGAACTAAGTGGAATAAATGGACATCCCCATCCAGCCCAGCTACACAGCCCAGGGAGCCTGTCTGACCTTGTCTTTCATTTGGTTCTCGATGGGCCTCAGCTGGCTGTCGATGTGCTGGATCTTCTTCAGCATGGGGGCCTGGGACTCCCTCACGGTTTTTAGCTGCTTCTTGGCATCCTCCCTCTCCTTCTTCACCCCCCCCCCCCCCCCAGCTCATTACAGGCGGTCTCAAATTCCTGGAGAGGACAGAAAGGATTGACAAAGATGAACATATTCACATAACATTCATATAAACACACTCACATGCAATTTGTTTTTACATTGGGAATAATCTACCCATGTCCAGTGTCTTATTGCAAGCTATGAATGACTACAGGGTTGTATTCATTAGTGCACAACATAGCAAAATGTTTTGCAACAGAAACAGTTTGCATCACGTTGTAGTGTTTGGAGTAAGCGGTTTACGTTGGTGTGCATAATAAATACGTGTGTCAGATGATCTTGCTATTGAAACTCACCACCCAGGGTTTCTTCTTATCCAGCATCTTAATCATGTCCAGGTGCCTCTTCTTCTCATAGTAGCGCCCCACGCCATGCTTGTTCCGTTCCTTCCTCTGCTTGAACTTCTCCAGGGCGCTGGCCTTCTTCCTTGCACACATTCTACCAAAAAACAATACCAGCATACCATTGAACTTGCTCTCCCCTGAGCGGTCAACACCGCAGAAAAAACGTCTTTATAAAAGAAGAAGCAATGAGTCCCCGTTCATCCATAGAGCTAGAGTTAAAACTGTGCTCACCTCCAGTTCCCTCTCTTTGGTGCGGAAGATCTTGAGCTTGCAGTGGAACTCGTACATCTCTGGAGGCCCCACTGACTTCTCTGTGGCCTCTAGCAGCTCAATCTTGGTCATCTTGGCAAATTCACCCACCTTCTCCTGCAAAGTCACAGGGCAGGAGGCAAAGGGTGGTCAGAAAATTGGAAGGAGTAGGATGTTAGCATTCAAGTAAAAAAACAAACAAAAAAAAGGCGCTACCTCCAAGTTTACACTCACCTGTGGCAGGAATTGGCAGAGGTTGCTTACTTGGATCTGTAGAGCCTTCACCTCCTCCACAGTCTTCTGGCTGGAGTGTCTCCCATTCAGCAGCCACACTGACTGGTTATTCTCCATGTGGATATCTCTGTTGATCACCAGGTTTCCCCCGGCCTTGTACCTGAAAACACAGGTGGGGTTCCATCCATGTTATTATACCCACTATTGGAAACATATGGGAATCAGTGTGATGGCATTTCTGATTTAATCAATAACAGACTTACAATTTTATCTCAACCGAGCCTTTGTTGCACCCACGCTTCATGTACAGTCCAACCTAGTCAGAATAATACAAGCTATCAATTAAATTCTGTACAATCAAATACAAAACCTAAAACAAACAGAAATGAAGTACAATATAGAGTGCCATACATGCAACAATCCAAAATAATGCTACAGAAAGTTTGAAGCTCTTGAAGTTAAATGAAGGTTGACAACATATCCCAGTTGTAGCTAGCTAAAGCCAGTAATGTTACACTTGTTAATAAATAGCCAACTACCTTGTCCCCTCTGCCCAGATTGGTAGTCTTTCCTGCTAGACCCAGACAATACTGGACTTCCCAGTTCCATTGGCTCCCACAATCATGTTCGGGTTTGGTCCAGGGTGAACTATGGAGTGGTCGTAGGTTCTGTGTGAAGGAGTGAATTGTGTCAGCTTAACTTAAGTGCAGCAACTTTATCTAATAGTTAGCATATTCAGTTAGTTAACGTTAGGTAGCCTCGGCTACAATACAACAACCTATGTCGGACACAAGCACATTCAGCAACTTTGACGCTTGCTGGCACATTTAGTTATCTACAAGACTAGGTCATACATAGAATGACCATAATCTTTGACTCGGTTGTTCATGCCAAGTAGGTGTTTCTCTGCAAAACAGCAACATCTCTCACAGCTAGCTACATTACCTAACTAGCTAGATTAGCTTACTTCAAACATTTCACAAGGATAACGTATGCTAGCACACAAGAGACGAAGCTAACGTTAGGTAAATCGCCATCACGTCATTGTGGTTACCTAGCTTGTTTGTTTGTTTGTGAGCATTTCAAGGGGGAGTTGACTCACAGGAAGTTTTGCATTATGATGCAAAGTATGGAGCCTTCGACAAAACCAGCCATTTTACCATCTCCAACGGGACGTGGGTCAGTTTCAGTACCAGAGGACGAGCTAACTTCATTATTTGATGTTTGTGTGTTCGTTACGTTACATACTCCTTTCGCCCACAGAAGCCATGTTGTTCTTGAAAATTATAAGACGCCCTAGCAGTCTGTCACTGCGATTCGAGCGCCCAGTGTGGAAGGTTTTGATTGATGATTGGACAAGGTGGATCACGTGTAGTTCATCAACAAAACAACATGCAACACATTCTTCTTCTGTGGGTTTTATGGCGGACTACACCCCCAAAATGTGTATTGCCGCCACCAACTGGACAAATTGAAACCAAAACAAGTTAAAAAAAAAAAAAAATCCATACGTGATAGGGAAACTAACTTACTTCACCCAAATAGAAATAGTACATTTACAAAACAAAATTCCTACTTCTCTCTTCTTTCAATACTCCATATATCCCTTCTCAGGCTCTAGGACCTAAGAGGGTGGTACGGCTTGTGATAATATTCCATGTTACTCCTTCACCGAGAAGTTTTTCAGCCCCAGGAGCCGCTCCTCCTCTTCCACAATGATTTCTATCTTCCTGGACTTGCTTTCCACCTTGGCAGTGCTATTTATCACCTTAGCTATAAAGGCCACAAATTCCACCTTCTTAACCTTTGAAATGGCAGGATCCTGCTGGTGAAAGGCAACCCCTGCAGCCTGCAGTGAAGGCATATCCACCACCATGGACTCTTCATGTGCACCATTCCAACCCTCAACCCTTTTAACAGCTGCTGCATATGATATGCTCTGGATAGCCCTGACTTTGGCCACCTCATTCTCTTTCACCCTTGTGGGGCAATCGAAAGACGTAGCTTCATGCTTCCCACCACAATTGCAACATGTCACATTTATCACTTTTATAACACATAATATGATATTTTCCACAACTTGGACCTCTCGGCTTCTCCCTTCTGCAAACACTTGAAACATGACCAAAATCTTTACAATGATCACACTGTATTGGTCTTGGGATAAATGTACCCTAAATATACCCTAAATGCACGTGAGTAGGGAGAGACTCCATATCAAAAACCAAAATAACACTTTTTCTTCACACAATTAATCTGATGTGCATCAGTCACACCAAGAAGAGTTTATTTGTATTTTTTATTTAACTAGGTAAGTTGACTGAGAACACATTCTCATTTACAGCAACAACATGGGGAATAGTTACAGGGGAGAGGAGGGATGAATGAGCCAATTGTACGCTAGGGATGATTAGGTGACCATGATGGCCAGGACACCGGGGTTAACACCCCTACTCTTACAATAAGTGCCATGGGATCTTTAGTGACCACAGAGAGTCAGGACACGCATTTAACATCCCATCCAAAAGACAGCACCCTACACAGGGCAATGTCTCCAATCACTGCCCTGGGGGTATTGGGATATTTTTTGTAGACCAGAGGGAAGGGTGCCTCCTACTGGCCCTCCAACACCACTTCCAACAGCATCTGGTCTCCCATTCAGGGACCAACTAGGACCAGCCCTGTTTAGCTTCAGAAGCAAGCCAGCAATGGGATGCAGGGTGCTTCATCTCTTCAACATCTACTTCCCACAAGATATAACCCCCTTGAGGGGTGCCCTGTTCCTAAGAGACACACACAACACTTCAAACTTATTAAATCGGGAAAGACGAAATACACGTTTCTTCTGGAAGCGCAAAAAAATCCAAACCAGCCCATCTCTTGTGATCCTCACAGCCTTCATTCTACCCAGCACTCTCTCCACCAGTGTGGATATCTCAAATGGATTCCTCAAGATGGGTAATTTGATCAGCTGCTCCTCATTTACAAACCGTACTCCTACAAGATACTTAGTGACATTCTCATCATTGTACTCTACTGTGATCTGTTTTCCATTATTTTGGACAATATTCCAATTCTGCTTGAGTCTACAGCCATTAGATTAATAATCCACTTCATCATCCACTTCCGCCATCTTTTCTCTACTGCTCCTGTTACCACATGCAACTCATGTCCACGAAGTGGGGCAGTAACAGTTTGTTACAGTAATCACAGTAATTCATTATGTCGGCCTTCCGCATCAGCAGAAGAAGGTGGCCGAGTTACAGCGGTGTTTGTCAGACAATGAGGTATCCCGAAATTCGGTATTCTCATGAAAAAGTCTGTTGCATCCGAAAGGTTCTTAATAGCTACTCCGTTTGGAAGTTAAAGGCATGCTTTGTGATTTCTGATAAAATCAAGACAAGGAAACATGTTGAAAAAGCTTCTCTCTTTAAATTTTTTTTTTTACCATTAATCCAATTCATATTCATCTGAAGACAAAGTATCCTCTATTGCTGGGGAAATGTTGACTATGACTATTACCAGTTTCTATACAAAGAGCAAGTATAGTCAGGTGTGACATAGTTAAAACGTTTACAGTGATATAGCAATTTGATTGGTTGTAAATGCAGGATCTCTTTTACTCATCATGGCAAAGTTGTATTTTGTGTCTGACATCATTATGTCTTTATATTATACTTTCTAATCGACCTGGCCCGGGTATCCTGGAAGGATATTGACCTCATTCCGTCAGTAGAGGATGCCTGGTTATTCTTTAAAAAGTGCTTTCATCACCGTCTTAAATAAGCATGCCCCATTCAAAAAATATAGAACCAGGAACAGATATTCCTGGTTCACTCCAGATCTGACTGCCCTTGACCAGCACAAAAACATCCTGTGGCATACTGCATTAGCATCGAATAGCCCCCGCGATATGCAACTTTTCAGGGAAGTTAGGAACCAATATACACAGGCAGTTAGGAAAGCAAAGGCTAGTTTTTTCAAACATTAAATTTGCATCCTGAAGCTCAAATTCCAAAAAATTCTGGGACACTGTAAAATCCATGGAGAATAAGAGCACCTCCTCCCAGCTGCCCACTGCACTGAGGCTAGGAAACACTGTCTCCACCGATAAATATATGATAATTAAGAATTTCAATAAGCATTTTTCTACGGCTGGCCATGCTTTCCACCTGGCTACCCCTACCCCGGTCAACAGCCCTGCACCCGCCACAGCAACTTGCCCAAACCTCCCCCATTTCTCTTTCACCCAAATCCAGATAGCTGATGTTTTGAAAGAGCTGCAAAATCTGGACCCCTACAAATCAGCAGGGCTAGACAATCTTGACCCTCTCTTTCTAAAATTATCCGCCAAAATTGTTGCAACCCCTATTACTAGCCTGTTCAACCTCTCTTTCGTATCGTCTGAGATCCCCAAAGATTGGAAAGCTGCCGCGGTAATCCCCCTCTTCAAAGGGGGAGACACTCTAGACCCAAACTGCTACAGACCTATATCTATCCTACCCTGCCTTTCTAAGGTCTTCGAAAGCCAAGTTAACAAACAGATCACTGACCAGTTTGAATTCCACCGTACCTTCTCCGCTATGCAATCTGGTTTCCGAGCTGGTCATGGGTGCTCCTCAGCAACGCTCAAGGTCCTAAATGATATCATAACCACCATCGATAAGAGACAATACTGTGCAGCTGTATTCATCGACCTGGCCAAGGCTTTCGACTCTGTCAATCATCACATTCTTATCGGCAGACTCAACAGCCTTGGTTTATCAAATGACTGCCTCGCCTGGTTCACCAACTACTTCTCAGACAGAGTTCAGTGTGTCAAATTGGAGGGCCTGTTGTCTGGACCTTTGGCAGTCTCTATGGGGGTGCCACAGGGTTTAATTCTCGGGCCGACTCTTTTCTCTGTATACATCAATGATGTCCCTCTTGCTGCTGGTGATTCTCTGATCCACCTCTACGCAGACGACGAATAAAACAGCGAGTGGGGTGTTTCGTTTCCTATTACGTCTCAGGTGTTATTGTACAGAGGAGGAGAGGGATTATGGGTAGTGATGTTTTTCACCACTTGCCTGATGCTGTTGGTCACTTTGGTATTCCACTGTTTAAAAAGAAAAACCAACGAGGAGAATCGCTGACTATGGACTTCGGCATTCCTGTTTCATTTTAAACTGCTGCTCCTTATGAAGCTGGAGCCAAACCAAAGGACTGACAATTAAAAAAAACGATGTCAAAGATACAACGTAAGGCCGAATAAACACAAGGGGTTCCGTCACAAACATTATGAAACACTATAGGCAAGGCATGCACAGGACAGTTGTTCTGACTGAGGAATGAAAATAACTGACTAACTAAAAAGGAAAAGAATACATGTTAAGCCATTTTACATTGGCAACATGTGGACTCTGGATGGTGACCTCTGTCGCTATCCAGACACCTTGTCGTTCTGGGTCCATATCCTCTCCTGTGTGATTCCGCTCTGATCCTGAATGTAAACGGTGAGAGCCTGGTCTGTCTGGATGAATTCACAGAGAGAGTAGTGGAACCTCAGACAGTACTTCATGTTGCCGGGCAGAAGAGGCCCGAGCAGGTGGCTAATATAGCCAGCGCGTGGATTCAGCCGGGAGTGGGCCAGAAGGAAGGATCCTGTGTGAAGAGAAAGAACTGTTATTATTGTCTTGAGCAATATTGTTTTCTGTCAATTGGTTTGCCGTGGAATATTTTCACTTTGCACACATTGGTTAAGTCTCAAAATACGCCGTTGTTTAAGTGTCTTTCTGACACTTGAAATACTTCAGGTTTTTACCAAAGCCAAATGTAACGCAGTGCAAATTGTAAGCAGGAGAAGATAGAGAAGCCATCTCTCGTTTACTAATTACGCCTCTAGCATCTCTTGGTGATCAAAATCATATCATCTCTTACCTGCCCCTGTTGTGTGGTCCCCAATCCTGTAGATGTTGGGCTTGACTGACACCCTCTTCCATGGGGATCCTTCCATTTGATCCTGGGTGTGTCAGCAGAAACCACCCTCAAAGTCACAGTTGGCGATGGAGGGATCAAAGGTTGTCTCTGCGGCACACATGGGAGACATTAGGAGGCTGCATCCCAATACTCTTTAATAGCATGCTTTTCTCCTCTCTTACCTTTAAACTAATCTGTAAAAGTAATGAGAGGTAGGAGAAGAGGAAAGGGACACTCTGAATCTGTGTGATCAGGTGGACTGGGATATGTTCCGGGTCGCCACTGGAAATAACATTGACGATTACACTGACTCTGTCACTGGGTTCATCAGGAAGTGCTTAGAGGATGTTGTTCCTACAGTGATGATCAGAACATATCCAAACCAAAAACCATGGATAGATGGCAGCATTCGCACAAAACTGAAAGCGTGAAACACTGCATTTAACCACTGCAAATTGACCGGGAACATGGACATATACAAACAGACCAGCCATGACCTCCGTAAGGTAATCAAAGAATTGACAAAGTGGAGTCGCAATTCAACAGCTCAGACATGTGACGCATGTGGCAGGGACTTCAGACAATTGGATTATAAAGGGGAAACCAGCCACATCGCTTACATCAACACCTCACTCCCAGATAAGCTGAACGCCTTCTTCACCCCCTTTGAGGAGAATATGACAGAGCCGCCGACGGGGGCCCACTCTGCTCACGAGGACTGTGATCTCTAGATCTCTGTGGCCGACGTGACTTTCAAGAGTGTTAACCCTTGCAAGGCTGCTGGCCCGGATGGCATCCCTAGCCGCATCCTCAGAACATGTGCAGACTAGCTGGCTGGAGTGTTTATGGACATATTCAATCTATCCATATCCCAGTCTGTCGTCCCCACTTTCTTGAAGATGTCTACCATTGTTCTTGTACCCAAGCAAGCAAAGGTAACTGAACTAAATGAATGTCACACTATAGTACTCACTTCTGTCATCATAAAGTGCTTTGAGAGGATTATCAAGGACCATATCACCTCCACTTTACCAGACACCCACAACCCACTACAATTTGCACACCACCCTAATAGTCACTGCTCTGCACACCGCCCTATCCCACTTAGGCAAGAGGAATACCTAAGTGAGAATACTGTTATTCGACTACAGCTCGGGTTTTAACACCCAGCAACTGGGTCCTAGACATCCTTACGGGTCGCCCCAGGCTGTGTAGGTAGGCAATAACACCTCCGCCACGCTGATCCTCAACAAGGGGCCCACCAGGGATGCGTGCTCAGCCCGCTCCTCTCTGTTCAGCCATGACTGCGTGGTTATGCATGACTCCATCAAGTTGTCTGACGACATAACAGCAACAGTGCCTGATCACCAATAACAACGAGACAGCCGACAGGGAGGTTGTTAGTGCCCTGATGGAGTGGTGCCAGGGAAATAACTTCTTCCTCAACGTCAACAAAACGAAGGAGCTGATCGTGGACTACAGTAGACAGCAGAGAGAGCACGCCCCTATCCACATCAACGGGCCGCAGTGAAGAGGGTCAAAAGCTTCAAGTTCCTTGGCGTGCACATCACGTAGGACCTGAAATGGGCCCACCACACCAACACCGTAGTGAAGAAGGCACAACAATGCCTCTTCAAACTCAGGAGGCGGAATAAATTCAGCATGGCCCCTAAGACCCTCATTAACTTCTACAGATGCACCATCGGGAGCATTCTGTCATGCTGCATCACTGCCTGCTACGGCATCTGCACTGCCCACAACCGCATTGCTGTCCAGAGGGTAGTGCGGCCGGTCCAATAGGGACACACTGCCTGCCCTCCAGGACATCTACAGCACCCTGTGTCATAGGAACTTTGTCTGGTCTGTCCCTAAATGTTCGCCTTTCCCTCTTTCCTGAAGGTGCAGTGAAATGCTACATGGGAAAACAGGTCAGTTCTAGGTGAAATATTACAGTATACACACTTTATTATGTGAAGAAGGACTTCAGCAATCAATGGATCTCTTTTGCTAAGAGAGAAGAGTGGGGTCATTTACAGTGTTAGACCAAGTATTGAGAGAACTGAACCAGCAAGATACACAGAAACCAATTAGTGCAGAAACTACCACAATCATCATAAAATGACAATCAACAAAAACTGTAAAATAACATGCCCTTTCTCAAGCACCTTGTAAACACTGTGAGAATGTTTTCATAAACACCTAAGTGTGCTTGAAGAATACGATATCTGTAGCCATCTGGGTTGACACAGTGCTGTTGTGTGTTAGCTGATACCCTGACGGGTTCTGTGCAGAATGTGGCAAGGGACCAGAGGACTCTATGTGTCAGGTCTTTTTGGGTGTCTAGGCCAGCATTGTGTGGAATTTCCAGGCCATCATTGTAAATAAGAATTTGTTCTTAATGACCTGGGGAAATGATTTCAAGTCCCTGTTTTTGAACGGCACCAAAGATCCTCTGAGTAAAAATATTATTATTAACATTATAATGCAAGAGGTAGGACACAACCTTTGAATATATATTCAAACAATGTCCCACACTTATTATGGGAGTGTCATGGATTGTTATGGGAGTGGTTTGAGCCTTGCAATGATGTACAAATTCTGTAAGCACAAACGATTGATAGGACTACCATATGGTTGGTCAGCTCATATCAAAAGATTAAGAACAGTTCAGCCATTGGACAGCACCACCTGCAGCCCAGCACAATGACAAGTACTGGGAAGATAGGAGAAGAAGAGACAATACTACACCATCCAACCCTTTTGCTTTTTTCAGTGCAGTCTAAGCCAGTCATACTGGAGGCCTTGCATGTGGGCCATGGGTTTTGCGTGACAACACTGCAATGGCTCTGATCAAACATTTATGAATGATCATTTCAAAGATGGGTTTTAAACATGCTCTCAAAGCCTGTCATGTTCCTAAATAACTTAAGACATAATATATACCTTCATCAATGAATGAAAAGAAAGGACCAGAAATTATTGATGCCCGGTTTTAAAATAGAACAGCACATGTGTGAATGGGAGCAGGAAATGCTAGGTGGCACCAATAAGAAGGGGGTATATGGCTAGGCTACTATATGGATAGGCTACTTTATGAATCCACACTTGCCAAACAAATCACTCCCTTACTGTTAATCAAGAATGAGCTGAAATTATGGATGTGCGGGAGATAGAGATGGGACAATTAGGCCCCTCTAGGTTTAAATGCTGACACAGATTGGATAACATGGTGACTACACACATTTATTGCAATCCGGGAATCCTTGAGACGTTCCTGCCTAACGCTAAATTTAACCCCTACCCTTAATTTAACCATAAATCTTACCCCAGCATTAACCGTTTTACACTTCAACAGGTTGACATCAGATTTGGGACGTCCCAATGATCTCGTTTAGACTGTAGAGAAGATAGCAATATAGGTGTGAGTGCGTTCTCGGGAATATTTTCCTAATAGATCATGTAGGCTAGTCTTCATCCATAGGCTATTCTGATAAAATGCTGTGAGCGAGGGTCCTTGAATAGTTTGCTCTGTGTGCTTGACACCGTGGTGTCGATATTTTGCTTACACCGGTGTTTCTTAGCTCTAGGGGATGCATTGTGCGCAAGGGAAGAATTTGCGGGCTCTAATATCTCACTGCGCGTGGGAAAAAGTGGTGCAGACAAGAGCAGTAGTGTAGGCTACGTAGAACACGATCGTTGCAGCGCCATCATGTTGAAACACAGCAGTCTAAAGTCGCTTTGTGCATCGGTAATCCGCTCAAATGTCACGATGCAGCAGGAGTTGACCGATCGGGCCTAATCCATGCAAATTGTTTGAAGGTATCGAGCAGAGGGACCAGTAGGATAAAGATGGTGAAGCGGAATGTTACGCGATCTACCAGTTCCTAGTCATGAACAGGTAAGCGCCTATTTATGATCCAGGAGATCGGGCAAATAGCCTACATTATGACGAATCGCATAACACCAGCGAATCGATGAAGGTACCAGTGGCGCCGATGATTTGACCATGAAAGGCCCCCCGCGGATCATTTAATTAGAGACGTGTCACATCGTTTTGGCTTTCATCGTCGTCGGACATTCAGACAGGTGTCTGTTTGTTAAATAGGATAATAGCCCGTTCGTTGAGCAGTTGTCAATAAGTAAACATGTATTAGGATATTTCATCACAGGAGCGCCTACTCGTTTTGCTTTTCTTTTGGGTTACGTCCCACTCCATACACGGTGACAGAATCGGAAGAGCGTTTTCTGCACAAGCTACCTGCTGTCCTACCCTTTTAATTTCCTCACGTTCAGGCAAAAAAAAGTCCTCCCAGCGGCCATTCAACGTGGGACTTGAATAGTCTACAAGCATTTGCCAGTCGTCACAACCCTTTTCTTAGTCTATGCATTAATCCTGTCCTGCTGAAACCACAAATATATCAACAAAATATAACCAATAGGCCTATTGATACTAGGGGAGAGTGGGGTATATTGAGCCAAAGGGTTAGTTGAGCCACTCCTTGTTTCTAAGAAACCATGCACAAAATTAATCATGTGACCAAATATTTAGGAAGAGGTCATAATTTCATAGAGTCTGTGAAGGAAGAAACCACATGGAAAAAGTGGTAAGCAAGTTAGGTCCCAAAAAATGTATTTTCACGAAGTCAAATGAATTTATGTTGTAAGTTTCATGGTGCTTGTATCTAAACCAACGTTATCTAAACCAAATATTGTTTAATACATCAATTTGGGTCTTTATAAACTGCAAATGAGGTCCTTAATCTAGCATGAAAGTGCATCCTTGTAGCTGTGTGGGCTAATACAGTCAAAATGTTTGCCTTGGGGTAAGTTGAGCCAATGTCCACCATACTCCATACAAATTATGATAACATTTTGTCAGTTTTATGCATAGTATTTTTGCAATGTGTCATGCAAATGAGCTCAAGTGCATTTTGTCGTTGTTGTTACAGAGCTGACATCATTGAGGTTCTTGAGAGAGCAGACAAGGAAGTGAGAGAAGAGAAGAAGTCCATTTGAGCAGCAGCAAGGGATGAAAAATTAGACTGAATGACACTGAATAGATACATTGATAAAAAAGGAATATGTACCTGTGTGAAAGAGTAGCAGATGCTCATGAGGTCTCATCTGATGACATGGAGTCTGAGCTTGCTAAACATATTAACAATCTCGCGGACCAGTTTCATGGGCTTAGTATCCTCAAATGCAGAGAACTTGCCTACGAGTTGGCACGTTGAAACAACATCCTTGTCCCAGACAATTGGTCAAGAAATGGAAGGGTAAGTGAGATCTATATCTGAATGTAGGCATACATTTCATATATACGATATACCACACCCCCATTCCATGACTTCAACTTTGACCTACCAGCACCATCACCTGCTGTCACAAGACACTATCACCCACTTACCCTCAAGGCTGCTCAATTTACCTTGTACATGTGCTCAACAAACCCCCTTACCCCGGGGAAGTTGTGCCAAGAGACAACTTTGTTTTGGACAAGCTATGTTTTGAAAACTGTTTAGTTTACATTTAATTCTGGTTATTTCCAGGGACACACAATATCAATAACCATTATGATCACCTGCTCTTTCCATGGCATAGACTGACCAGGGGAATCCATGGGAAAGCTACAGTATGATCCCTTATTGATGTCATCTTGAATCCACTTCAATCAGTGTAGATGAAAGGGAGGAGACAGGTATAGAAGGATTTTAAGCCTCGAGACAATTGAGACATGGATTGTGTATGTGTGCCATTCAGAGGGTGAATGAACAAGACAAAATATTTAAGTGCCTTTGAACAGGGTGGTAGTAGGTGCCAGGCACACCAGGTTGAGTGGGTCAAGAACTGCAATTCTGCTGGGTTTTTCACGCTCAACAGTTTCCCGTGTGTATCAAGAATTGTCCACCGCTCAAAGAACATCCAGCCAACTTGACACAAGTGTGAGAAGCATTGGAGTCAACATGGGCCAGCATCCCTGTGGAATGCTTTTGACACCTTGTAGAGTCCATGCCCTGACACATTTAATTTGTTCCTAATGTTTTGTACACTCGGTGTAAATATCTTTTAGACATAATACTATATTTCCCTTGATGTAGCGATGCTGAATGTAGAAAATGGCTCAACATACTCTCCCCTACATGTAAACACTGTTTTAACATTGGCCTGTGTGTGTTAGGCTAGCGTAAGATCAGTGACCCCTCCCTGTGGCTTTCACTTGGGCCCCCAACAGATGGAGGAGCTGCTCACAGCTCCCTCCGCCTGCCGCCTAGCCGATGTTGCCCACAGCCTGACCATCTGTGACCTGGGCACTGCCCCCCCAGGGGCCCACCCAGTCAGCAGCACCAATCACTGGGGAAAGGGCATATTTCTAGCATATAATCTATACTCTTTGTCCTCCTACATGTCTCCTCTTTGTCGGTTCTCGCCTGCACTCAGATTCCTTTTCATTCTGAGGTTCTGCATTAACCTCTGCCCCTAGTCTCCAGATATCCAGCCTTTATTAAATCTGTACACTCTCTGCTTTCTGTATCCATCAAATTTGAATTTCAGCCACTAATTCATACAGTACAATGGGCTATAGCCCTTAAAGCTACAAAATACTTTACCTGCAATACTGTGCACAATTTTGAAAACTGATCCTATACGATACTGTGAAGTCAGTCTACTGATTGATGCTGAGTATACTGCACAGTCTATCTAGAGTTCAGACATCAATATTCTGTACACTGAGCTTAAAGTTTGGTATTCAGCCTGACCTCCTCTCTGTCAGGTCAGTGACGTCAGTGCTTTGTCCCTCCTCCTGCTCCTCCTCCTCACGCCATCTGCCAGCTGCTTTGGTGTGGCGTGGTGCCGCTGCTGGTGCAGGGAGAATATGCCTGAGATTAAACACACCCAGATGAATCCCATGGGATTTAGGTTTTACCCTGGAGTATAGGGAGCCCCTGCGGCTCTGCTTATCTATCAGGATCTTGTGCGTGTGTGCTTTGTACTTTGTAGATGTGTGGGGGATTGGCAGATCTCTGAAATTGAGGATAGAATTGATGTTAAAATGGATATTGGGAGAGTGATACATAGATCTACTTCATAACCACAGGGGTGCTCGCTCACAAACACAATCTCCTGTTTGTAGACATGCCTTCCTGATCCTTCTGTTTCACCCCTGAACCATAACCCCTGAACTATCTGTTCACATTCATTTCCTGTCTCCCTGCAGGCAGTGCTTTGAGTGGTGTCTCCTAGGAGACGGAAGGACCATGTTCTAAAGGTAAACAGACCACAGCAGAGTGATGAGCTACAAGCAGCAGGGGGAGGGGCTAGGTGATGCTATCTTGGAGGAGCATAAGGCTTCACCTGCTTCCAGAAACCGGCAGCCCAATAGCACAGGGGGAGAAGGGGTCCCTGTCCGGAGAAGTTGGAGACCCTGCCAAATGCTCGGTCAGGATGGGAAGGAACATCACCACCACCATCATCCTCCTATTCCGCACCAAGGCTCGGGCCGCGGCCCTGCACGGCACCGTAGACGAACTCCCTCAGGGCAGGGCCCATCCAGACAGTGGGAGGGAGCAGAAATGGAGCCTCCTCACCACACCCAGCCGCCTCGCCCTGGCGCGGCCCGCTACCGCCGCCAGGGAGAGCCCAGGGTTAGAGTTCACAGACAGAGACCGCCGACGAGAGATGGCCAAGACACCCACGCCCTGCCGTTTCAACAGCAACGGTCATCTGGCGCTCCCCTGACTGAACAGAGGGACATGACTGGTCCCGCAACAATGAAGCAGCAGCACCCCCCACACTCCTGTCCACCCCACCACACACAGAACAGTAGAGCACCTGACCTTACTGCTGGTACCTCTCCTATCCCCACACACCACACACCATGTCCTACTGCCCCTGATCCCCCTTCCCAAGACCTGCATCAAACCCTTCCCAACATAGAGTCTCCCCAACCTCAGGAGGAAGAGGAGGAAGGGTACAGCTCATCCATAACGCAGTCTGTTAGTACTCAAAGTGGATTTGACAACCAGACAGACCTAGAGAACCAGAGGGAGGGGGGCCATGGAGAGGGGGAGCTAAAAGAGACCGGTCTGGGAGAAGAAGACAGCAGCGAGAGGGATCTGGTAGAGGATGATCAGGAAGATAGAACTAATGAGTACTGTTCTGACACTGAGAGTGCTGCCTCGCTAAGCATGGAGGCTCCGCCCCTGAGTTCACCTCCTCACCAATCACCATTCTTGCCCCCTCCACTTCAGTCTGAGAACTCGGACCAATATAGTGACGAGTTTAGCCCAAGTCCCACCTATGAAAATGACATAATGCCTGATGATGAGAACTACACTGATTCTCCACTGTCCCACCCCAAATCCTTCACCTTCAGAGACTCGTATCCTAAGACCTATGCAGAATTCTATAATGAGTCCTACCCACAGTCAGAATCTATCACAGAATCCAACACAGAGCCCTACGCAAAATCCTACCCTCAGTCTTTCCCTGCACCCTTGAAATTGATTAATTATCCAGACAGGAGATCTGAGGCTGACCCTGATGAGCCATATTCAGAACTTCACCCAGGTTCCTGCAGTCGTAGACAGAGCGAGCATGTTTATAAGGGAGCTACAGACACTGAACCCCAACCCTGTGACTCCTGGCCAGGTAGGGATGTGGGGTTACCACAGACCAGCCCCCATTGGCAGGGACGCTCAGTCGGCTCAAGGCTACACCACTACAATGACACTACGTCTGATGGGGAGGACGACAGCCTCAAAGAAAGCCCCAGATCCCAAAGCCTGGGGCCACCTCCCTGGAACGTGCAAGGTGAAGCCCAGTCAGAGCGTCCCAGCTCTGGGCAGCCTGATTCAGGTGAGTTCCAGGATGAGCAGGCCGGGTTGGAGCTCCGACCTCCAGCGGAAGGCCTTTCAGAGGACAGTGTCACAGGCTCAGGAGATGCTATCTCTCTGGCCATCAGGGACATCCGAGAGGCCATAGAGGAGGTGAAGACAAAGACGGTGCGCTCGCCCTACACTCCTGACCAGCCCATAGAGCCTGTGTGGGTGATGAGACCGGAGGTCAGTCCTAATGAGGACGAATCCTCCCCAGAGCAGCCACCGGGTGGCGAAGTGAGTATGAGCCAGCCCTGGATCACTACAGAAATCACATTTTTGAAATGTTTACATAGTGGAGAGAATGGATGTTTATCCATTCATTGCATCAGTGATAAGAGTGATCTCTGAGGTAATAATGTTATCTACTCCTGTTTAAATGTGCCACCAGAAATCAATTGAGGTTATCTCTTAATCTGTTCTACAGCCTGTCTCTCAGTCTCCTTCACACTATAACCCAGTCCCAGCCCGAGTTCCCTCCCCTGTCCATGTTCCAGTACCAGCTCCAGCCCCATCCAGAGTTCCGGTGCCAGTCCCAGAGCATGTCTGTCCTGTGAGGGTAGAGTCCTCCAGAACACACCAGGATCAGCAGAAGGAGCATAGAGAACAGAGGGAGCCGCCTAGGCCACCATCCATTGAGGAGGTAAGTGACTGCTCTGCACTGTGTCACACGCACCACTGTGGAAAGAGAAGTGCTATTCTACTGTTACTGTCACCATTACTGATGTATAATAGTAATATTCTTTTTTCATTTCAGATCCAGAGGCATATGCCGTCCTTCCCTACATACGTGGAAGGTGAGTGTCTTGGGTGGTTGGGGGGGTCATTAGTGAGATAAGCAGAACGTTTTTGTAGATTAAGCTTTGCTGTGGTATAAAATGCAATTCAATTACTTGATGGAAAAGGTTAGGCATCAGTGGCATGTTGACACTCACTTTTGATTTTGTTTTCACTCAAATCAAAAGTGATGACCATTGATTGTCGCCAACCTCAATGACCGTCTTGTCCACAGTCCCAGGGCCATGTGACCCAGAGGACCTGATTGATGGCATCATTTTTGCAGCCAGCTACCTGGGCTCCACCCACCTGCTGTCAGAGAGGACTCCCACTAAGAGTGCCCGCATGCAGCAGGCCCAGGAGGCTATGAGCCGTGTCAGGGTGAGCCACACGGGGGTCACATCAGCTAGGACCGAATACTCTTCCCTTTTTCCTTCCTTCCCTCTTCCATCTTTTAAGTGACAGGCAGTAATCATTCTCATGTCCTTAGTTCTATATAATTATGTGCATTATATTGTGCATTACATTTTTACTAAATAGCTATTGACACATCTGCCAAATAACATTGTTTCATGTCCATAAAGAAGTATTGGGGAATGCCCATGGCATCTGTCAGTCTATGTTGTTATCACATGCAGTCTGTTTGTTTCTTGAGGGGTGCTAATGTCACATTGACGAAGGGGAAACTTTTGAGGATGTTTGCTTCATAACCTCTGGGCCAGTAACTTTTGTCAGATGTGGTAGACAGCTTAAATCACCACCTGCCCACACAAGGCATGTGTGTACACACACACACACACACAGCCCTAATACACCAAATGGGATGGCCAATCTTCTGTGAGCCAATCCAGTGTCGTCCATACCCTAGCCCCATCTTACTATTCTTGGCGGAGCATTGTCTTGAACGCACTCGCTCTCTCTCTCTCTTGCTATTCTATATGGCAGACTGCACAAAAGCAAGCTAAAAACAGAAAGAAGGTACAGTGACAGTATTACGGCTGTAACATATATTTTTTTCTGTCTGTTCTGTGTCTTCAGTCATATTTTCTGTTTGTCTGTAATGGTTGTTTGAATGTCTTCTGTTGTTGAAGTGATGCTCTCCTCTCCCTAAATGTGCAGACTGGGGGGGAGATTCCTTCTTCCACTGAAGTGGATCTCTTCATGTCTACACAGAGGATCAAAGTGCTGAATGCAGACACTCAGGTAAATACTGTATAATATTGACCTTAGCATGGACTCACTCAAGTATAGCGGCTGCTATGTTACATGTACCAGACAATCGCTATAGTGTTAGTAATCCCGGTGTTAATTTGGTCGTTCCATGAAATGAGTGCCTGTTGCGTGCGACCCTTTTGATATTTTAAGTAGAAATTGTGCACCAATATTGGATATTAAAGCCTGTTATATTAAATTAAGTGAGCTTTAGTATAGACCACATGGAGAATTCAATAAATGCTAGTGCCAAAATTTGGCATATTGATATTTCCCTCCGTACACCCTCTGTGACTTCTAGAACAATTTTAAACTTCTTAGTTAGGCCCCTTTTTACCCTCAATTTCCGCATGAATGACGTGCCCAAAGTAAACTGCCTGTTGCTCAGGCCCTGAAGCCAGGATATGCTTTTCATTGGTACCATTGAATAGAAAACACTGACATTTGTAGAAATGTTAAAATAATGTTGGAGAATATAACAAAAAAGAAATGGTAGGAGAAAATCCAACCGGAATTTTCTTTTTTTAAAAGACCATCGTCTTAGAATGGCAAGCATAAGGTCATACTGAAAATTAGTTCCCTGGATGCAATTCCTATGGCTTCCACAGGGTGTCAGCAGTCTATGTTCAAGGTTTCAGGCTTTTAATTTAAAAAACGAATAAGAAATATCAGTTTTAATACAGGGAAACAGTCTTGGAAATTTGTGTCTGTGCGCCATGAAGACAGGATGCACCTGCTAAAAATCGGTTTCCTATTGAACATACTTCTTTCCGTACTAAATATTATAGTTTGTTTACATTTTAGGGTATCTGAGGAGTGAATAGAAACGTATTTTGACTTGTTGAAACAAAGTTTCGGGGTAGATTTTAGGAAAGGTTGCAAGATCGAATCCCCGAGCTGACGAGGTAAAAGATCTGTCGTTTTGCCCCTGAACAAGGCAGTTAACCCAAAGTTCCTAGGCCGTCATTGAAGATAAGAATTTGTTCTTAACTGACTTGCCTAGTTAAATTAAAGTTTTAAAAAATGTTGGAGTGGATTACTCAAATCGATGGCGCTAACTAAACAGACTTTTTGGGATATAAAGAAGGATTTTATCTAACAAAACGACACTACATGCTATAGCTGGGACACTTTGGATGACAAATCAGAGGAAGATTTTCAAAAAGTAAGTGAATATTTAGTCGCTATTTGTGAATTTATGAAACCTGTGCCGGTGGTAAAAATGTTTGATGTGGGGCGTTGTACTAGCTACTGTAAATCTGACATTGCAGTAAGATTAACAATAATTTAAGCTTTCAACTGATATGTACCTAAATGTTTAATAGCCATAATTTTTATGATTATTTGTTTTAATTGCGCGCCCTCCAGTTTCACCGGGATGCCTAGCCCAAACAAGTATTCACCATCATTGTAAATAAAGATTATTATGTGATTAGTGATTCATTTACATCTGTCCCTCATTTTAAGGTTAACCCTGTTACGTGAACTGAACTCTCATTTTTAATATGGTGAAACTATTCCTTTTTAAATATTTTTTCAAAAGAAACATTAAACAGCCAAATTATAGTGATAAAGCAGGTGAGCTGGTTCTACCCTTTGTCCATTTTGTGGTGGAAAACTGAGTGGGTCAAGCATAACACGTCAACCCTATTACCCATAGATAGGCAGGCTAGAAATGTTTAAATTTCCTTTTTTTTTTGCATTAAATTGCCCCTCCCTTGTTGTACACAACAAGCTTCCATTCCCCCGTCACAAGGGGATTTATGGCTGGTTTAAGATGAAATCGTCAACACTGTTACTTTATTTGACACTTACTAGTCATTTTTTTAAATTTAGCCTATTGAGATGGGAAAAATGTTTTTTTTTTATGAAGTTGAACATGTGCTCTTAATGACAATGTTACAATTAGGTGAACATTTAATTTTTATTTGCCACCTAATTGGTGGAACGGCGCAGTTATCAAACACTTAAACTACCCTCTATAGCCACATAACCATGTC
Organism: Oncorhynchus clarkii lewisi; assembly: GCF_045791955.1. Classification (NCBI taxonomy): domain Eukaryota; kingdom Metazoa; phylum Chordata; class Actinopteri; order Salmoniformes; family Salmonidae; genus Oncorhynchus; species Oncorhynchus clarkii. The sequence goes on along the minus strand of NC_092175.1, from coordinate 19,158,097 downwards.
CTTATCCTGTGTTCCTATCAGGCGTCCATGATGGACCTGCCACTGAGGACCATCTCCTACATCGCCGACATAGGCAACATGGTGGTGCTGATGGCCAGGGGGAAGATGGTACGCTCCAGGAGCGCTCAGGAACATCTGAACCATACAACTGACCACACCAACAGCCCTGCCCGCGACGACCTCCCCCAGTACAGGATGGTCTGCCACGTGTTTGAGTCGGAGGATGTAAGTGTGTGTTTACAAATGATTTGTTTAACTCTGACACAAGTGTGTGTATGAAGGAACTTTATGACATACAACGTAATATGTGCGTTTGTGTTGCCACTCTTACCCTCTGTCCAGGCCCAGCTCATAGCCCAGTCTATTGGCCAGGCCTTCAGTGTGGCGTACCAGGAGTTCCTGCGGGCCAATGGCATCGACCCAAATGACCTGAGTCAGAGGGAGTACAGCGACCTGCTCAACACTCAGGACATGTACAACGATGACCTCATCCACTTCTCCAAGTCAGAGAACTGCAGAGATGTGAGTCAACCACCAGGGGGCAGGCCAGTGTTGGGTGCTTAGAATTTTTATATGGGATTTTAGACCTTAGTGGCTATTAGTTAGTTCTAAAACAGTGAGCTATACCTGTAATACACATAGCATTAACAAGAAGGGCTAACTGAAAGACATTCAAGTGAACAGTTGCCTTGACCTTATTGGTGTAAGTAGTGTAATTTGTTCTGTGTGTATCCTATTGCAGGTTTACATAGAGAAGCAGAAGGGAGAGATGCTGGGCGTGGTCATAGTGGAGTCAGGCTGGGGCTCTATTCTGCCCACCGTCATCATTGCTAGCATGATGCATTTTGGGCCTGCGGAGAAGTCTGGTGGACTCAACATTGGTGACCAGCTCATGACCGTCAATGGAACCAGTCTGGTTGGACTGCCCCTCTCCACTTGCCAGAGTATCATCAAGGTTTGCCTTTCTCTTGTCTGTGTTCTTTCAGCCTCTTTCCCTCATCTCCTTGCCTTCACCTTCTCTCTCTTTGTGTCACTGTAGCCCAACTGTGCATTTCTGCTGAAAATGCAAATGTACTTGTGGTCAGGCAGACAGTCCGTTTTAAATGTAAATAGTCTACCCCTCTGCAAGCTGGCACACACTGAAAACAATTGACTTTGACCATGCGGTGCTGTAAGTGCATTTTTCCCCCTCTTCTCTTGGCTGTCTCCTCCTGTTATAATCTGTCCCCCCAGGGTCTGAAGGCCCAGTCCAAGATTAAGTTGAACATCGTCAGGTGTCCCCCCGTCACTATGGTGCTGATCCGCAGACCAGACCTCCGATATCAGCTGGGCTTCAGCGTACAGAATGGCATTGTGGGTATCATGACAATTGGGGGGGGGGGGGGGGAGATGACCCTTAGCTTTGCGTGCTTGATTAGCTTTATTGCTGTTTGTGTCCCTCTGTCCTGTAAAGATCTGCAGTCTGATGAGGGGGGGCATTGCTGAGAGAGGAGGGGTCCGTGTCGGTCATCGCATCATTGATATCAACGGTCAGAGTGTGGTGGCTACACCTCATGAGAAGATTGTTCAAGTCCTGTCTAATGCAGTGGGAGAGGTACAAGAACACACGCAACAGTAACATGTAATAGTCCAGTGTTCGAGGTCAAGAACTTAAATAGTCATGAGTTGAAATAATCCTAATTGATTCTGTAAATGGCATTACAATTCATTTATGGAGTGGAGATAGTCAATTCAAAACGTCAGGAAAACTCTATGCTCAGCTGTGTTTTGATCACGCAACCTTTGTGCTGCAGATCCACATGAAGACGATGCCTGCAGCCATGTACCGTCTATTGACTGCCCAGGAACAGCCGGTCTACATCTGAGACTTGCTCTCTCTCCCTGGACAAAACTCTCCATTCCAGTTCACATCAAGGGGATTTTACTTCGGTTTTTATTTAATTACGTTCATCAGCCACGTATTTGATTTTCACATCACTGTTTGCTTAAAATCAAAGTATTTTCATGCCACTCCGCACTGACTTGCCTTAATCTGAACCTGTTAAACAGGTGCAACTCTGAAGTGAAACGGCACAGAGTAGTTTACCAGGCAGATTAATGTTTGATCAGTAACCAGATAGCGGAATTTAAATATGCGTATTGAGGAGAAACACCTTTGGTCTTTCAGGATCCTATGAATGTACTGTAAACTGTCTCCATGGGGGCGTGGTAACCCAAATGTTAGCTTTTCATTGGACCAAAGCCACTTCTACAGCCTTGCATGTAAAAAATATGTAACTGCGATGTTGCAGCTGTGCTATAATTTGCACCTGGTTGAATGAACTCCTAGAAACAACAGTCACCACGACACAAATGAAAGTTTAAAATAGATTTATTTGAGAAAGTTAACGACTCACTAGTTGATTTCAGCAGATGGTTGACACTCCTGATACACCCTGGTAAAACAAGAATGGAGCATCTATACTGTATATGCCATAAAAATGTGATTGTCTCAGGTTGTATGTAAACTGGCATGTTTTGTCCATCACCTCAGAGCCTAGTGCTGACTGCTTCTTTCAGTGGTCTGACACTGCTACACTATAAAAGGCACTTTGTATGCGCTGATCTCTAGTATTAAAATACACAAAAATGACAGAGTACAGTAAATCAAAGGGTATGCAATGAGAGATTACCCACCACCCACTAACAGGCCAGCTGGAGACAGAGTACCCCCATGTCTGTCCAGATCTGTTACATTGAAATAAACAAGATTTAAAACATGTAAAAAGATCATATATATACATACACGGTTATAAGAAGTGTATTCGAACCCTATTGGTTTGGATAAATATGACTGCGGGGTTGGGAGGTTAAAAGGCATATACGCCATCCCACACAGTGAGGCAAACAGTCAATGTCAGGACACACCTGAATGGGATATATCATCCTGCCACTAGGTGGGGCCACAGGACAGGGTGTTCGAGTAACCACAGTGAGAACAATAAGGTGGATCTGTCTGTCCTACATCTCAGTGTCTTTGTACTTCTGGGGGTTGCTGTAGTAGCCTCGTCTGGTCTGGTTGGCCAGCTGTCTGCGGTACTCTTCCTCATCGTCGTCGTAGTGACCCTTGCTCTCAGAGTACGGTGGCCTGGAGGCCGGGGTCTGGGGCTCTGAGCTGGACACACAGGAGAGCGGGAGAGACATTTTTGTTCATTCAGATTGTTGGGCATTGAGTCTGTAAAAAAAAAAAGTATTGAACCCAACCTGACAGGCAGTGGAAAGTTAAGTAAAAATGCTAATTTTTGTGGTGATCGACAAGGTTAAAAAGACGAACTTACCCTATTGGCTGTGGGCGGTTGTGGTTGGGCTTTGGTAGTTTCACTGGGACTGCATAGATGTCTGGGTGCTTCTGGGCTATTTCCAGCTACAGTCAAGAGAGCAGGAGGAGTTTGACAGTTGTGTCAACGCACATACTGTACATTAAACATAAAGCAACATACAGTTGAAGTTTACATACACCTTAGGCAAATACATTTAAACTCAGTTTTTCACAATTGCTGACATTTAATACCAGTAAGACAGGGTCTTAGATCACCACTTAATTTTAATGTGAAAAGTCAGAAAAATAGTAGAGAGAATTATTTATTTCATCACATTCCCAGTGGGTCAGAAGTTTACATACTCAATTATTATTTGGTAGCATTGCCTTTAAATTGTTTTAATGACTCCAACCTAAGTGTAATGTAAACTTCCGATTTCAACTGCATGCACTTGAATATACCTTTTGGCACTTGAAATAAAACATTTAATCAGAATATATGAAATGATCACTTTCCCTGTAGAACCATTTGGTTCTTTTATGGGCATTACATCTTACTGCTAGGGGCGTTACTGTCTGTTTTCCACCAGTAGTACTGACCCGTGCTTGCTCGGCCTCCTGGAGCTCCAGCATCCTCTGGGCTCTGGCCAGGTGGTCCATCTTTTCGAAGGCCTTCACTTTGCCAATGAATGAGCGGTTAGCCGGGTCCTCTCCCCCCTGGACACTGTGGTCCTCAGATGACTGGCCGGGGGCCTTTAGGGTGGGCTTGAGGGCCACGGGGGGCGGGGCGGGCTTGGACCCCCCGGCCGCGTCACTGCTAATGGTGCTGCTGGAATGGGAGTCATAGCCCCCCCGAGACTGCACCCTCACCTGGTGCAATAGAAGAGGATATTCTGGTCTTAAAAGCAAGCACAAAATGTGGTACAGGGTTTGAGAGCTGAGGGTGGGGTTCAAGGGGGTCTCACCTTGGGGGGCTCAGGGACGAAGGTGGGGGGCGGGCTGGGGTCTCTCAGCACCTCTCTGCTCCCTGATCTCCTCATACGAGGTATGGGGGCAGGATGGCGTCTCTACAGGTGGGAATGGAGGGATGTACGTATGTCAACAAACACAGACTAGGTCAACACAACAAGTCAAGATTGTTGACTGGCAATGAGAGATTAATGGAGTACACTTGAGAGAGACAGATGCCAGTCTCCATCTCTGACACTGGATGAGTGATTGACAATGAGGGCTAGTGATTGACCGTAGTAAAGCACACCCACCTCCTCTGGCAGTACGGGCTCTGAGGAGCGGCTGATGGCCGACACCGGCTGATGGGGCTCGTCCATTGGCTCGTCCAGCTCGTTGTCGGTGTAAGCCCCACCCTCGTCGGCCGTGTCGTCGAAGTCGCTGGTCAGTCGGCTGTCCATGCTCAGGTAATCGGCGCTCATCGCTGACAGGTATGACATGTGGTCATCATGGATATCCAGTTCCTCTTCAGAGCCGTCCAACTGAAAGAAAGACGCAAGTTGGTATGAAAGACACTACATACAGTACATAAATTCACATATTCAAGTAAATGAATATCTTAGAAATTGTTGCGGTTGATATTTTTGTTCTCTGTGTGTGTGTGTGTGTGTGTGTGTGTGTGTGTGTGTGTGTGTGTGTGTGTGTGTGTGTGTACACACACCAAAAATATTTAAAAAACGCAACATGCAACAATTTCAAAGATTTTACTGAGTTACAGTTCATATTAGGAAATCAGCCAATTGAAATAAATTCATTAGGCCCTAATGTATGGATTTCATATGACTGGTCACAAAAACAAAAGTAGCGGCGTTGATCAGAAAACCAGTCAGTATCTGGTGTGACTCATGCAGCGCGACACAGCTCCTTCACATAGAGTTGATCAGGCTGTTGATTGTGGCCTGTGGAATGTTGCCTAACTCCTCTTCAATGGCTGTGTGAAGTTGCTGGATATTTTGGCGGGAACTGGAACATGCTGTCATACGTCAATCCAGAGCATCCCAAACCTGCTCAATGGGTGACGTACTACCAAATTCTCTAAAATAACATTGAGGCAGCTTATGGTAGAGAAATTAACATTAAATTATCTGGCAACGGCTTTTGTGCACAGGCCTGCAGTGCACATTTTAGAGTTGCCTTTTATTGTCCCCAGCACAAGTTGCACCTGTGTAATGATCATGCTGTTTCATCAGCTTCTTGATATGCCACACCTATCAGGCGGATGGATTATTTTGGTAAATCAGAAATGCTCACTAACAGGTATCTAAACAAATTGGTGCACAACATTTGAGAGAAATAAGCTTTGTGTGTGTGAAACATTTCAGGAACACTTCAAATGTTGCATCTATATTTTTGTTCAGTGTATATGTATTAAATAAAAACAGAGCTTACCTTGCCCTCACAGATCCACACAGCCCGCTCCTGCTGTGCTCGGATAGAGTCTTTCACACTCCCATACCACCCGTCATTGGCCGAGTTCAGGTCAACAGTTGCTGTCCAGAGAAACAAACCAGAATGATTGGCACAACAGAAACAGAAGAAATACAGCGTAATCATAGTTTATTACTGAAACAATGTGGCCTCCTTAGACCAACCCTAGTGTTTGGGCTTCATAATACTAGGGATTCACCTGGGGACTTGCATCAGTGACATGTACAGTGCCATATACAGAGGAGCTGCTGTGTGTGACTGACCAGTGAAGAGGTGGGAAAAGGTCTTCCTCATTTTGACCGCCTGCTCGTAGAGTTTGCGGGCGCTGCGACTGGAGCCGGGCACAAGGCGGTTCCTCATGGTCTTGATGCCCCCCTTGCTGTCCGGGTTGAGGAACACCACAATGGGGTACCACTGGGTGTAGTTCAGGGTGTCCACTGCCTTGGGAGTCACGTCCAGCAGGGCATGGCGGTCCTGGGGAGACAGGGTCAATGTGAGAAGGAAGCTGGAGAAGATGACAGTGAAGAGGAAGAGGAAGGTGGAGGATGATGACTACGGTGATGAAGGTAAGGGGTGGATGAAGACGCCGGTGGTGGTCGCGTTTACCTGTTCGATGATCTGACGAATGGTATTGAGTCTCACCACACCGGAGGACTTGTCAGCGCCTGCGTCCTTGGGCTCGGTCTCTGTGTGGTCAAACAAAAACACATCAGCTTCTCACCAATACTACATAAACACACATGATCATAGAAGCCATAAGGAAATGCTCAATTTCGAATGCCCGGTCAGCGCAGGGTGAACAAATTTGGAACTATTCCATTGAAATAAAAAATACTAAATTGAGCGCACCTAACGTAAATACATGATGCACCTTCGTTTACAAGCAGAAGTTAGGAGCACCATACTCACTGGCTATGACAAACTCCTCAGGCAGGTCGTTGGCCAGTTTCTCATTGACTGCGTCTGCAATGGGCCCAAACACAACCACTGGTCTCCTGAAGCCAGCTGAGGATCAACACAGACACACGGTTAGTATCTCACATCTGTAATATACAGCTGAAGTCAGAAGTTTACATACATTTGAACTCAGTTTCACAATTCCTGACATTTAATCCTAGTAAAGATTCACGGTCTTAGGTCAGTTAAAATTAAGTGGTGATCCTAAGAATGTGAAATGTCAAAATAAGACAGAAGGATTTATTTCAGCTTTTGTTTCTTTCATCAAATTCCCATTGGGTCAGAAGTTTACATACACTAAATTAGTATTTGGAAGCATTGCCTTTAAATTGTTTAACTCGGGTCAAACGTGTCAAGATAGCCCTCCACAATCTTCCCACAAGTTCAGTGAATTTTGGCCCATTCCTCCTGACAGAGCTGGTGCAACTTAGTCAGGTTTGTAGGCCTCCTTGCTCGCACAAGCTTTTTCAGTTCTGTCCACACAATTTCTATAGGATTGAGGTCAGGGTTTTGTGATGGCCACTCCAATACCTTGACTCTGTTGTCCTTAAGCCATTTTGCCACAGCTTTGTAAGTATGCTTGGGGTCATTGTCCATTTGGAAGACCCATTTGCGACCAAGCTTAAACTTCCTGACTGATGTCTTGGGATGTTGCTTCAATATATCCACATTATTTTGTGAAGTGCACCAGTCCCTCCTGCAGCAAAGCACCCCCACAACATGATGCTGCCACCCCCGTGTTTCACAGCTTGCAATCCTCCCCCTTTTTCCTCCAAACATAACCATGGCCATTATGGCCAAACAGTTCTATTTTTGTTTCATCAGACCAGAGGATATTTCTCTAAAATGTGTGATTTTTGTCCCCATGTGCAGTTGCAAACCGTAGTCTGGCTTTTTTTATGGCGGTTTTGGAGCAGTGGCTTCTTCCTTGCTGATTGGCCTTTTAGGTTGTCAATATAGGACTCATTTTACTGTGGATATAGATAATTTTGTACCTGTTTCATCCAGCATCTTTACAAGGTCCTTTGTTGTTTTTCTGGGATTGATTTGCATTTTTCGCACCCAAGTACATTCATCTCTAGGAGACAGAACGCGTCTCCTTCCTGAGCGGTATGACGGATTTGTGGTCCAATGGTGTTTATACTTGCGTACTATTGTTTGTACAGATGAACGTTGTACCTTCAGGCGTTTGGAAATTGCTCCCAAGGATGAACCAGACTTGTGGAGGTCTACAATTTTCTTGGCTGATTTCTTTTGATTTTCCCATGATGTCAAGCAAAGAGGCAATGCGTTTGAAGGTAGGCCTTGAACTACATCCACAGGTACACCTCCAATTGACTCAAATTATGTCAATTAGCCTATCAGAAGCTTCTAAAGCCATGACATCATTTTCTGGAATTTTCCAAGCTGTTTAAAGGCACAGTCAATTTAGTGTATGTAAACTTGTGACCCATTTGGAATTGTGATACAGTGAATTAATCTGTCCGTAAACAAATGTTGGAAAAATTGTGTGTCAGGCACAAAGTAGATGTCCTAACCGACTTGCCAAAACTATAGTTTGTTAACAAGAAACGTGTGGAGTGGTTGAAAAACAAGTTTTAATGTCTCCAACCTAAGTGTATGTAAACTTCCAACTTCAACTGTAGCTCTGGTTAGACATGCTATATAGTTTGTCTGTGCATTCCATTATGAGAAAGTTCCTAATAATTCAGTTGATAGTTAAGTTCAATCGAAAGTTTAGAACTTGTTCTGTTCTATCCAGTCAAGTGGCTCTTAGACCACACCCCAACAGGAGATAGGAGTCTTTTGCGTTGGGAGACGTACCTTCTCGTAAGACCACCCTCTCGTAGGCAGAGAAGCGAGTGGTGACAGGGGTGGCAGTCAGATCCTCTCTGCTCTTACGGAGGTCCTTCTTCTTTGCCGCCCTTTGACCCCTCAATCTCCAGAAGTCTCCTCTGTCATTGGCTGTTCCTCTCTGGGCATTCTGCACATTCGACATTTGTTCCGCCCTGAGAAGCAGAGAACACCAGGAATCATAAAGTACTTAGTCTCAATCATCACACACACACACACTTTCAAACACTTGGGTGAAAACTTGGTAATTCCATCAGACATGGTTAAAACTACTGTCAAGGTAGAGAACATCACTTCTGAAATTGAGATCATATGAATTACTACATACGGTGCCAACTGAATACAAAGCCAAATTAAACAAATATCTTCCAACATTGTTATAGGCTACATACAGTATGATAATAGATAGGATTATTACACCTACATATTAACATGATCCAAATATAGTCTGCTATAAGCACAGCACTAATTCATTAATAACATTATGAGTTCCTATTTCACCATGATGAGTTCTTAAATAACCTAAGTGAATTATTTATTCAGGCTGCCATTGGCTGCAGATGGAATAGGAGTCTTATGACTGTGTAATTATGTATAAGTAGCCTCATACACACCTGCTCTTGTTGGGGATGATGCCCTTCTCCAGCAGCTGGTTGTCTTTGTCAGTGCGGATGGCTAGCCAGTTGCCCAGCTTGCCGTCATAGAGTGTGTCAGTCACATTGAAGATCTCCCCTCGGGAGAAGGGCAGGCTCTGGGGAACCTCTTTCTCATACTCAAAGTGGGTCCTGATGAAGAACGAGTCCCCCCTGCCCGATGCCAGGATGTCCTTATAGACTGGAACAGAGGACAGACACCACAAACATCAAACCACTTCACCTGCGACATGAGTTGAAATAAAATGACAGATGTGTCTTTCTCTACAGAGTGAAGGCGTGACTCACCATCTGGTTTGCTCTGAGCCAGGATGGTGACATCCTCTCCCTTTGGAATCTCCAGCAGGTATAGGACAGCATCCTCACGCACCATGCCCCTGAAGTCCATGTTGTTCACCTGACAGACACAAAGACATCAGAAGACATAACATTAGCGATCATATGTAAAGCACTCATGAACAGACATGAGGAATTTCACAAACATGACAAACATTAAAAACTCTTAAGGATCCGCACGTTTTTATTTTTCTTCGCCTAAAATGACATACTCAAATCTAACTGCCTGTAGCTCAGGCCTTGAATTAAGGATATGCATATTCTTGGTACCATTTGAAAGGAAACACTTTGAAATTTGAAAGAAATGTGAAATGAATGTAGGAGAATATAAAACAATAGATCTGGTAAAACATAATACAAAGGGGAGAAAAATTAATTCTAGCTACTGTAAATTGGACAGTGCAGTAAGATTAACAAGAAGTTAAGCTTTCTGCCAATATCAGATAGTGGGGCAAAAAAGTATTTAGTCAGCCACCAATTGTGCAAGTTCTCCCACTTAAAAAAATGAGAGAGGTCTGTAATTTTCATCATAGGTACACTTCAACTATGACAGACAAAATGAGAAAAAAAATCCAGAATATCACATTGTAGGATTTTTAATGAATTTATTTGCAAATTATGGTGGAAAATAAGTATATCTCAATACTTTGTTATATACCCTTTGTTGGCAATGACAGAGGTCAAACGTTTTCTGTAAGTCTTCACAAGATTTTCACACACTGTTGCTGGTATTTTGGCCCATTCCTCCATGCAGATCTCCTTTAGAGCAGTGATGTTTTGGGGCTGTTGCTGGGCAACAAGGACTTTCAACTCCCTCCAAAGATTTTCTATGGGGTTGAGATCTGGAGACTGGCTAGGCCACTCCAGGACCTTGAAATGCTTCTTACGAAACCACTCCTTCCGTTGCCCGGGCGGTGTGTTTGGGATCATTGTCACGCTGAAAGACCCAGCCACGTTTCATCTTCAATGCCCTTGCTGATGGAAGGAGGTTTTCACTCAAAATCTCACGATACACGGCCCCATTCATTCTTTCCTTTACACGGATCAGTCGTCCTGGTCCCTTTGCAGAAAAACAGCCCCAAAGCATAATGTTTCCACCCCCATGCTTCACAGTAGGTATGGTGTTCTTTGGATGCAACTCAGCATTCTTTGTCCTCCAAACACGACGGGTTGAGTTTTACCAAAAAGTTCTATTTTGGTTTCATCTGACCATATGATATTCTCCCAATCTTCTTCTGGATCATCCAAATGCTCTCTAGCAAACTTCAGACGGGCCTGGACATGTACTGGCTTAAGCAGGGGGACACGTCTGGCACTGCAGGATTTGAGTCCCTGGTGGCGTAGTGTGTTACTGATGGTAGACTGTTACTTTGGTCCCAGCTCTCTGCAGGTCATTCACTAGGTCCCCCCGTGTGGTTCTGGGATTTTTGCTCACCGTTCTTGTGATAATTTTGACCTCACGGGGTGAGATTTTGCGTGGAGCCCCAGTTCGAGGGAGATTATCAGTGGTCTTGTATGTCTTCCATTTCCTAATAATTGCTTCCACAGTTGATTTCTTCAAACCAAGCTGCTTACCTATTGCAGATTCAGTCTTCCCAGCCTGGTGCAGGTCTACAATTGTATTTCTGGTGTCCTTTGATGGCTCTTTAGTCTTGGCCATAGTGGAGTTTGGAGTGTGACTGAGGTTGTGGACAGGTGTCTTTTATACCGATAACAAGTTCAAACAGGTGCCATTAATACAGGTAATGAGTGGAAGACAGAGGAGCTTCTTAAAGAAGTTACAGGTCTGTGAGAGCCAGAAATCTTGCTTGTTTGTAGGTGACCAAATACTTATTTTCCACCATAATTTGAAAATAAATTCATTAAAAATCCAACAATGTGATTTTCTAGATTGTTTTTTCTCATTTTGTCTGTCATAGTTGAAGTGTACCTATGATGAAAATTACAGGCCTCTCATCTTTTTAAGTGGGAGAACTTGCACAATTGGTGGCTGACTAAATACTTTTTTGCCCCACTGTATGTCTATGTCCTGGGAAATGTTCTTGTTACTTACAACCTCATGCTAATCGCATTAGCCTACGTTAGCTCAACCGTCCCACGGAAGGGACACCGATCCCAAAGAAGACTAAGACTAAGAGTTAACCCTTTCCCTACCTTCATGATCTGGTCCCCAGTGTGAAGACCCTCCTGTTCAGCAGGACTGTCCTCCTGAACGGCTGCGATGAAGATTCCCACATCGTTTCCTCCCGCCAGCCTCAGCCCCACGCTCTCCCCCTTCTGGAAACGCACCATCACAGTGTTGGGCCTGGGCAACACACAATCCATTTAAGACAACAGGCAAGTTAATAACATTTGTACATTTCTATTCATAATCTACATTAGAGTACACAACTCTGTTGAGTTAATAGTGAGTCTGTGCCCTAGACCCATTCGCTGTAGATGTGTTTGTGGAACCAACACTTACCCGTATATCTCCTGATCCTCTATGCTTGGTGTCAGTGGTACCTTTGGGGCAGCGTGGACTTTTGGGGCAACAGTTACTACCGGTGCTGTAAAAACAAAATGGAAATCCTCATTGGTGAGCATTGCTACGATGGATGGGTAAGTTAACTGATGCACTGCTTATATAACAGATAAATGATATATTCAGTTATTCAAAGTCATTGTGCTTACCTGGGGGTGTTTCCGGGCGGGGCTCCACCCTCTCTATTGGCAGAAGGGACGTGTCCTCCACAACTCTATCCTTTTTTCGCGCCGGCATGGCGAACGGTGTCGGCATAGCGCCCATTTTAGCCAGCCTGCTGGGAGGTTCCTCCCTGATCGTAAAACACACATAATCCCATGGTTCTCAAACAGTACAGCACAGCTACAGTAGGCTTTCATCTTCTCCGAAATGCCATAGTGATGGTGTACAGATACTCAATGTAAATATCATCTCAACAATATTATATGGTAAGATATTATATAAGAGTGATCCATACAGCAGGTGGGAGCAGAGGGTGACTGTTTACCTGGGTTTGTCTCGGAGCCTCTCATTGGAGGAGTGGGAAGACAGGTCTGAGTGGGGGGCTCGTCGGTCATCCTGTGGCGAGTAGGAGCGGTAAGACTCGATCTCAGAGATATCTGGAACACAAAATATTACCAACATCTAGTTCATCTTCAAGACAGATAACCCAAGTCGACTTTTTCCCATAAGAAATGTTACATTTGGTATTAGTGGAGTGGAGAGAAACAGACAAACACAGCAAACCTCAGACAGATACATTTCTTGCAGATACCCGTCACACAGACAAGCACCCCTGTTCTCAATACAGAAGCTGCAGTTCCAATCTTAGATCGCACATTTATTTGCTACATTTCAGACCATAACATAATGAAATTCTGTCATATTCAATAAGTGGATTATCGGGGGGGGATTATATTCCCCTGCCAAGCGCTCACACACCACGTCCCTGAATGGACCAAAGTGGGTCAGAAGTCCCTGGGTGTGTGACAACGCCCCCCTCAAACGCTTTGGGTTAGCGCATCACCCCACCCTCCCATTTAATTACACAACCCAATCATAACCTGCACTTTGATCACGTGACAAATATACTGAAATAGAGCCAGTAGCCATAGAGACGGCCAGGTGACACTGAAGAGAACACGGTTCTCTTTTTCATACATTACTTCTATAGAAATGTGAAATGTTATTGATGGAATAGACTAAATGTCATCAACAAGGTGTCTGTTTGGCTGACATGCATGGGTATACCGTTTCATAATCTCTCTATACCAATGACAGGTCGGGTGGAAGGTGAGTAAAGTTGAAACAAAACTTTATTATCCCTAAGGGGAAACTTTTTGTTGTTGCCAGAATCAAACAAAAAGAAAACAGACAATTCAATAAAACCAGATATGGACAGAACAATACAACCGAAAACATACATTTTCAAATCAGTAGACAATTACAGTAGGTTAAAACACTCTCAATGAATAACTTCTACAAAGCACTGGGACCGTTCTGAATCTGTCCACATAAAAAGGTATTTTTCCTTAAAAAGGAAAGGAGCTGCTGCCACAGAGACTGAGAGTGGAGGGTCTCTCACCATCGAGCTCAGAGTCGCTGTCTGCCAGGGGAGGAATCCTGACCAGGACCTGTCTCCTGTCTCTCTGCACCACCAGCTGCAGCTTTCCTCGAGACTTCTCGATCAGCTTCCCTGCATCGCTTAGAGACAGGTTCTCGGTCACTGTACCATTGATCTGACACAGAGTGAGAGAGAGAGTCAAATCACATTCATAGTGTATCGTAGCAAACACACATAATATCTGTAGCCCACTGTCTGAGACGGATCATTCTTAAGTAATGTGTGTGTGTGTGGGGGGGATAAATCCCATTATAGGCCAACATAACATGCAACTTTTAACGAGGCAGCAGTGAAACAACGCTTCCCCCAGGGCAGAGATGAAACAGTGGTCTGTATGTGAGGCCCTTCCTACCTTCAGTATGATGTCTCCCTCCTGTAGGTTGCCATCCCTGCAGGCCAGACCTGTGCTGGTCATTTCCTTAATAAACAGCTGACTGCCCAGACGCAGACCATACTCTATAACACACACACAAAACACATGGTGTAAACATAAAAACATGGTTTAACTGATAGTAAACATTTAGCACAGGCTGTCTTAGAGGAATGAGCATAGTAGAGATATATCACTGTAAATATGGAGTGTTAGTACAGTATGTGTATGTTAAATGTATGTGTGTGTGCGTGTATGTATGCATGCATGCATGTATGTAGACCTTCATTGGGCCTGTTCTTCAGCAGCAGCACGTTGAGGGGTTTCTCCAGGGGCTCCTGCTCCCGAGGGGGGCGGGCCATGGGGACTGGCATGGCAGTGGGGGAGGGTGAGCGGTCCAGACGCTCCCTGCTCCCGCTCCTCTTCATCTGCTCTTTCCTGTGGTCGCGGTCACTGGGAACACGTTCACGGTTACGCTCAAAGCTGTGGTCGCGACCATGGCTGCGGGCGGGACTGTGACCGGCCCTGTACCGTCGGTCGGGGCTGTTAGCGCTGTCCAGAGTGCGTTCACTACGGAAACGCCTGTCGGGGCTGGGGTCGCGGTCAAGGGCCCGTTCGCTGCGGTAACGCCGATCGGGGCTGTGGTCGCGGTCAAGAGTGAGGTCGCTTTTGTAGCGGCGGTCAGGGCTACGTTCACGGTCCAGAGTGCGACCCATGCTGCCGTCTCGTCTGTACTGCCTGTCTGGATGGAGGTCCTTCTCCACACTTCTGCCCCGGTCATCTCGACCGTAATCACGGTCAAAGCCCCGTCCCTGATAGCCAGCGTCTGTGTAACCTCCCCTTTCCTGGCTGTGGTCGCGGTCTTGATGACTGCTGCGTCCGCTGTACACACTGCGGCGGTCCTGGTCGTAGTCATAGTCATCGTTGTAGTCGTTACTGAAGACGCGGTCATCGGGGGAAGGGGCGCGTTTCAGCAGGTTCACCGGAACCTTCCTGGGCCTCTTGACCGTCTGTCAACAACAAAGACCCCATCAGGAATCATTCACAACTGTTATTTATTCAATTTGTATTAAAACATTATTTTATTTTTTTAATTAAAAAAATCAGGGGAATCCATTGAGACCAGGATCTCATTTTCATTGGTGCCCTGAGGACAACAAATTCAACATGATTCATAAACAACATGCAGCCCATATACGTTTTGATTTAAGAGGTTTGTATCATTCTTAACTATAAGGTACCAAATAACTCTAAATCTAGCTTATAGGACCTGTTTCAAATGATCACTTTTATGCTCAACATAGCCACTTCATATTCTCACTCATGCCGGAATGGGAAAATACCCTTTCTATTTTATTCAGCTAAGTTAAATTAAATTATTTTTACTATAAAAATGATATATAAAATAAGGGCACGGGACTTATAAGAATATATTGTCTGCTAATTGAACTAGCCTACGGCATGGCCGTCTCAAATTCTGTTGACTACATTTTATTCATGTTTCTTTAGACCTGCCCAAAATAAATAATGGATGTATTGTATGTGTATATTAAAATAGATTTATTGACTTTTTAAAATGTAGATGCTCCCAATACCAAACCCCAGCGCTACAGCTTCTGTAACATCCAGGAAATGAGACTTAACACCATCAGAAATCAGACATTGAACTGTCAGACAGGACACATTCTCAAACCACTTGCAAGACGCCTGATCCAGACCTATTTCAGTCAACCTTTGAATGAGAATGTGACGGCCAACAGTGTCGAAGGCAGCACAATGATGATTTTTAGGACCTAAGCAATTTAGCACATCTAAAACAAGTGTAGCAGCTGAAACGGTGCTGTCCGGGCCTACCCTCAGATCCCAAACAGATCTAATTGGGAATCTTTTGCCACCATAATCAAACATTTTTTTTTATATATATACAGCACATTTGGAAAGTATTCAGACCCCTTCCTTTTCCCACATTTTGTTACCTTACAGCCTTCTTCTAAAATGGATGAAATTATGTTGTTTTTTCTCTCCACCAAATCGACACACAATACCCCATAATGATAAACCAAGCCATGAGGTCGACAGAATTGTCCGTAGAGGACAGACAGTACTGTGTCAAGGCACAGATCTGGGGAAGGTTACCAAAATGAAGGTCCAAGAACACAGTGGCTTCCATCATTCTTAAATTGAAGAAATTTGGAACCACCAAGACTCTTCCTAGAGCTGGCCGCCCAGCCAAACTGAGCAATAGGGGGAGAAGGGCCGTGGTCAGGGAGGTGACCAAGAACCCAATGGTCACTGACAGAGCTCCAGAGTTCCTCTGTGGAGAATGGAGAAACTTCCAGAAGGACAACCATCTGTGGCCAGACAGATGCCACTCCTCAGTAAAAGTCACTTGATAGCCCGCTTGCAGTTTGCCAAAAGGCACCGAAAGGACTCTCCGACCATGAGAAACAAGATTCTCTGTTCTGATGAAACCAAGTTTGAACTCTTAGGCCTGAATACCAAGTGTCACATCTGGAAGAAAGCTATGGTGGCAGCATCATGCTGTGGGGATTTTTTTCAGTGGCAGGGACTGGGAGACTAGTCAGGATCGAAGCAAAGATGAATGGAGCAAAGTACAGAGCGATCTTTGATGAAAACCTGCTCCAGAGCGCTTAGGACCTCAGGCTGGGTTGAAGGTTCACCTTCCAACAGGACAACAACCCTAAGCATACAGACAAGGCAACGCAGGAGTGGCTTCGAGACAAGACTGAATGTTCTTGAGTGGCCCAGCCAGAGCCCGGACTTGAACCTGATCGAAAATCTCTGGAGAGACCTAAAAATAGCTCTGCAGCGACACTCCCCATTCAACCTGACAGAGCTGGAAAGGATCTGCAGAGAAGAATGGAAGAAACTCCAAATACAGGTGTGCCAAGCTTGTAGTGTCATACCCAAGACTCGAGGCTGTGATCGCTGTCAACGGTGCTTCAACAAAGTACTGAGTAAAGGGTCTGAATACTTATGTAAATGTAAAATTCAAGTTTTTAAAACACTCACAATTTTGGCTACTTTTCCACACTTTCTGAGGGTCTGTACAGCGAAGGAGTGTGGCACGTTGTCCATGGGAATGGCGTTCACCTGCACCACCCGGTCATTCTCACTACAAAACACAATTAACATATGAGGATATACAAACTGTACACACATTAGCTCCTCAAAATGACAGAACACTTGATTTCTCATAATGACTGATTGACAAGAGGTACGTACAATAGCAGGCCATCGGCGGGCCCTCCCTGAAGTACGTCAGATACCACTATGGACATCTCCCCACTTTCCTCGTTGGGGTTGTCCCGCCCCCCGGACACTGCAATACCAAAACCCATCTTGGGGTCCTGCAGTGAAGAGGACATGTATTAGAGATGTGTTTGTATGGGTGTGTGAGTGCCTGTGTGACCTCGTCTGTTCAGGTTAGTGTGTGAGTAAATGTATCTGTCTGTCTAAGTTTGTGATGAAGTCTTTATGTAAGATAAGCCATACATCCTACCTAGTGTTTAGGTGTGTGTGTGTGTGTGTGTCTCTCTCTCTCCTTGTTGTCTGTGTGATGTACCTGCCCCCGTGCTGACCAGATGAGATTAGAGCAGAGATTTAAACACCCCCATCTCCTCTCCCATCTGTACTAAAAACATTCCCTGCTCCGCCCGCGAGAGTTTGGCCGACAGCGTCGGCATGTGAAGGTCGGTCGAAAACTCTCTATGCTATTCCCAACAGTACCTATCCCGTAACGGCTAAAGGAGCATCACATCAGCCCGTTACACTCTCTCTCTATCCTCGCTAGCAGATTGTATGACAGCTGGATGTGGAAGGGTCAGTGATGTGGTGGTTAAAAAAAGCAGCTTTATAGCCAGAGCAGAGTGAGTGGAGGAGACAATGAGCACGAGCGCCACACGATTAACTGTCCTGGGCAGATGTGATTGCATGCATGGCATTATTCCAGTCTGTGTGCTGTAGATGGGTGAACATGTACTAGAGTGCGTCAGATGTTCTGAAACGCATCTTAAAAAAGGACCCACAGTGTATTGCATTGTAATCTGGTGGTGTAGCTGCGCATGACAATTAGAATTCTGTTTTGGTTATAATTGAAATGCGATAGCCGCAGTGAAGAGTGTTGTAGTGTGTTGTGGTTGCAGCACTTAAACGGGTTGTATTGTGTAGTAGTCCAGAGTGGTGCTGTATGTGTGTTGTTGTAAAGCTGGACTCACCCTCTGCAGCGTCACTGTGTACTGCTCCCACACGGTTTCCTCCATGACTGGGCTCTATGGGAGAAGGACACGTTCCACAATGAACAGGAGATAACCATGTGTCTCAGTTCAACAGGACATACTGAGGTGCAAACTATTAGCTCAATCATGAGGGACCATGCCAAACATCATGCTCAAAATCTCACATACCCAACAGAAAGTTCACATAAGATGACCCTCCGCTATACCCGGCACAAACAAATTCCATGTTCCCAACCAATACCCTCTGAGCACATGGTACAGTACACACCAAATAATCAGCAGAATCACGCATGGACTACTGCTTCCGCACACCCTCAGCCTTACACGAACCATCCAATACAGTACACATACCAGCTGAAAACAGAGAACTTGACCAAAGTACCCACCCACATTTTAACTAACTGCTACACCCACCATGAAACACCTGCTGATCGGTCTACCTTTCCACCCAGAGACCACCTGTCTAACTAGAGCCAAGCTGAAGTCACTCACAAGCCCCTGGAGGATACGGATGGCCTTGTAGGTGTGGATCCACTTCCTGTGCAGGTGTAGGACAGTCTTCATGGTTCCTTCTCTGCTCTACCTCCACTGACTATTTGCTCTGGCTGCCTGAGCTGCTACGCCACGACCTCATCCATTCCCACAGCGCAGCCACACCCTGCATTTATCTGCCTGCCTAGCTTTGACGTAAGCTCTATTTTGCTGGCCTACATTCAGCGCAAATCCCACCGTCCACAGAGTGTAAACACACAATTGCAAACGCGGCGATGATTAAATACACATGCACACAAAATAACGTGCATAGACGCACCGAGATAAATCGCACACCGACATATACGAATGAGTATATGCGTGTGAACGCATTTAACTCAAATAGGGTAAATCCATTTTAATTCAATCACTTTTTGACAGCATCCCTTTTGATTTAAACGGAACCTAAATTTCCCATTGTAGAAGTGGTCAGAAAGTGACTTTTTGGACCCGAATGCCAAAATATTCAAGAGATAAAAGGTGCTCAAAGTTGACCCATTTTGCATACCCTATCATACCATGTTTTCATCACTGAAAAAGCTAAAACGGTTGAAATTGATGTAATTTAAAAGCTTACAAACAGGGTTGTCAAACTATTTTATAATGTATGCAAAATTATATGACAAACATTCATTTCTGAATAATTAAAATGTAATTTCACAATGTTTCAACTTCATATTCATAATCTCAAGCGCCACCCCAATATCAACATGTGAAAATGGCACGTTTCTATGTAGTAAAAACAATATCCTTTCTCTAAGTGTTTCCAATGACATAATCAACCAATTCGTAGGCAATGCCTAGTCACAATTGGTCAAAACAATCACACGATGAAAACCGACGAGGTCACTGGAAGCACTTATCTTTGTGTTTTTTTAGTTGTTTTTTTTAACTACAAAACATAGACACACGCCATTTTCAAATATGCGGAAGTGGTGCTGGAGTTGATGAATAATGGTTTAGTTCCCCTTTAACGTCAAGTATCTAAAAAACACAAACTCTGATTGTTTACATAGTCACGTACATTGTAGCGTAGACCCTATTTTACATTAGCTAACGTGTTCTGCCTGCCATTGGTTGAGACACAACGTGCTCTTGAATACAGGGTAGGTGTCATGTTTTGGCTGATAAATGCACTACTATGGGAATAAAATGTACATTTAAACTTTCAAAATGATACAAAGAAGGATGGTTGGATGTCCACACATCAGAGAATGTTGACTTGAATGGGAATATCTGCTGTTTTGAATTATACTGTCAACCCTCCATAGGAAATCTATTGAAATCATATAAATATAATTAATAGAATAGACATCAAGACCTATCATTTAAAAAGATTCTCTGATACTTTTGTATACTTTGGAGTCAGTAGCTCTGAAAGTAGCACTCGCCAGCCAAAAGTGGTCCCCAAAAATTGGGTACTGTATCACATACAGTACCAGGCAAAAGTTTGGACACAACTTTTGCTACTCATTCAAGGGCTTTTCTTTATTTTTTACTATTTTCTACATTGTAGAATAATTGTGAAGACATCAAAACTATGAAATAGCACATACAGAATCATGTAGTAATCAAAGTAAAAACATTTTTTAGATTCTTCAACCCTTTGCCTTGATGACAGCTTTGCACACTCTTGACATTCTCTCAACTAGCTTCACATGGAATACTTTTCCAAACTTCTTGAAGGAGTTCCCACATATGCTGAGCACTTGTTGGCTGCTTTTCCTTCACTCATCCTTCATCCCAAACCATCTCAATTGGGATGAGGTCGGGTGATTGTGGAGGCCAGGTCATCTGATGTAGCACGTGGGGAAAATTGCACAGCATAGCTTCAAGAGAACAGTTGCTTTCAAATGAGGTATTTCTTGGCTAATTGAGGTACAGTAAAAAAAATGCTTTCTTAGTCACCAAAGTACCAGAGCATGTTTTTAAGTTAACATTCGCTTGGTGGGTGGACCAGCAGTCATCTTTGTTTTTTGGTAGTAATTAAAAGTTACAATTTGTATTAAATTAAAATGTCAAATGGTCTACCAGCTAACTTGGTGGTTTGAAGGGATAGTTCCAGTCTATGAATTATATTTTTATGTTTGAAATTCAAGAGAATGGTGTCTCAACCGATGGCAAGCACAACACAAAAATCTCAGATGTGAAATGAGGTCTAAGCTACAACATATGCGAATATGAAAAAATATATGAGTTTCTACATTTAGATAAATTGACATTATGAAAAGGATTGTTTTGTACAACAAAACAATACAAATTGTTTGACAACAATTGTTTGTAATCAATTAAATGGATATTACCCAATATGCACACACACACACACACACACACACACAATATAATAAGACAACACAAACAAGCATACAAATCCACTACAAAGCCTTACACAAAACACATGCCAGGTATGCCTATAACTCCAGCACTGCAATTCTAAACAGTTCTCATTATGGTGTATTTTTATCTACAGGGCAGCCATCAGACTAGTCCACTCTAGAATGTCTTCTAGTAGCAGCACGCCCTCTACTTGAAGAACAGCTAGCTACACTATACGGGGTTCCCAAATGCACTATCCAAGAAACTAATAGATTTCAAGGGATAACATTTACCTACAATACTGGGTTAAAACCACTAGTAGGCTCGGACTTTAGAGTGATTTCCAACCTGTCAGAAATGTCCAGATCAACCAACATTTTTTTGTAATGTTTGACTCACCCAAATATCACAAAAACACATGGCATAATGTGTAGAATTGCAAATGTTCTAGCTGCCAACGAGGGGGGTGAACAGTTTGTGTCATGAACAGTGCTTGTGCCCATAGAAATAGACGTGGGGGATGTTGTTACCCAATGCTGGAAGATGGGTCCGAGTTAAAAACATTTTTTAAAAAACTCTGTAAAACAACTCAGTATGTTGAGTGAGTCCGAGTGCCGAAAGAGACGACAGTATTAGGATGTACCAATTCAAGATGGAGGTAAGTGTCTCGATATTTTACCTCAACAAATACGTAGACCTATAAAACGCAGTCCATTACCACAACCAAATAATGTATATAAAAACACCCAACTAATGTTCAAACCATTAAAATACAACACGCACTCATTATCGTTTGGAATTCTGTCCATTTTATTTTGACAAAATGGATCCTTCCAGATTACTTGAATAGATTTTTCACCCCCGGGTGTCCCAAGACTAACAGAGGCAAGTCAGT
Source organism: Oncorhynchus clarkii lewisi (assembly GCF_045791955.1). Taxonomy (NCBI): domain Eukaryota; kingdom Metazoa; phylum Chordata; class Actinopteri; order Salmoniformes; family Salmonidae; genus Oncorhynchus; species Oncorhynchus clarkii. The sequence goes on along the minus strand of NC_092175.1, from coordinate 19,136,065 downwards.
CAGTTCCAAAATGGACAGAATGATTGTTAGTTGTAGAGTTTCAGTGTTGTAAAAAGGGCAGGTTTTTCAATCTAACAATGCAAGCTGAATAAAAATATTAATATGCTGGTGTGTCGTTCCAATATCAGATTCAGAGCTGTCAAGTTATGTAGCCATCAAGCGTAGCTCCATATCATTGCATCAAAGTAAAGTAGATAACAGTGCTACTAGTAGCCTCAAGATCAAACAGCATTTCCGGTTGCACATGCATTTAGCGCAATAATCTGCTGTGATGGGTGGCCTGAATCTTTTCCGCTGAGTTCTTTTTCAACTGCTTCTACGGAAGACTCCTGGTTAAATATGCATTGGGTGAGGTGCGTGGGCCAGCAACTTCCAAATAGTGCTAAGGGACATAGGCCTTGGATACATTGTGTATGAGGAACATGAATAACCGAAGGATGATCCAAAGTAATAGATATCCAGCAGAGATTTTCAAACGGACTTTTAAACCATATCCTACTGCCAAAACCACTCTTGATTTCCTGTTTACAGAGTAGATCACAAAATGGCAATGTATAAATCATATGTCCAACCACACACACTCACGGTCTTAGGGCAGATTAGGATGGGTAAAGAATACACATACAAAGTTTGCAGAAATGATGACGTACCTTCAGAATAGCAGAGTAGCTGGGTGAAGAGAGTCGACGGAGACACAGGTACTGGGCTTCTTTGGTCCAGTAGAACCTATCCCAGGAGCAGCTAGATCGGTACAGGTCAGTGTTGGACTGGTCAGTACTGGATGTGTCCCTGTGGGGAGAGACAAAAGGGCTTTCGATAACCATTACTCAACATTAAGATCAGAGTTCAACTTTGTATAAGGAGTTTTAAATTGTCAACCTATGTAAAATGTAGCTCGGAAGAAAAAAGTAGAAACTAATTAAGACAAATATTTGATCTTGTAATGGTGGAATCAATTAGCATACCATGTACTGTTAATTGGTATGTCTGTGCATGTGTAAGAGTTGCTTCCATCCCTCTCCTTGCCCCAACCTGGGCTCGACCCAGGGACCCTCTGAAAACAACTGCCTCCCACGAAGCATCAGTACCGATTTCTGCAAAAAAGCCGTGGCCCTTGCAGAGCAAGTCTCAGAGCATGTGTGACGTCACAAAATGAAATGCTACTAGCACGCTACTAGCGAGCAACGCTAACTAGCTAGCCATTTCACACCAGTTACACATGTACTATAAATACCTTATAGATTAACATCTGTATTATTGAATGTCATGTGATATGGACATGCAGCGATAAATCATTTGTCTAATGCTATTTATTCTGCCCGTCGAATACAAAAATCATTAAAAATACACAAAAATTTAAAAATTGATTGCATTGGTAAGAGGGCAGTGGAGGGGGGAGGGGACAACAAGGAGAGCCAGTGTAGCTGTAATCTGTTTGCATTTGAGCCAAACATATGCTCTGCTATTTGGCCTTGTGTCAGAAGAGGAATAAATACACCATACAAAAATATAAAAACACAACATGTAAGGTGTAGGTCCCATGTTTCATGAGCTGAAAAAAAAAAATCACACAAAACCCAAATGCACAAAAATAAGATTTTCTGCACAAACTGTCAGAAACCGTCTCAGGGAAGCTCATCTGCATGCTTGTCTTCCTCACCAGGGTCTTGACTGACTGACTTCAGTTCAACGTTGTAACCAGCTTCAGTGGGCAAATGCTCACCTTCGATGGGCACTGGCATGCTGGAGAAGTGTGCTCTTCAAGGATTAATCCCGGTTTCAACAGTACCCGGCAGATGGCCGACAGCGTGTATGGCATAGTGTTGGCGAGTGGTTTGCTGATGTCAACGTTGTAAACAGAGAGGCGGTGCTGTTATGTGAACACAATTGCATGATAATGCATGGCCCCATGTCGCAAGGATCTGCACACAATTCCTGAAAGCTGAAAATGTTCAAGTTCTTCCATGGCCTGCATACTAACCAGACCTGTCACTCATTGAGCATGTTTGGGATGCTCTGGATTGACGTATACGACAGTGTGTTTCAGTTCCCAACAATATCCGGTAACTTCACACAGCCATTGAAGAGTGGACAACATTCCACAATCAACAGCCTGATCAACTCTCTATGCGAAGGAAATGTGTCACACTGCATGAGGCAAATGGTGGTCACACCAGATACTGACTGGGGTTCTGATCCATGCCCCTACCTTTCAAAAAAAGGCATCTGTGACCAACAGATGCACATCTGTATTTCCAGTCATGTGAAATACATAGATTAGGGCCTAATAAATGTATTACAATTTACTGATATGAAGTGTAATTTAGTAAAATCTTTGAAATTGTTGCGTTCATATTTTTGTTTTGACTAAATGCTCAGCTCGTGTTGTTTGCCTTTTCAACTGTCTCCCCAAAACCCTGACCCTAGCAGTGTTAAGATGTGCAGGGAAACTACAGGCAAGCTTCTATCAGCATATATTTATTTTTATTTCAATTTTATTTAACTAGGCAAGTCCATTAAGAACATTTGTATTTACAATAACGACCTACCCTGGCCAAACCCTAACGATGCTGGGCCAAATGTGCGCCGCCCTATGTGACTCCCAATCATGGCCGGTTGTGGTACAGCCTGGAATGAGACTACATAAATTAGGAAATCTCCAAACTAAGAATACTGCAATCTATGTATCTTAGGAGAATGATTAAGACCAATGTTGTGTATAGTGAATTACTGATCTACAATGTCCTCAAAAGTGGTCGAGGGATCACACACACAAAACCTCAGTGGGTGAGGGGTCATATAGCACTTTGTGACATGCTGATTGATGTAAAAAGGGCTTTATAAATACATTTGATTGATTGATAAATAAATCAAAACACACACAAACTAAAGAAAGGTTCCATAATGGATCCAGTGAGTGACTGGACTGGGTCAGCTCAGGAGAGCCATGCGACTCACAGGATCTCTGCTACATTCATCTGCTGTGCATCTATAGTCACACTCAAAGCTCTATGACCTGAGCGGGAACTAATGACAACACACATGCTCATGCTGTAGCATGTAGGCTAGAACCATCTGTCTGAAACATCTATACATTCTGGCACACACACACACACACACACAATTGATTATTTGTAGTGCAAATGATTCAACTACGTTAGAGGTGCAGTAAATGCGTGTACTTGAATCCACCAGAGTTAAGCTACATGCTACCGACACTAGACCCACATTAATTTCACACCAACACGCTCATCCACCACACCTCAGCTTCACTCACCCTGGGGGTTTCCATCGCTTCCTCCCAGGTGGTAGGAGCTCTCTTTTGTTGAGGGGGACGATCCCCATGGCCGCCTGCATGATGGTAATGAACTTCTTAAACTTCATCTTTGAGCCCTCAGCTGTTTCTTCACTTACACCCCATGCTACTCACAACGGTTCCACTAACATACCTCACTTCCCTCCGCAATACTCTAAACCCCTGACTACCATCCCTCTCTCCCACCACTGTGCTCACTGCCATCACACATACACTGAACCCTGCCCACTAGCTACTACATTTGCGATAATGAGCCCCGTGTCCCCTACCATCAGCTCCGACAGATGTATTTTCCCCCCCAGAGAAAAAAAATTGACAATTACAGTCACATTACAGGCGGTGGGCAGGCCCAGAGGGGATGACAGCAAGTCACTCTTATACAATTCTGGAGATCTCTAAACATTGCACTAATGAAAACGCTGCTGCCAGGATAATTCCGGTACTAAGCCCTGATAGATCATGTATACACCCCGCCCCATTTCCTCATAATCCCCACAGAGAATTAGTCCTCTGGCCATTAACACCCAGAGCCCCCTATCATTACCATCCTCACACACACACACACTTCCATCCTCACACCATACCCTCTCCATCCCCCAACAGATCATTCATCTATCATGTGACAAACACAACAGGTGTAGTAGACCTTACAGTGAAATGCTTACTTACAAGCCCTTAACCAACAATGCAGTTAAGAAAATACCTTTTTTTTAAAGAGATAAGAAAAACGAATAATTAAAGAGCAGCAGCGAAATAACAATAGCGAGATTATATACAAGGGGGGTACCGGTACAGAGTCAATGTGCGGGGGCACCGGTGTCAAGGTAATATGTACATGTAAGTAGTTATTAAAGTGACTATGCATAGATAATACCAGAGAGTAGCAGCAGCATAGAAGCAAGGTGGGGGGATGAAAATAGTCTGGGTAGGCATTTGATTAGCTGTTCAGGAGTGGCTTGGGCTTGGGATAGAAGCTGTTTAGAAGCTTCTTGGACCTAGAGACTTGCTTCTCCGGTACCGCTTGCCGTGCGGTAGCAGAGAGAACAGTCTATGACTAGGGTGGCTGGAATCTTTTACAATTTTTAGGGCCTTTCTGACACCGCCTGGTATAGAGGTCGTGGATGTCAGGAAGCTTGGCCCTGGTGATGTACTGGGCCGTACACATTACCTCTGTAGTGCCTTGCGGTCAGAGCCCGAGCAGTTGCCATACCAGGCAGTGATGCAACCCTTCAGGACGCTTTCGATGGTGCAGCTGTAGAACCTTTTGAGGATCTGAGGACCCATGCCAAATCTTTTCAGTCTCCTGAGAGGGAATACGTTTTGTCGTGCCCTCTTCACGGCTGTCTTGGTGTGTTTGGACAAGGGTTGCACATTTTGGGGAATATTCAGAGGAGGAAACTTTCCGTGGGAATTAACGGGAATATATGCAAATTAATATTAATACCATTCAAAAGTAGATGTTTTTTGCATTGGATATATTTACCATATCACATGGAGACAGAAACCTTTTACCTTATCAGTAGACATAATTGCAAATGATTAAATCCTTCCAATATAATTGTTTTTTTTAAATAATAATATTTTACAAATTGAACTTTAAATGAGTTGACTCTTCACATGGGATGATTTCACTGAACAACAAAAGATAATATTGAATGATCCATCACATCTCCCAAAAATGTTTTTAACATACATCTGTAAAATGATAGTCTGGAAACTAAAGCTATGGTTGTCTTCCTCTCAGGGTTCCATGTCTTCTCCCTGGACCTCCTCAATGTCCACCTCTTGAACATCAGACTCCGAGGCCTCATCTTCACTGTCACTTACCAACCTTGTTGAGGATGGCATGTTCCATGTTTGAGGATGGCTTGTTTCTTGTGTGTTCAAAAACAAGGAGCTGTTGTGCTCGGAAGCAGCTGATGTTGGTGGGATTTGGAGGATGATGGAGGCAACAGGGGAAAGAGGCTCAGATCCACAAAGTCCCTTCCACCAGGTGGCTGATGAGATATGTTGGCACGACTGCCATATTGCATCTCCATCCCAAAGCCCTTGCTTGGAAGTGTACTTCGCCAGACTGCCAAGAACCTTGCCCTCATCCAGGCCAAGGTGGCGAGACACAGTAGTGATGACACCATAGGCCTTGTTGATCTCTGCACCAGACAGGATGCTCTAGCCAGCATACTTGGCATCCAACACGTACGCTGCGGCGTGTATGGGCTTCAGGCAGAAATCTTCACGCTTTTTGATGTATTTCAGCACTAGTGAAGTGGGCAGGAGCAACAGTGAAGTGGGCAGGGCAGTACAGATTTCTTCTCTTACATCTGCAAACCGAGTCTGAACATCAGACAGGATGGCATTGTCCACCTCAATCCAAGCAATGGCTACTGCTATAGGTTCCAGGAGTTTCAGGCTGCTTACCACGCTCTCTCAAAATACACTGCTCCAAAAAATAAAGGGAACACTAAAATAACACATCCTAGATCTGAATGAATGAATTATTTTTATTAAATACTTTTTTCTTTACATAGTTGAATGTGCTGACAACAAAATCACACAAATTATTAATGGAAATCAAATGTATCAACCCATGGAGGTCTGGATTTGGAGTCACACTCAAAATTAAAGTGGAAAACCACACTACAGGCTGATCCAACTTTGATGTAATGTCCTTAAAAATAGTCAAAATGAGGCTCAGTAGTGTGTGTGGCCTCCACGTGCCTGTATGACCTCCCTACAACACCTGGGCATGCTCCTGATGAGGTGGCGGATGGTCTCCTGACCTCCCAGACCTGGACTAAAGCATCCGCCAACTCCTGGACAGTCTGTGGTGCAATGTGGCGTTGGTGGATGGAGCGAGACATGATGTCCCAGATGTGCTCAATTAGATTCAGTCTCAAGGGGTCTGAGGATCTCATCTCGGTACCTAATGGCAGTCAGGCTACCTCTGGCGAGCACATGGAGGGCTGTGCGGCCCCCCAAAGAAATGCCACCCCACACCATGTCTGACCCACCGCCAAACCGGTCATGCTGGAGGATGTTGCAGGCAGCAGAATGTTCTCTACGGCGTCGCCAGACTCTGTCACGTGCTCAGTGTGAACCTGCTTTCATCTGTGAAGAGCACAGGGCACCAGTGGCGAATTTGCCAATCTTGGTGTTCTCTGGCAAATGCCAAACCTCCTGCACGGTGTTGGGCTGTAAGCACAACCCCCACCTGTGGACGTCGGGCCCTCATACCACCCTCATGGAGTCTGTTTCTGACCGTTTGAGCAGACACATGCACATTAGTGGCCTGCTGGAGGTCATTTTGCAGGGCTCTGGCAGTGCTCCTCCTGCTCCTCCTTGCACAAAGGCGGAGGTAGCGGTCCTGCTGCTGGGTTGTTGCCCTCCTACGGCCTCCTCCACGCTCCTGGTAGTGCCTCCATGCTCTGGACACTACGCTGACAGACACAGCAAACCTTCTTGCCACAGCTCGCATTGATGTGCCATCCTGGATGAGCTGCACTACCTGAGCCACTTATGTGGGTTGTAGACTCCGTCTCATGCTACCACTAGAGTGAAAACACCGCCAGCATTCAAAAGTGACCAAAACATCAGCCAGGAAGGATAGGAACTGAGAAGTGGTCACCCCATGCAGAACCCCTCCTTTATTGGGGGTGTCTTGCTAATTGCCTATAATTTCCACCTGTTGTCTATTCCATTTGCACAACAGCATGTGAAATTTATTGTCAGTGAGTGTTGCTTTCTAAGTGGACAGTTTGATTTCACAGAAGTGTGATTGACTTGGAGTTACATTGTGTTGTTTAAGTGTTCCCTCTATTTTTTTGAGCAGTGTAGAGGATCCTCTTGATGTGGCTGTCCATATCGGCAGACTGTGATAGACCTTCTCACTTTGCTTGGTGAGGTAAATGTAATGATGTGTTGGAGTCGTGCCTGGCCGTGCAGTCATGAGTGAACAGGGAGTACAAGAGGGGACTGAGCACGCACCCGAGGGGCCCCCGTGTTGAGGATCAGCGAGGAGGATGTGTTATTACCTACCCTCACCACCTGGGGGCGGCCTATCAGGAAGTCCAGGATCCAGTTGCAGAGGGAGGAGTTTAGTTCCAGGGTCCTTTAGTTTAGTGATGAGCTTTGAGGGCACTATGGTGTTGAACACTGAGCTGTAGTTAATGAATAGCATTCTCACATGTGTTCCGTTTGTCCAGGCGGGAAAGGGCGGTGTGGAGTGCAATAGAGATTGCATCATCTGTGGATCTGTTGGTGCGGTATGCAAATTGGATTGGGTCTAGGGTTTCTGGGATAATGGTGTTGATGTGAGCCATGACCAGCCTTTCAAAGCACTTCATGGCTACTGACGTGAGTGCTACGGGTCGGTAGTCATTTAGGCAGGCTACCTTAGTGTTCTTGGGCACAGGGACTATGGTGGCCTGCTTGAAACATGTTTGTGCTGACAAACTGGCAAGTGTCTTCACTATTTCATTCACATGCATGTATGCCCTGTCACCCGCTGACAGTACACAGCCATGTCCCATGGGGGGAAATAAATAAATAAATGCATCCAGTGAGCTGCCAGCCAATGCAAACCTCCGGGCAGGAATGATATTCCAGCAGTTTGCATGTCTGGATTACCGCTCTCTGTATGGTTGGTCAATGACAGCAGAAGATTTCACTGCCAGTGAGCAGGGCATAGAAATCCCTGAGCACTCCATGGGCCACAAACAAGCAGCAAGCCTATAAATAACAGTCTCTTTTATACCCAGTTAGGTAACAAACACATAGAATTAAGCACTTGCTTTGCATTGTGCATCATCCAGACAGCAGGCACAGTCTAAGGGATAAAGAGCATGAATGATGCTACCACTGTGCTGACTGATGACTAGAATTCTAATCTAAAACCTTTACTTTTTCCAAAACAGCTTAATACATAGAATCAAGTTCTTTATAGTAATCTCATGAAATATATTCCTAATATGAATTCATGTAGTCAGTGGCACGTGCACAAGTGTAAAGACAGTGCTCAATACAAAATTATAACCAACTCGTTGGAATTGGAAGAGACAATTAGTCTGTCTGCCTAAAAATAAATATCATAAATGGCTTAAAATGTTTAGTATAAATAAATAAAAAATACGTTTCACTTCAAGTCAAAACGTTTGACAGCAATACTGTATAAAATGTAAATCAATTAGGGACAGTTTTTTGATTTCCCAATACCTTGGCATCGGGTCTATAAACTGACATAACACAGAGACATAAAAGTTGTATCCACAAGTTTCTCTGACTCTGGGCAAGTAGATAAAGGGCCTCATTGCCAAAATCCCAAAGTATCCTTTAACTGAGTTAATTCTGCTGTACTTGGTGATTTCTAAATAGATAGCCATTGAATGTCTACTTGCGAGGTGTTTTATCCCAGTCGGTTTCACTGTGACCCTGCCCTCACCACGTGCAGTATTACTGTAGTATTTTGCTTGATCTGCTTTCACAATGTCCATATGTACAGTGAGCTCCAAAAGTATTGGGACAGTGACATCTTGTTTGTTTTGGGTGTGTACTCCAGCACATTGGATTTTAAATGATAAAATGACTATGAGGTTCAAGTACAAACTGTCAGCATTAGAGGGTATTTTCATCCATATCGGGTGAATCGTTTAGAAATAACAGCACTTTTTGGAGATGGTCCCCTTAAATGGGGATGGGGGGGGGACTAAAGTATTGGGACAAATTCACTGTGAAGTTAAGTATTTGGTCCCATTTACCTAGCACGCAATGACTACATCAAGCTTGTGACTCCACAAATTTGTTGGATTGAATGCATGTGCTGTTTGTTTTGGTTGTGTTTCAGATTATTTGGTGCCCAATGGAAATGGATGGTATATAACGTATTGAGTCATATTAGAGTCACTTATTTTGTAAAGAAAAGCGTTTTTAAACACTTCTACATTAATGTAGATTCTACCATGATTACGGATAATCCTGAATGAATCAGAAAGTTACAGAGGCATACAACCCCCCCCCACCCGCCCCCCTCCCCCACATGTAATGGTGAAAGGTTAGCATGTCTTGGGGGTAGGATATTTGCGAGTAACTCTCACTCATCATTACTCACGATTCATTCAGGACTATCCACAATAATTGTAGCATCCACATTAGAGTAGAAGTGTTCAGAAACATATTCTTATTTACAAAAAACGTGACTCCAAAATGAAACACAACCAAAACAAACAGCAAATGTATCCAACAAGGTTGTAGAGTCACAAGCATTGGGTGCTAGGAATACGGGACCAGATAACTAACTTTGGAAAACAGGAGGACTTTTGATTGGCCATAATTGTAAATTAGAATGTGTTCTTAACTGACTTGCCTAGTTAAAAAGGGTAAATAAATACGAAAATGATTGGTCCCAATACTTTGGGACCCCATAAATGGGGGGACTTTGTACAAAATGTGCTGTAATATCTAAACGGTTCACCCGATATGGATGAAAATACTGTCAGATTAAAGCTAACAGTCTGCACTTTAACATAAGTCATTGTATCATTTAAAATTAAAAGTGCTGGAGTACAGAGACAAAACAAAAATGTGTCACTATCCCAATATTTTTGGAGCTCACTGTATTTGGAATGTATATGCCAGATGGAGACATGTCAATCACAAATATGTCTGAATGAGAGAGACTTTTTGCCTACTGTAATGCAAGCTGGTTTTATAGCATTTTGTATTATTCTGTACGTAAAAACAAGACTAAATTTAGTATGATATGTATTAATCTGTGGGTATGTTACGAAATACAATTTGTATTATATGTTACAAATTTGCAAAACATACAATATGTTATGAATTCTAGCTAGGTGGCTAACGTTAGATAGGTTAAATGGTTAGGGTTAGCTAAAAGGGTTAGGTGAAGGGTTAAGGTTGGCTAAAAGGGATAGGTGAAGGGTTAATGATAATGCACGGCCCCATGTCGTAAGGATCTGTACACAATTCCTTGAAGCTGAAAATGTCCCAGTTCTTCCATGGCCTGAATACTCACCAGACATGTCACCCATTGAGCATATTTGGGATACTCTGGATTGACAGCATGTTCCAGTTCCCAACTATATCCAGCAACTTCGCATAGCCATTGAAGAGGAGTGGGACAACATTCCACGTGCTACAATCCTGATCAACTCTATGTGAAGGAGATGTGTCGTGTTGCATGAGGCAAATGGTGGTCACACCAGATACTGATTGGTTCTGATCCTAGACCCTATTTTTTTTTTAAAGGCATCTGTGACCAACAGATGGATATCGGTATTCCCAGTGATGGGAAATCCATAGATTAGGGCCTAAAGAATTTATTAGAATTGATGGATTTCCTTATTTATATATTTCTGTACCTTTATTTAACAAGGCAGTTCAGTTAAGAACAAATTCTTATTTTCAATGATGGCCTAGGGGCAGGGCGACAGATTTTTTACCTTGTCAGCTCGAGATTAGATCTTGCAACCTTTCGGTTATTAGTCCAACGCTCTTTTTATTTTACCTTTATTTAACTAGGCGAGTCAGTTAAGAACAAATTCTTATTTTCAATGACGGCCTAGGAATAGTGGTTAACTGCCCGTTCAGGGGCAGAATGACAGATTTGTACCTTGTCAGTTTGGGGATTTGAACTTTCCGGTTACTAGTCCAACGCTCTAACCACTAGGCTACCTGCCACCCCATGAACTGTAACTCAGTAAAAATGCATAAATTGTTGCATTTATATTTTTGTTCAGGATAAATGGAGTGACTTGGATTTACGTACAGAATAATACAAAATGCTTTGAGACCAGTTCACGTAATGATGTCCCTGAGTAATCACCGAGACAGTCAACATCCCACAGTTGAGAACTAATCTAAGATAAGCGTGCAGTGATTTTAGGAAATGAATGCACACAGATAATAAAGCTGAAGCTATCACGATGAATGGTGATGAATCTCATTGTAAAACAAATGCCTAAACCTGCAACATTCAGAACTGGTCACGACTCCGATCAAAGAAGGCCTCACATTAAAACATACATTCAGTTCTTACAAACATAGTCTGGGCATGCTGACTGAAATAAAGAAATGGAGTAAAAGGAGATGATATATCTCAATATCTCTCTTCTCCACATGGTGTGTAGTGAATCTATCTCAAATAGATGTTTTAACTGGGATCTGCTATTCTGAATAAGGTCTCAGTGCTTTGGGTTAGACATACCCATAGCCCAATAAATGGACAAAAGGAGTCTAACATTACTCCTTATTGTCCAAGGACCTTACATGTTCAACGGTAAGGTCTACACTTGTTTTATTCGGCGCATGTGACGAATACAGTTTGATTTGATGTTCTGTTTAAAAGGGGAATTGGCTCTGGAAGTCAAAACAGCCAAATACTCAGAGCTGGACGGTATACCATATTTTACGATATACCAGATTTGATGCAGGAACCGTTTTGGGTTTTTACTTTACCCTCTATAACACTATTTTAATGTTTGGTTTGTTAAAATGTAATACACTAGGTGTAACGTTCATTTTTATAGTTTACTTCGCTACTTAAGTCATCTCTCTCCATGCCGCTTTTTCCACACAGACCTAGTCCCGCACCAGCACTCAAGAGAGCATTTGTTGTTCCACGACTGAGACACTTGTGTTCAGCAACAATGTTGCAACATGCAACAATGTTGATGACAATGATGTAGTTTTCACTTTGCTTCTTAATATTAATCCACCAGTGTTCTATAAATGACACTATTAATTTGTGTTTCTTACATCTGCAAACAGCTAGTGTATTTTCTTAGCAAGTTGGGCCTCAATCTTGTTAGCCGCTAATGCTAATCGCCAGCTAGCTATTAAATGTACTGAGTCAGAGCAAGCGTAATTAGCTATACAGCCTGATAATACCAGTAATGGTGTAGACCTAAATCAGCGTGTTGTTTGTGCAACAATATCTTCTAAATCAAAGCCAAATACTCAAAGAAAGAATGTTAGCTACTTCATGTAGCTAAGTGAAATCATTCAATGTGGCCAAAGATGATAAGAGTTTCCTAGGGGAACCAATCAACACCGTTTCCTACCCTATCACAATAACTCCTCCCTGGCATTTTCAATCATTGTCATGTCAAACACTATGCAAAGTGCCCACGATTATATTGTAACTAAAAAATTAGAAAAATTATTCTAGTTTCATGATCCCAACAGTTCACCTATGTGTTAAAAAATAAGGCCTAGATTTTTTTGCCTATATCATGCAGCCCTACGTGGCAGTGTGGAAATGATCTAAAATGAGTGCAGGAAATTGATGCATTTTTTGGGGGGGGTCGAAGTTTAATTGAACAGTATAAAACAATCAGAATGGAGAAAGACCCACTACTCATAAAGCTATTTATTTAGAGGCTATATTTAGAGGCCTGTGAGCTAGGGCCTCTTTTTAAGGGGAGGCCAATAAAAGCAGTTATAAAACACAAATAGTTCAAATTACTCTGCAAGACACCAGTACCCAGAACGATAGCCTAAATTGCAATGCCTACAAGTTGAAGTCCTATTTTATTTGGATATGCCAAAATGAAACATCAAATTGTTAAAATGATAGGCTAAAGACCTTTGAGGAATTTAGAATACACACATGGATTTCAATAAACAAATGGATAAGACTGTTCTATTCTCTTTGATTTAGTTCATATTGCAACTCAGGCAAATGACAGAATTAATGACATACTGAATACTGGAGGATGAACTAAATGTTAAAATGTTGGAATATGAGATGCAGCATTATGCATGCTCTGCACTTTTTCCTGTCTAGTAGGTCTACATTAGGGTATAATGACTATGGCTGCATGCCTCTAGAAGGGCATATTCTGAGGCTGAGGGGTGCTTTTCCAAAGGCGCTGCTGCAAGCAGATAACAAGCTCTTCAACTGGGCAGCAGTGTCGCGATGGAGGGAATAGCCTATACGGAACTACCTAAAACCACTGCAACAGAGTTATTGTAAAGTGGGGAATAAGTTTATGCCAGACATCTGTTTAACCTCTCCCTAGTTCATTTCAAAGGCCATATGTTCATGGCCCGATTCATACAAATTATGTAAAATGATTTTAAATTCCTATAAACCCCTCCTACAGAATATGCTTTGGCAAGATTGAGTGATGAAATATATATATATCTTTTTTTTTTGACTGGCAAAGACTCCAGTGGTCATACATAATTTAAATTTTCACCAAATATCTATTATATTCTGTTTCATTATTCCTGGTATATACTGCTGGTTATGATTACAGACAGAGCCCAGAGAATGGGATGGTGCCATATTGAATTAGTCATATTTTGATTAGTCATATGCATGCATGGGGATGTCCACGTCTGTAGAGATACACCTAGCAGATTGAAAAGTCACTGTTGTAGGCATAATACAGCTAGTGCTATCTAGACTTGGACAAACAAATCCATTACATTAGCAACCTAAATGTGAAGTAAACTCAACTGAGGGGTAATAGAGACTTAACTTTGAAACTTTCCTGACCATTTATTTTTTATTTTGTAAATACTGTTTTCTACTTGTTCGCATAGCAGTCGTCCTCACAGGCCGTTTGGTGTACATTTTTTGTTGGGGAGATGAAACTTCCAAAACTCTGAAAGGTATTATTGTATGTCAGAATTGCAAAGCAAGATTTGTTCAAGACTAAAATGTAAGTCCGTAATCGTAACATGGTGTTTGTATGTTCACTGATTCAATTTCACATTGACGATTCATGCATGGCTTTTCTTACTATCCTAAAGATAGCTGCCAAAAGGTTGAACGTACTCTGGTTCAATACTTATGCTTCCAAAGCGTAACGCAAGCAATGCGCGTTAATGTGCATCGGCAAACTCCCCCATACAGAGGAAGCTTTCATCCAAAGACTTGTGTGTAACATAACGGCACTGAGTCATGATCAAGGGCTAGAAACACCCATAGCCACACTCAAAGACACCAGTTAATATTTACAAAATTATAATCTGTATAAAATAGGTTTTGGTTACCCCAAAAAGCAAGCGTGGATGAAGTTGAATAGGTCAACTACTAGAAACGAACAAATGGAAATGGTTCAGTAGTAACATTGAGTTGAGGCCTCCTCAGAATCTAGGCCAAATCGTGACGTTTCTGTAACAGAATAACCCTCATGAATGGGCTACAAAGGACAAACACTGAGGCCGCCCAAGCCTGATCAGTTATAATTGTACTATATTTTAAGAAGTTTGATGTTTTACCTTAGAAATAAAGCGCATGTTATGGCTACTGTGAACAATGGTCAATACCCAAATAAGACAAGAGAAGCAAACTGAGAGATTATACACTACGTTACGAAAGGCAATTTCGAAGTTTGACTTACCTAATGAAATATTGGATATTTTGTAGTTTGCGATGGAAAACCACAATTAAAATCTGAAAATGATAGTTTACCAGCAGAAGGTGTGTTTTGAGGTAAGAAAAAAGCAGTTCGTTGTCCGGCAATGCTTTGCGTTTCCTGGTTTTTGCAGGTATGGGCGTGGCGTTGAAACTGCAGGTGAGTCACGCACAGTGCTGTAGACTACCACGTGACCATACGTAGGTGAGTTCAGTTCCGCAGAAAGGGCATGAGTCCCCCGTCAAATGTACACTTATATAGCCCACTTTCCGTTCGGATGTCCACACTCCCCAGTGAATTGTACAGAAACTGAATGTCAGCTCATTAATATGTAAGGTGAGACAAAGCCACTCACTCCTGCCAATCACACACTCCTTATAATTCAAAGTAGGGCCTAATCCACACCGAAACTGTATGAATCATACCTGGGAAGTGAAACATAAAAGGAAACTCATCATCCACTCAAGCATTTTTATCTCAACCATTACCATCCTACCGACATGTTATCAATAGGCTACAATTTTGATTCAGTGCTTCTACTTCTGGATTGATTGCTGTTTGGGGTTTAAATAAAAATGTCCCCCCTCAATCTACACACAATAATCTACCCCATAATGACAAAGCGAAAACAGGTTTTTAGAAATGTTTGCAAATGTATTAAAAATAAAAAACACAAAAATCTTATTTACGTAAATATTCAGTCCCTTTGCTATGAGACTCGAAATTGAGCTTAGGTGCATCCTGTTTCCATTGATGGTCCTTGAGATGTTTCGACAACTTGATTGGATTCCACCCGTGCTTAAATTCAATTGATTTGGTGCTTCAATTGAAGGTGCTTCAACACATGACTGAGTAAAGGGTCTGAATACTTAAGTAAATACGATCAGATGTGTATTTTTAATACAAATGCAAAAAAGATTTTTTTTTTTAAACGTTTTGCTCTGTCATTATGTGACATTGTGTGTAGACTGATGAGGTGTAAAAAAACGAATACATTTTAGAATAAGGCTGTAATGTAACAAAATGTGGAAAAAGTCAAGAGGTCTGAATACTTTCCGAATGCACTGTATGTTGATAGCCTGTTGTATGTTTCCTTGATGTCAGCTGTTGAGTTTCTGCATTTGAAAATCATGGATGGGTTCATTGTTTTCAAACAGGGTATATTGATAGCATTGGACTGCAATGTCCATAGAAGATTGTAATAGTGAGATTCCCTGATGTGTTAAAATGTAGTGGTCTCCAAACTGTGATCGATGGAAGCCTTTTGAATTTTCCTGTGCATCTCCAGATAATGAAAACAACTTTTGAAGCCACAACAGCCCATTCTTAAGGCGTGACCCAGGAGGACTTGGCTGTGAATCACCAGGGCCCAGTTTTTCTAAGATTATCTGAATTTCAGTTATCGGATAGAACAAAAAATTACACAGGTATGTTGATAGCCTTGATATAATTAATAGAACGGGAGTCCCCATTCAAACCCATGTTTTTTAAACTCACATGAACAGATAAAATGTATATATTTTCTATGTTTAGTTTTCACTGAAAAAGCTTCTATATGGAATATTGATAGCGTTTGCATCTATCATAACATAATCCTCGATGAGGAAAGAAACAGAGATCAGTAATTCTATACACATTGTGCCCCCTATTGATCGTTTATGGGCATGGCAATGATAGAGAGTTTAGAGACGGAAACATACAATGCTACGGCATTAAATCTGATTTTATTTGACAGACAAATATTTCTAGAAGACTAATTATTTTAAAATACAATATACATATTATGCCAACTGTACATTTTAAAAAAAAATCTTGAAATACATCATTTTAAAACAAATAAAATGTGCAATCATGCCTGATCATTAATGGGCCTACACCTATATGAAATGCATTATAAAATGTGTGATCATGAAAGGAAGACACTTCTTGATATGGCATAATCACATGTCTTTAGCTACATAACATAGGCCTTCGAAGGTATTCTTTCACCATGGCATTGTTTTACAATCTTGACTAATTCAATGCATGGAACATTGATTGGCAACTAAGGGCTCAGACACACCGATAGCATTTGCTGGCCAAGAGTAGGACTATTTAGCACGTCTGAATGTACTTTGCAAAACAACTGCGAATCAATTTTACATGTAGAATCGCCAGAAATGTTTTGGCAGTCAAACATGTACAGCGGGTGGTCCCTAAAACACAGCGTGCTGAACGATTGGTAGACGAATGCTAGAACCACATTCGCTGTGATGTGGCAAGCCTTAAATCCCCACTACATTGTGTGTTCCCTGGTGTCCAAGGTCTACTGCACTGATTGTGATATGACTTAATGGGTTGATTTCGGGAGTCTCAAAAGTATGTCATGTAACTAAAGCATTTGCTCAATACAGTATTTTCTTGTACTATTCTAGATTTATTTTCATTAAATTATGTATCTTTATGCATGTATATACATTTTTTTTAATGCTTCCTATTTAATCAAATAACATTTACAGATTTTTTCAGGAATCCAGCCTCAGAGATTTGAACATTGTCATTAGTGACAAATAGAGCTTTGCTAGAGAAGCATTGAATAAAAGTGATTTGGCATGTTCCTCAAGGTGACTGTTGCTAGTAATCTCCATTCGAAAACCTCAGGATTGTCCCTGATTTTAAAGTAGCAGCAAAGTGTACGGTAGCAGGAGAAAGGTGCTTTACAGTGCAGGTCATGACTTCAAAAGGCAGGACAGTCTGTATTGGAGCACTGTCATAATAGCGTTTTTATGTGCAGTTGATGCTTAAAGAGATCATTATCTATTTAGTGATGCTGTGGGAAGGGACTTTTCATCTTCTTCCACCCGTCTTCACTAGAACATAAGAGGTTGAGAATCAGAGATGTAACAGAGGAGATGTTGGAGATGTCTTAGA